>NC_056734.1:841924774-842255287 GCF_019279795.1 Protopterus annectens | reverse complement strand
AAACTTCAACTGAAGCAAGCTCCGTTTTATATTTTAACAAACAACTCGTTTTATATTTTAACTGAAGCAGCTCCGTTTTGTATTTTAACTGAAGCAAGCTCCGTTTTTTATATTTTAACTGAAGCAAGCTCCGTTTTTGTATTTTAACTGAAGCAAGCTCCGTTTTTGTACTTAAAGTACAAAAACAGAGCTTCTTAAGTTAAAATAAAAAACGGAACTCTTCAATGGTACAAAAATGGACTTACTAAATACAAAACAGGACTTCTTCAGTGAAATACAAAACGGAGCTTGCTTCAGTTAAAGTCTTTAACTGAAGCAAGCTCCGTTTTTAACTGATTTTTAACAGGCAAGCTCCATTTAAACAGAGCTTGCTTCAGTTAAACAACATAAGGAAAATAAAAAAATTAACTGCACACACTACCCTTTACCTAAAGCAGTGAAGAAATCAACAATAAAAGAAGATGGGAACTCAATGAATGTTCGTTATTCCAGACGGAAGATAAACAGGAGTGGAAGAAACCTCTGCACACCTTCTTAATGGAAGTATCCTCTCTGGGTGGAACTCAAAAAACGTCACAAATGATGTCAAAAAATGGGAGGGGAGTACATAAGTGATTGACAGCGCGTTAATTCGGACCGAAGGAAAAAGGCAATTGCAGGAACGAGCCAGTGCCCCTTTAAAGGCACTACACTTTTAAAGAAAACTTGCCACATGTTATACCCCCATTAGAAATAAAATACACATTGTGGTACATATTTTACAATAAACAGGAAACATTTTTTCTCAATTCTTTCATTAATTTCAGTGCTCCCTATGATGCTATGTAGCCAACAGATACATGAGTATTTAATATTGCATTGTAGAATATCAAACAACTGAACCTTGGCTCTAGATGATTGTCACAGTTGAAGTGACACCCAACCCCATGTACAAAAATGGGAAAAGGGGTTAAGGATGGATGGATGATTACACAAAGTGACCTTTACACTTCACAGATCTTAAAGTTCAGTAAGTGTCACCATATGTAGATGGCTTCCTTATTGGTCTTCCATATCTAGAACATCTTGTTGATGAGGACATAATTAACTAATCACTGCTCTCAATGGCCAATAATGGGTCTGCTAACTCTTCACTTGAATATTGTTTTGAGTGCTAAAGGATGCGCTGATACAGAGAATATCTGTTTTCATGCCTGTTGGAATATTGTTTTGGACATCTAGATACTTTAACAAACCTGTAATTGTCTTGCACAAAGTCTTCTTGTCTTTTGCAGTTACCCTGTGGCATGTTTGACTTGAAAAGATGTCTCTTGTTTCTTCTGAACTCTTCAGGAGCTAAAGTTTTCATGACACATGACATTGGCTGCTCATGTTTTTGTAAAGCAACTGCTTCAGGTTGTTTTTCGTAGTAAGCTAATTCCACTCATCACCCTAGTTCATCAGCGTCAGCGTCGGAAGGTGGCTATACGTCATTAGAAGAAGAATATGGTGACTGTGACTATCCTAAACTTCCAGCAGCACAGCAGTCTGACAATTTTCGACAAACTTTTCGCTAAGAATCCTACCTTTCTCACAAGGGCGTGCAGGGTCAGAAACGCCAGTGTGAACACCATTACAACTCATCCTATGAACAACAAGGACAAGTGGGTTATAAACGAGGTAAATGGTGACTTTTTTCAAGATTCCACGTGCGGATATGTTATTAATCTATCTAGACATATATTTAGTGACCTTGAACTTTCTGTTCTCAATTTGGGACTTAAATTTGTTCCAACAGTCATATCTAGAGTTTATGACATGCAAAAAGATGTTTACTCGTTTGGCAGGAAGCTACATTTAAAATATTTTTTTAGTCAAACAAGTAACTATCGTGACCAAGATATTTCTGATGATAGTACTTCTGCCTTTTCTGATAGTTTTTATTCATGTACATCAGACAAATTTGTCAATGCCTATTCTTTACTTGATACTAATAATGTTCCTTCTACAAGCAAGTTTATTCCAAATGTTTTGAATAGTGATGTTTCTAATTTTGTTAAAATGGTAAATCATTGTATTGAAGCTACATACAATACATTCATGTGTAATAGGAAGAACATAGAATATAATATGCAGTTTAAAGAATGGGAAACTTTATCATCACTAAGTAAAGAGAGAGAAATTATTTTCAAACCCTCAGATAAGGGCAACAAACTTGTAGTTTTAAATTCCATAGATTATCTGAATATGTGTATGGAACATCTAAATTATACTAAAACTTATGAAAGGGTTGATATTAACTGCTATAACACAGCCATTTCAGCATATAAAGAACTTATACATAAAGGTTTTGGGTTAGGTTATTTTTGCAGTAAAGATGTTAAGAATAAATTCAATACAGATGGGTGCTCTATGGCTTTTTTCTGTTGCTTACCCAAGATACACAAAAATTTACAAAGACCACCAGGGAGACCCATCGTCTCTGGGTGTAATTATTTTTTACATAACTTGGGTATTTTTCTTCATAATTTTCTTGCATCTTATGTTAAACATTTACCATCTCATCTTACTGATGTGTTTGATTTATTAAATAAAATTGGTGATACCAATTGGAATGAACATATATACTGGGTAACAATTGATGTTAAGAGCTTATATACAAATATTGATCATAGTTTTGGTATTGAAGTAATCAGATTTTTCTTGGGTGACTCCCCATTAACAGAATTTATAGTGGAATTGATACATTTTTCTTTAACTAATAATTTGTTTGAGTTTAACAATAATATATATCATCAAAAACAGGGTACAGCTATGGGGGCTCCTTTGCCCCCATGTACGCAAATCTAGCTATGGGTTTTTTTGAGTTAGAGTATATTTAGAGACATGAGTTTTTTCATAAATATGTTATCAAATATTTCAGATATGTAGATGATTTGATTTTTTTAGTAGAAGGGGGCAAGTCCCATGTACGGCAGTTTATTGCAGATTTAAATGTCAACAGGTTCTCTTTAGAATTTGATGGCCTCAAGATGGGCACCTACATGCCTTTTTTGGATGTAGTACTTGATGTCTCTAATGGTACTAATCTTGTGACTTCTGTTAACAAAAAGTTTACTGGTGGCAATCAGTATGTCCATGGTACTAGTGGACATTCCCCCCATACCATTCAATCTTTGCCCTATGGGGAAATGCTTATAATTTCTCGTGTTTGTAATAACAAAGAACTATTTGATAATGAACTACAAGTATTGTTAGATTATTTCTCTAAGAGAGGCTATAGCAAAGAAATACTGATAGACAGTTATAATAAATTTTGTGGTTATAAGAGAAAGGTATCCACTTTTGCTGAATTTTTGGGAAATAGTAATATATGTAATAATAAGATGGCCTTAAAAGAAAATGAAATAGTATATTTTGTGACTACATATGGTTGTTTTACTTCTGAATTTATAAAGATTATTTTGCAATTTTGGCAATATTTTTGTTCTTTAAGTAGTGTAAAATCTTGGTTAAATATGGACATAAAATTTTCTTATCTTAGGGGCAAAAGTATAAAGGATTTCTTGGTGAAAAGCAGGTTTACTTTACCCCCAGATAGGATATTATACAATGTGAAAAATATGGGGACTTACCAATGTGGAAAATGCAAAGCATGCAACTTTATTGTTCCTTGTTTTGAATATATTAACAATATTCTATTCAAAACTAATCATGTTTTCTACTGTAACTCAGAGAGAGTGATATATGCACTTCGGTGTCCTTGTAACAAATTTTATATAGGTGAAACCAAGAGAGGTTTTAAGCTTAGGCTTTTAGAACATATAAGAGACATTCACAATAAAAAAGAAGAAAGCTCTGTAGCCATGCATTTTTTAAATTTCCACAACAGTGAGAGTAAGGGGCTACAAGCTACTGTGTTAGAACAAATACCTGATTATAATTATAAGAATGTGAATGTTAAACAATTATTGTTACAAAAAGAAGCTATATACATTTTAAAGTTTAAAACCTTATATCCTGTTGGTCTAAATGAAGATTTTAATTGGAGAATGCTGCTTAATTGATGGAATTATATTAGTAAATTGTTTAATTGTAGTAATTGATGTGTTGGTTCAATATAAATGTGTGCCTGGTTTTGTATGGTTTGTACTCCTTGAAGGCTGTGGCCGAGACGTCAGAGTTTTAATAAATTTGCGTTTGGTGGATCTACCCTGGTTGTTTCTTCTGTTTTTCGTAGCAACTCTGTTTTACTTTTTCTCACCTTTTCTTCCTTCAGGCTAGATACAGGGTGGTAATCATAGTCCCATACTTCACAGATGAACAAAGGGAAGGTGCAAAGCATGCCTCTGCACCTATATTTAAATGATAAGAGTGTGAACAAGTGAAAAATTTCATTGCCTAGAGAGGGAACGCCCATAACATTTTTACACATCTGAATTGGTGTAATCTCACACAATTAAGTTTACTTATATACAGAAAAATTCACATGTATGTAAACTGTCAAACGCTGTTGTGTGTTTTATGCAAAAAGAAGGGAGGGCGATCTGTGAACTCTCCCCAGACTTTTCATGAGATCATGTACTGATTGTGGCTCTGTAAAGCTTTCCTGCACTTATCAAATGTTATAGGTCTTTTATTCACACTGAGAATGTCCTTATATAGACACCTTGTTATGGCTTTTATAACACTGGAAAGGGAGAAGATAGGACAGTAAGAAATGAGGGGGAACAAGCAATGGAAACAAAAGGAGCACTGTAACAGGGCTGTGCAGAAGGAGGTACAAGAGGATGGGTACTGTTTTTTTGGTGAGGATAGAACCCAAGTTTTTCATTTTTTTTTTAAATATGGAAAGATGGGGAAGGAATAAGGGTAGAATATGTATGGGAGAGAGTTAAGGAAGAGGCAGGATTTTTTAAAGTTAGAACATAAAAAACAGGGTCTATATTAGAACATCAAGGTTTCAAAACTTCAAATGTTCTAATATTGATCCCTATTCAGCGAAAGCTGAAAATATCGGAGCAACAGAAAACCAAATTTTTTCATACGGAAAGAATTCGGCTGTCCGTTTCTGTTGCTTCAGTATTTTCAGCGCTGTGGTTGAAAGTTACAAGTCGGGTTCAGGTAAGTGTGCGATTGAGTGTGGGTTAGGTTAGTTAGGGTTAGGGTGCAGGTTAGGTATGTGTGCGACTGTGTGGACGTGAGGGTTAGGGTGGGTTAGGTGAGTCAGGGCCCGGGTTAGGTATGTGTGCGATTGTGTGGATGTGAGGGTTAAGGTGCGGGTCAGGTAAGTGTAAGATTGTGTGGACATGAGGGTTAGGGCGGGGTAGGTGAGTTAGGGTTAGGGTTAGGGCACGGGTGAGGTGAGTGTGCGATAGTGACGGACCTTAGGGTTAGGGTTTGGATTAAGGTAAGTGGATAGTTAGTGGTGTGTGTATAGTTTAGTGTAGGGTTAGGTGTAAGATTTTAGGTATATGCGTGTGGATTGCTGTTTGTTTGGTGTGCTTGTGTTGTGTGTATGTGATTTGGAACAGCACATTTTTTCCCTAGGAAAAAATTCACTGTTCTGTATGTTCGATGTTTTCAGCTTTCGCTGAATAGGGATTGATATTAGAACATTCAAAGTTTTGAAACTTCGATGTTCTAATATAGACCCAAAAAAACAGAGAAGACAGACAGAATCACTACAGTGGGATGACGTAGGGAGAGGAGGAGGAAAAGACAATATATTCAGACAGCAGAAAAGACAAAGGGGAGGGTGAGGAAGGCAATGGGATTGATACCACTGCAGTCCAGAGAGTCTCAAAACATTACCCTGCCCTGATGGTGTGGGGATCAAGGCCTCCAGTGGTTCAACAGTTTGGAGCTGACCAGGACAACAAGTCTTCTACTCACTGTAGGAAGGATTCATAATGGCCCCAGCACCTCTCTACCACCCTCTTGACTGCAGCCCCAACTAGGTCCTGAAGCCCATGTTCCCAGGCTGTAACACGCTGACATTCCCACAGGCATGTAGCCACTGCCCCCAATCTGTGAAGAGGTCTCTAGGCAGGCAGGGAATTGGTGAATGGCCCTGCATCTGGGAGACTTGTGTTCAAGCTACCCCAGACACTTCTGGGTCTTCAGAAAACAGAATATAAAAGGGAAAAAGAAACAAAGAAAAAAAGAAAGAAAACAGACAGAGATGAAGACAAAAAAATGAATTCATACATTTTAAACAGCAAATGCTTTTATTTCAATAAAAGGAATGTGAAATTGTCAGTAACAAATTACAAATCCTACAATTAATATTGTAATAATAATAATAATTAGTGGAATCATAATACATTGTTCCTGATAATTTTGCAATTATTTGTTGTGCAATTAGTATATTCATTTGGTAATCCGATGTACACTGCTATTTCAATTGTTCATTGTATTCTTATTCTTATTTTATTTTATGTTTATTTTTTGCCCTAATGACCCTGCTAGTGGCAGAAAAGCTCCTTTGACAAGTCTACTTACCGGGTTAACAAAGTGAAATAAATACCTAAATAAATAAGTAATGAGTAAATGCTGACAATTACTGAATGCGGTTCAGCTCTGTTTTCATTTCACAATGATTTCTCTTTCTAATACTGTACTTACTTCAATACAACTGTATATATTAATTTCTGTAATGAAATGCCACAAATCCTCTGCAATTAAGCAGTATAGTAGTAAATACTGTCTCTACTTCAGGACCTGTTTTCACTGCTGTATTATTAATTTGTGTAATTCTCCATTTTCTTTAACATAACTTATTTAGTATAATAAAATATTGTAAACTGTAATGGATATGTTTACTGACTACTTATTAAAGCTGTAAGTATGGCAGACTGAAACCTGTAGTTTTGTAATAATTCGATTTAATTTTATTTTTTATATATGTAACTTTAATTTCATTCTTGATTTAAAGCCATAGTTACAGGTTGTGAAACCAAATGTTTAAAAACAGAAAAGGAAGAGTGGGTTACTGCACTTCAATGTGTGTAGAATATACTTTAATGGACTGCAATTTTTAATATTTGTAATAGGTTTCTTAATACATTGCTGGTTATGCAACTAACATTCACTCTACCCTCATCCTGCATTTTATCCTGTTTTATCCTGTCCTTTATTATTATTATTATTATTATTATTATGAAATGAGTTGTTTTATGAAACTTAGTGGAATCATAAGGAATATTTTTATCTTACAATTTCAGGCCATTTGCTATTTTTCATACTTTTTGTAAGAGATAAGCACCAAAATAGGGACTGTCCTGTGTAAAGGGCAACTCTAGTCACAGTCAAGATGGAGAGAACCAAGAAGAAGAAAAACACAAAAAAATGATAACAGCTTTCTAAATATGGGCAATTAATTATAGCCCTCAAACACACTGACCATGTGCTGAACTTGTTCTCAGTTAAAATATCAGGCGGTGTATAGGATACTAGTGAACATGCTCAGAAGATTTTGGTCATCGTGTCAGTGTGGGGAAAAGGGGCATAACAGTCTGCCTGCAGGCAGCAGTGCTGGAGTAGCTGCTGAATCCCCTAAGTAAAAGAGTTAAAGAGCTCTGGTTTGCAAATGTGCTTGTGGCTGCAGTACAATGCCCAGACAAACAGCTGGCACAACATTATCTTTGGGACAGATGACTGACACTTTATGAGCCTCATCACTTAGCATTACATGCTGTGCTCATACAAGAGTCAGGATCCACATGCATGACAAATGGAGCTGTATCATGAATTTCACAGTTTCCCATTTACTGACCTTCATTGGGAATATATCAGCTGGGATTAAGATCTTTAATTTGACATCAGAGTTACTTTGGTTTGTAGTCCTCTGAGAACTGAGAAAGGATGTTGAGATCACATCTTCCTATGATCCAATGTCTCCTATTAGTTTTAAGGCCATAATCCTGGCCCTGATCCAGGCACAAAGGCATAAGCATAGTTGGCACAGTTTGGTAAGTTGATAGCAAACTGGATGTCTTAGATAAAGCTGTTCAACACATCATATCGGTGCAGTAATGCAGTTTTTACTGAGAGTGAGTTTGGCACCTGTGGATATATGGCTCACTATATTCTTAGAAAATATATATGATAAAGTCAGTTTGCCTTTTCTTTTTTGCAAATTATAGGATTCCCCAAATATTCTGTCAATTTGTTCAAGCATGAAATGTTGGAGGTGTGATGGGGAAGAAAGTGGTAACTGGGAACATATTTTCTAGAAGTGTAATGAATTGGAAGACTTTAAAGATGTCCTGCAGACTGCTCTGGCAGAGATACTGGGTGAGTGAGTAAATTGGTATAACTAAGGAAATTATTTTTTGAGCTATGATATGGAATTGAAATTGCCTTGACATAGTAAGGCCTTAGGCCTTGCTGAGTCTAATTATGGTGGCTGCCAGAAAAGCAATTACTAGAAAATGGAAATCAAAGTCTCAGCAAACTGTACTAGAAGTAGAAAATATAGTAACAGAGATAAAACAACTGGAATTGGGATCTTTAGAAAATAGTAGGAGCAAATTACATACAAAAAATGGGATTCGTAGGAACAATACATGCAAAGCAGGAACAAGGTTTAAAATAAGGCAGGATTTCAATAAGCTGTGTAATGTTTGATTGACAATGACTGTATAGATTATAAGTGACATATAACGTTTACAACTAAAATTATGTCAGTATGGTTTGGATGTATAATGTTTGCAACTAAAATTATGTCAATATGATTTTTTTTGTTTATGTAAATGTATGAATGCCTATGTCATACATGATAATTTAATAAAGATGTTTCTTGTTTTAAAAAAACTCGTTCAAGTGTGCTTACTAAAATTATAGTCTCAAAACCTATTGCAATAGAGTATTGACAAAACCACTGGTATTATATGTATGTTCTGGGCAGGACTGGCCCTGTCAAACTCCTTATGCAGTCTTAAATTAGAATTGCTAATTTGGCACCCTGGTTCCATTTGATGCTCCATCTTTGCTTTAGATTTTTCATCTTTAAGTTCTTGGTAGTAGGAAAGAACAGATGTAATATATGCAATGATGTTTTTGAAGTGCAGTTTTTCTTAATACCAGCTGTCTGCTATGGGGTACATAATGCAGAGGTTTACATTTATTACTATATAAATAGGAGTGCTCACAGATAGCTTTCCATGCTATTAACAGTCTATACAACTATCAGCATCCCTTGGAAGAGATACATGTACCTATAATTCTCCAATCTAAACTACACAACCCCAAAGGATCATAAGCCTTCACGCCAGTATTAAACCACAGCATACTAACCCCAATCATAAAAAAATAGTTTGTGACCAGTTCATTGAACATATTAACAAATACGGTCTACTGGCAGACAATCAACATGGTGTGAGGATATGATTTTTTTATGTTAATCATACTTTATACTGTAACTGATGCTATTTACAGTAATATGAGCAATGGACTTTTCATTGGCGGTCTTTTCATGGACATGACATTGGCCTTTGATAAAATGAACTACAATGTTCTCATAAAAAAAAAACCCTCAAAGCAGCAAACTTTGACTCTGATGAAATCAAATTCTTCACAACATATATGTATCACAGACTATTCTAAGTTATCAGGGCTCAGAACTCACCAATATAGCATGACTCACAACTGGCATTCCCAATGATCAGTTTTTGGCCCCATTCTTTTTCTATCTTTGTCTTAATAACTTCAGTGTTGATCTGGCTACCCTGAATCTCACAATGAACACAGATTAATACCTCCTCTTTAACTCAAATAGGTCTCCCACCTCACTACAAGAACATACAAGCTCACTCCACATCAAGAAATCTGATAACCTAAAAATCACTGCACTGTTAATACAGACAAACAAAATGCCTGTGTGATATATTCAAAAAAAGATAACGTCAATAGCCTTGACAAATCAGCATAATCCAACCACTAGGAAATCCTATATCACAAGTATCTCACCAGAGGTATCTCCGCTTGAACCTTGACTCATTTCTACCCTTTCTGCCCCACACTGAACTCATGATCAACATAGTCATTTTACGTTCAAACTACTGTTAAATGATAACTAACCTGTTATCACCTGAATCTATAATGTCTAAGACATTTTAAAACTAGAACATTCTAGTGCAAAGATTAGAATATGCCCCATCCCATCATTGCCTTAAACTCATCCTCAGACTCAGTGAAAATATAATCCGCTGTTTGCAAGTTTTGTCATTCGATAATGCTTGCATAATCCATGACACGCCGTTGCTTTCTTCTAGAAAAAGGGAAATTGTTTCCTGTAACTACTCATTGTCGCCTTTATTATTTCTAGTTTCCTTTTCAAAGTAGTTATCTAACATAAATATACTCCATTCTCCTCTAAACTAATATTAAGAACCTCAAACTATACCCAAAGAGGTTCCAGTGCAGAAATTTTATCCCTAAAAAATCCCCTTTAACATCAGCCCCTAGTAAAAGAGAACCTGTTTAATCTAAGTCCTGCCTGCAGGAATCACTTTCTTCTAGAACCTTGAAAGGAGCAACCTGCACTTATTTCTGAGAAAAAGCTAAAAGAACATCTTAAGTTCTGAAAATAACAGTAAATGTTTCAGGAATGCAGTGCAAGCCAAGTACAGATTTTTGATATAAAACGATAAAGCAATTCATATTACTGCTTTGTGTTTAAAGCTCCCTCGGATATGATAGCTTTAAAAATATAATGTATCATTATTTTTCATTATTTCTATCACTTCCTACATCACTGAAGTACTGTACAGACGCCAACATTTGTACCTTTGTGCCATATCTCTCAACTATCCAGATATTCGCTGACTTTCCAGATTTTTGTCTGATATCTTTGGTCTGGTCGATGGCCAAGGTGGTGCAGTGGTTAGCATTGCCACCTTACAGCAAGAGGTTCTCCAGTTCAATTCTCGGCTGGGGTGCCTTCTGCGCAGAGTCTCCATGTCCTCCCTGTGGTCGCATGGGTTTCCTCCGGGTGCTCTGGTTTCCTCCCACATCCCAAAGACATGCTGTAGGTGGATTGGACACCCTC
The DNA here is from genome assembly GCF_019279795.1 of Protopterus annectens. Classification (NCBI taxonomy): domain Eukaryota; kingdom Metazoa; phylum Chordata; order Ceratodontiformes; family Protopteridae; genus Protopterus; species Protopterus annectens. Next base: position 842,244,255 of record NC_056734.1, on the reverse strand, counting down.
AATTGGCCCTAGGTGTAAGTGTATGCGTGCCTTCTGTGGAAGGTTGGGTGCCGGGCTGGCAACTTGGCACCATAAAACTCCACTGCCAATCGTTCTGCGGACCGTTGTTCCGCTGTGGCGACCCCTAGCTGGGATAAGCCAAAAGGAGATGATGATGATGATCTTTGGTCTGTTTCTCAGAAAATTTGTGGTTTTCTAGAAAATCACTAAAGACTGAAGTCACTAAATAATGACATATATTAGAGTTTCAGACTTCACATTCTTCAGAAATTGCAGGCTAATACAAATGCTGTTATTCGAGCAACTTTCTAATTTTATAAGAGCAATGTTTAAAATCTGTCCCTATTTATAGGCATTTGTCTCCCCATTACATTAGACTTTGTCCACATGTTTTGCACCAAGAGATTGAGAGGTATGCTTTGTCCTAATCATTCACCTGTATTTACTTCTGCATTGTTTCTAACGGTGTGTGTGTGCATGTGTGTGTGTGTGTGTGAGTGTGTGTGTGTGTGTGTGTATGTGTAAACCTGTATGTTCTTCATATTGATCACTACTGCAGTAGCCTAAGCTATATGGGTTATATCCTGCATAGGATATGACAGCAGGGCAGCTTCCAAAGCTTAAGGGTACTTTCCATGCACCCAGACCCTTAGTCTTCTTGAGCTCAGCTGACTGAAAAGATTGGTTTGAGTGCCAAACCCTTCAGAACTGTCTTGTCACCGAGTAGAGTTATTCTCTACAGGCTTTTGAGGATCAATGGTCAGCTAACACTGTTCCATTACTGGGTAGGTGAGTTCCCTTTGGGGGAAAAAAGTTCCACATTACTTTTTTGTTTTATCTAAGTTTTTGTGAGAAAACAACTATTTTAAAACTACAGAAAAGTGTTTCTATTGGCTGTCACATTACTTTTATATACTTTTAAAAGGAAATGCACTTTTTTACTTTTGTGGTTAAAAGTTATTGAAAACTACATTTTCTGTGGAGAAACTGTGTTTATTTTACATTTTGGGGCTGGAAAAATCATTTAAAGTACTTTGTGCTGTGCTATGTGGGGAAAAAATTGAATTTTTGAGACTTTCCTGTTTTATCAACTATTGTTTCTAAGCTTCCCTGGGAAACAAGCACCATTTTCAACTTGACCATGGAACAAACTTCTGATCCCTTGGTTGGAGCTTTCTCTAGTCACAAAAAGATAACTAAACAGCTTTTGCCATCACAGCAGGCTAGTAATTTGCCACAGCCATGAGTGGGTAACTCTGCTGTGGCCAAAGCTAATTCCCCAGGCCACTCATATTTTTCCCCAGATCCCTCTGCTGTTGTCCATACAGCCATTATAGAACCATGGATTAGCCACATCCTCTGCAGCTGTTGGGTTCCCATCAGTGGCAAGGGAGTGCCACATTTGTCTGCCATGGGAGAAGGGGTAGGAAAAGTGCCCTTGCTTAGTCAGAATGTTATATTCATCCCTGGGATTCTGTTGCTGGGAACACTAGGTCTATTTGCCCCAGACAGAAAACTAAATATTTAACTTCTCCTGTGTCCATTTCTCTTGATGCTGCTGGCCTTCTTGTAAAGTGGCTTCTGGTAAAAAGAAAAGGGATTCCTATTTGCCTGAAGAGGTTCATGATTTTGAATCTGTAGGGGGCTGTGAACAGACAGATGCAAGATTTTCTCCTCAGATATCTGATTCAGATTCTGAGGAGAATATCATATCTGACTCTCTCTGTGAGGGATTCACTTTTTCTGAGAATATTTCCAGCATGTGCTAGTGTTTTCAGTGGGAGAACACTGAGGCTTCACAGTCCCCCAGAAAATACTGTAGGCTGGATTCATTAATGCCTACACTAAGTGTACACAAAATGTACACCATTCTGTGTGAATAGACGGCAAAAGCATAACCTCAACCTTCTTCCTCCTAATTTTAGTTTCTTACTGAGTTTCTTGCAATCTTAAGTATAGAGAGGGATTCAAAATTTATAAAATTCAAAAGTACAGTGTATGTCCAAACGTATGGGTTGCAGAGGAAATATACTGAGCAAACCCAAAACCTTTATAATATAGCTGAAGTCATGGGCAAGAGACACTGATTTGTCATCAATCCAGATATTGAAATCAGCCAACACCATAAAGTGTCCTCACATCACCTGATGGATGATAGACTAGGAGAAACCTATAACTTGCTCCTGCAAAGAGGACATATAGTTTCAATTAATCTAGCTGATAAGGCACATGTTTTAGACCTATGATCCTGATGAGGGAGGAATACAGAGGTACAATGGGATACTATACATTTTTTTTTGTTAAGTTTTGAGGCCATGATTCGGCACCAGTTGTCCGTTTCAGTGAGCAGGGTGAAATCACTATAGGCCCCAGTTGCAGTCATCTGCAAACTTTTGTCAGCCATAATCCTTCCATGTTTGCTTTCAGCCAAGTCAGGCAGTGTGGACAGCCTTGCCCTCCATCGATGGCATAGTGACTGTCTCAAAAGTCAAACAGGTTTTAGAGGCAGGATCTGCCTTTTACAAAACCGAACTGTGGGACAGATCACCCAATGTCGCCATTTATGAGTTCCATGATGATCCTTTCCATAGCCTTACAGATCAGGCTGGTCAAACTTATGGAGTGTTCAGGTACATATCCTGTAGTGAGGCTAAGATTGAATAGAGGGCGGTTTAGGTTTCATCTTTGAGTTCACGTAACATAACTTGAGGATACCATCGGGTCCCATAGATGCTGTGTTTTTGCTCACCTCTGTGTGTGTCTGTGATGACAGGAGGTTACATTCAGCAGGGATAGTTACCATCTTTAGGGGTGAGGAGGGGGAGAATTTTGCACTGACCTATCTGCCAGAATGTTGGCAATGTCAGTAGGGTCAGTGAATTTTTGACATAATGAAAAAAGCTTTGTGATTGTTCTTGGTATCCTGGCAATTTTTTTTTTCAAAGTTTGCTTTAGATGTTTTCTTGGTTTAGTTGGGATTGCCCTGATCCATGCATTCTGGAGATGTCCATAGAAGCTTTTGTGAAGGATATTGACCCAGTAGCTTAAAAGGATATCATTTCCGACTAAGGAGCGTCTTTTGGGGGGGGGGGGGGTGATATGTACATCCACGTGATCAGTTTATGATCAGATCTACTAGTGAGGGGTTTATATCCGCTCATTTGAGTTTTATGAATTCCAGAATCTTTGGGCTTGGGTGTTAGGGCTAGAATAGTGGGCCCAGTCTATGTTGTAATTGAAGTCACCCAATATGATGGTGTTTGGTGTGACATTCATATCCTCCCTGTGTTTTTTCAGGAATGTGATGATTCCTGGGGGATTGGGAGGGTGTTCAGGAAATTATCTCCCTTGTGTCCACTTTGATCAATCTTATCATGTTATTACAACAATCCACTAACCCACCCCTACCTCTACTAGGACAATGTATAACAGAGACCTCAGGTGGAAGAGAAGTGGTCAAATGAGGACCAAAATTCTCATCTAACCAAGACTCAGTTATAAACGCCAGGTCAAAATCATGCAGCAAATGAGAAATAAGTCTGTATTTGTTGCAAATCAATTGAGTATTGCAATACAGAGTCTTAAGGGAAGATTTAGGACAGTGAGTCCCTGCTACAAACCCCAGATAGTTTAAAGGGACCCTAGGTACTGTTAAGAGATAAGACATCCTACATTTAATCTTAGAAAAGTAAGTTTGAACCCTTTGAACCTTTGCTAATATTTATCCTGGGTATGCTTCCACATACCAGACCACCTCAACGTTTACATAAAATACGATAAAGTCTGTACAATTGAAATATCTTAACTGGCAGTCTAGACCAGAAAAAAGGATGTAAAATTATAATAAATTATGGTTATCATAAATAACCATAGTATAAACAAATTGCAAACTTCAAACTAGAAATGAAACCTAAAATCAATAAAAACAAGTAAAAACTGTTTAAGTAAAACAGTTTAAATTCACAGATTATCAAAATCAGTAACTGAATGTAAAATCGTCAAATAATAGTAGTAGTAAAACAACAGTAAAACTCTCTTTTAATAAATTCTGATAGTTCCTTACATCTGCAGTCTAGGTCTGATGAAATTAATTAAATGCCTTGCAAGTTTCTGATAAATCTACAGCCTTAGAAGAACACATTAGAACAGTGTTTCTGGTTTAAAGGTAGGCAAACAATTAACAAATTGCTAAAATGGAATTAAGCAAAACCTTATGAGCCCTAGCATTAGCCCATGATATGTCCTGAGCTGACTATCACACCACTCTCTCCACAACCACTCTCATGGTGCAGTACAGTCAGCACTGACCAAAATAGGATAAATGCATAACATTAGTTAGGGCTTGTGATATATTGTTGTGGTGAAATAAATTTAGCCCCGCAATATTTCCTGATCTGATTATCATGTCACTCTACATATGACCAACTCTCTTAGTACAGTCCTTTCAATCCACTTTTCTGTATGAGAGCTGGAAAATTGCAGAAAACATGTGCCCAGCAGTCCCCACTTCAGTTACAACCATGGAAAAAAAAAAAACGCTGCAGAGTTATATTACTTGGTTTACTATTGAAATGTTGCAGTGCACTTGCACGGCTATGAAGTATTCAAACTACAGATGTTCGAATACTTCATATGTGTGCAGGTTACATGAGTGAACGTTATATTTGCGAATGGACTGTGCATTCGCAAATATAGCATTTGATTATGTACAGGGAGCGCAATAAAGTGCGCTTAGGGAAATACATCCCTTTCCTCACTGTAGTGCGATCTCGGAGTTGGAATATTAAGTTGGGGGGGTGTGCCACAGGGCGGGATGTTAGGTGTAGGGATTAGGGAGTTACGGCAAGGGTGGCATTGTTGTTAATACCGTAGTATGTTGTTGTTGACATTTTGGGCATTAACAGCTGTTTTTCGACAATAGGGCCGTTAGGTTATTTGTACTTTCGGTGAAACAATTCGCTGTTTAGTACCGTTTTTTTTTTTTTAATTTCGATATTTCGATAGTAAACCATATTACTTGTATATCACCATCACAAATTATCAAATCAGAGTAAAAAAGGAACAGAGAGTGTTCACAAAGGCTAACTTCCTACTATTATGTGATAATCTGGCAACATTTCAGGCCCCCATAAACCCTGAGAACACTGCTGCCTATGCAGAACTGCTCACAGAAACCCTATACAAGCATGTTAATAGCTGCAAAGAGGTAGCTGTACTCACCAGGAAGAAGTACAAAACTGATGCAAAAAATAAGCCACCCTGGTGGAATCACAGCATCATAGGCTGTATAACAGAAGGAAGAAAATCATGGCAAAAATTAGGAGGTGAAGTACCCAGTAGGAAAAAAGGACTCTCATCAAACTAAACAAACAACTCAGAGGACAAATAAAGTCTATAAAAATCAAATTTGATGTAAATTTGGCCTCCCAGGTCAAGGACAACCACAAGGCATTCTTTAGCTATGTCCATAACCTCAAAGGGCATACACAATTGTGTGCAGAGCTCATTGTAAATGGAGACACCTATACTGAGTCAGTAGATATAGCAAACCTACTGGCCACTAAATTCAGTAACAACTTTCCCCTCAGGAAATGCCATCAAATATAACTCCCCCTGCTATGGGTAGGGAACAGGTCCTTAATGTTCTCTCTAAGGCCAAACACACAGCATCAATGGGCCCAGATAATATCCCAGTATGCCTTCTAAAGAGCATAAAATATGATCTATCAGGCAATCTGGAATTGCTATTTAACTGGAGCCTCCAAGCAGGCTTCATGCCTCATGAATGGAAAACTGCAACAGTCATCCCTCTGCAGAAAAGTGGGCCATCTATAGACCCTGGAAACTGCAGACCCATAAGTCTCACTAGTCTCATATGCAAAGCCATGGAAAGAATTATCATAGACATAATCAATAATGACATAGGAAACCTCCAGACACTCTACCCAGCCCAATTTGGTTTAATCAAGGGCAGGTCATGCCTACTCATCATGGTGGACTTCTTTGAGAAGGTCACCAAAGTAATGGATGAGGGCAAAATGGTTCACACTGTGTACCTTGACCTGGCCAAGGTCAGAATCTATCACTTGGGTAAGAGATATCTTACACAGGCTAGGATTCCAAGAGAACATTCAAAAGTCATTTTTGACTGAATCACACAGGATTGTGTTTCTGGAATGCCTGCTAGGCATCTCAATACAAATAACTTTTCTTTCTCAGAAAAGAGTAGATCTATATTTAGATTTATTCTAGTGGTCAGACTTCTGTCACTACAAGGGAATATGTCAGCCTTCTGGGTCTTATGTCATGCAAGATTCTCATCATATCTCTTGCAAAACTCTACATGAGAAATATACAACGAATCCTGAAGTTTCTTTGATCCTAGCACCAACAAATATTATGTTTTCAAATTCCTGTTCTCAGCTGTGTGAAAAGACAAATCACCTGGTAGAAACATGAAACATCCCTGAATCCCAGTCTCCCCTTCCCCTCCTGCTCCAAAGCAGTGAATCACAAAATATGCATTGGACTTTGCTTGATGACTCATGTCAGGGGGATAAAAATGCAAGGTCTCTGGGAAAAGAATGACAAACCAAAGCACATGTACATAATCAAGATGCTAGCTCTTGTAAAGGCTCTCAACTCTTTGAACCATCTGTCTCCCCAAGACCTCTTCAAGTAGTTATAAACAATACCACAGAGATGTGGTATAGAAACAACAAGAGGGAATCAGATCTTATCCCACCATGCAGATTAGCCATGTTAGCATGTGATATAGCTTTACAACACAATTTCACTCTACAGGCAGATTGCATTCAATGAGAGCAAATATGTGTGGTAGACAAGTTTACCAGGAAAAAGAGAGACTCTCACAAATGGAAACTAGATCAAGGGGTCTTCCAAGATTTGATCCTTCTGTGGGGAATCCCTCAGGTAGATATTTCTGCCTCCTCTCTAAACAATCAACTGGCAAAATTCTGTTCCAGAACTCCATACAAGAAGCCCTGGAAGACAGGCATATTTTCCTTTCCTTGGACAGGAATGGTTCTGTATGCATTTCCACCATTTCCACTGATATCCAGGATACTTCTGACGATTCAGAAGGAATCCTCCAAGATCATTGTAGTGACTCCCTTCTGGCCCAAGCAACAGTGGTTCTCCCTTATTTTTGGAAAAGGCCAGGGACAATTACCACAAACTTCCTCACAGACTGGATCTACTCACACAAGAACAGGGGTGTTTGATATATTCTGACCCCAAATGAATACAACTGACTGCTTGGATGATAGGATCTTAATACCTTTAGACATCTGTTTACTGAGAGCATCCAGTTGGTACTGATGGAGGCAAGAAAGTCTGCTACTAGAAAGTCATATATAAGCAAATGAAAAGTATTTTTTAGGTGGAGTCAGCTAACAACCAGCACATATTCGGGGCTAAAGTTCATAGGTAACTACTAGGCTAGCTACCCTGATGGACCATTTTAAGCCAAGCTAATTTCCATTAGTGAGAATTATACCCTGTCCCTTTTGTCTATGAGGTAAGTAACTTAACCATTTACAATATTTATGTGGGATATTTTCCTATTGCCTGTCTTACTTCTCTGTCAGTATTAATTTGTCAGTCATTTTAGCATGTCTTCCCATGGATCCTCCTCTTTCAGTGCATTCCCATGTCAAAATGTTTTTGAAAGGGCTACTATATAAGAAGCTTCCCAGAAAACAGGTGGCTCCCCTTCTGGAATCCTGTATTAGAGAAGCTAATACTTGCTCCATTTGAACCAGCTCATCTGGCTGACTTGAAGTTCTTAACATGGGAAACAGTTTTACTAATTACTCTGACCTCTGCATGAAGGTTATCTGAGCTGCAAGCACTTATGGTGGGTCAACCTTATCTTATTTTCCAGAGAGACAGTGTTTCTTTGAGAACTAATCCTTATTTTATGCCTGAAATGGTATCCAAGTTTACTTTAAGCCAAATTATCCACCTCCCTGTTTTCTTTCCTAACCCCCAAAATGAAGGAGAAAGGATACTTTATACCTTGGATGTCCATAGACAACTCCGGTATTATCCTGACAGAACAAAATCTTTCAAAACTTCTAATTAGTTGTTTGTTTCTTGTGAAGGTAAGAAAAAAGGACAACCTGTGTCAAATCAGACTATTTCCAAATGGTTGTCTCAGGCTATTACCTTTTGTTATTCCCACCACAAAAAAATGATTCCAGGCAGGGACAAGATACACTCTATTAGGGCTTGGCTTAATCTGTGGCTTTTTGGAAAGGGTTGGACTCTAGATGTATTCTAGAAGCAGCAACTTGTTCCTCTGTGCATACTGTTATAAAAGAACTATAAACCAGATTCCTTTTCCAGGAGGTCTAGGACAGGCTTTGCTAGGACCATTCTCCAGGAACTCCTGAACCCTTCTTCCTCCACCTTCCTGTTTTTCTGAGCTATGGTAATCTACCTTCCCTAGGGTACTAAAGTAAAGATTGTTATGAAAAAACATAGTGCAGTTGTTTAAGTAAACTTACCATAATAGTAGATGTTCAAATGATGACTGCTCCAGTAGTTGCTCCCTCAGCACTTCCGCCTTTTTTGTGGTGTATTTTTATGCCAGGGTGTGGACAAGTGTTTTTCTTTTCCTATCAATGTCCTGTTAGGGATTAGCCTCCCTCCCTCAGTTAGCATGAAAGCTCTGAGGTGCTTGGCACCCAAACCAGTCTTTTTAGTCAGCTCAGCTTGAGCTGACTAATAGTTTGGGCAAGTTGAAGGTACCCTGAGAACTGGAAGCTGGCCAGCCATTATATCCTATGCAGGATATAACCCATATAGCTTAGGTTACTGCAGCAGTGATCATTTGAACATCTACTGTTATGATATTTACTTACACAGTGGTATTTTCTGGTTTGTAAACCTGATTTCTGTTTGCTCTGTTGAGCCCAAGTCATTGTTGCAAAGGGCCTCTGGGTCTGCCTACCTACCTGATTAACAAACAAATAAAAAGAAAAATAAGAAAACAAAGTAACACTATTAAGTATACATAAATCCTTTTTTTAATTTATCCAGTGAAAGTGGCTGTGACTGTTAATGGGGTAAAGCTTGCTTTGATCTTTGTCAAAGGACTGAAGTACGTCTAAATGCTTTTAATATTTTATAGACTTATGTTTCTTATTTAACTTTGATAGCCAAGGGCTAGGTTGTTGCAGGCATTTTGGATAATTTAGGGCATTTAGGGATGACTTCACAAATCAATGTTGTGAGTTTTGTTTCCTTTATGACTTGACCACACTGAGAAAATGAATGGCTTTGATCAAATTTGGAATCCCAGGAATGTTTTCACTTTAATAAATCATATCTAATTTATTTATTACCCTTTGCTGACTGGATTAGTTCTACTAGGCTAGCAGTCTCTTTTCAGGGGAGGCCTGACATATTATTTATACTGCTAGGTGAAATTTGGCCAGGGCATTGAGGAATTTCCCTTCTCATTATGGCACCTGTACTGTGTGTGGCTAATGGGTGTGTGTGTCTGTTCTCTTCCTATTGTGGAGGCAGTTGGGAGAAGGGATCATAAAGATGGAGACAGATGAGGAAGGAGTTGAAGTGAATGCTGAGTCTGTTGTAACATTTTTAGATATGGAAGAAAAAAAGTTGTTAAAGAACTTTGAAAAGAGGATTGAGTGGAAGATTCAGAAGAAATCTTCCAGAGAGAATTGTTCGAGGGGTCTAGGAGTGAAGAAGGGGGTATAATTATAACCCTTCAGTCAGGAGGGTTGTGGGATGATTTACTGGAGTGCTTATTGGAGGAGAGTGAACCAGAGACAAGGGAAGATGCTTTGCAGGGTGAAATAGTGGAAAAATTCTATAGAAAAGAAGAAAAGCAGAAGAAATTGTTTGCGGAGGGAGTGGCACAAATAAAGATTCAGAACAGGAGCAGAAGAAAACAGAAGATATTGAGCAGAAATTTGTTGTGAGAGTTCAAAACAAAGAGGAGGTGGAATTGGACAGGTATGAGATTTGGAACAAGCTGATTGTGCCTTTAAGCATAAAGGCACAAGAGGTAAGAGCTTTCATTCTAATAAAAAATGAGACATATTGTGAAATTCTTTTGAGATTGATGACATTCTAGAAACCTTCTTAAAGAAATATGGAGAGAAAAGAAGACATTTTCCTTGGAAAAATTATGTTATAAAGACTTAGAGAGACAAAGAAAAAAGTTAATATGCAGTTTCAAATGGACATTGAAAGACATACTGTAAAAATTTATACTGAAAAAATATTGCAATGAAGTCAAAGACATTAAAAAAAATGTTTAATAATAGCAGACTTTGGACAGGAGCTTGGGAATGTAATGTGATTTTGAAAATGGAGAATGGTAAAATTGTACATATTCCAAGTATGATAAATGCTCATAGACATAGAGCTGTTGTTAAGTATTGGGGGCAACCAACACCATGCTTTTTTTCTGTGGGGAAGGGACAATTTGTGAATAATTGTCATAGAAAAATGTGGGGAAACTGTCCATAATGCAAAGAATGGTAAAGTAGCATGTTATAAGTGTAAGCAGACAGGATATGTATGGATGGGCTGTGAGAAAGAGAAGAATTTAGAATGTGAAATTGAACATACAAGTGGAATGCCAACAAAAAGAAAAGAGAGAAAGTAATAATATAAATGAAGAATAAATGAAGAAGAGAGTCTAGATAATAGACAAAAAGGGTAAGGGGAGAAAGAGAGGGGAGCAAAAGTAAATAAGGAAGAGGATATAAATTGGAAAATAGTTAAGAAGAAAAATACGATAGGGAAAAGAGTTAAAAATAGGAAAAGAAAATTTCAAGAATTAGGAATAAAATTCATAAAGAAAGGAAATTGATAATTGAAAGAATTTCTTATAAATTAAAAAGAAGAGTAGTAAATAATATTAGAATTCTCTCAAGTAATGATAATAGTATCAAAAATATATTAGGAAAATTGTAATAACAGAATGGTGTAAGGCTTGTGAAGTGGATTTGATTGTATTAGAAGACATCAGGCTTTTGAATAAAGAAGAAAAAAAAACAAACAGAGATATTATGGCCAGGTGGTATAATATAGAATTTGGGACATGAAAAATGTTCAGGTATTGCTACATTGTATAGGGAATGAATTGCAATTCTAGATTATACTTAGATTAGGGAGACTGATAGTAGTGGACTTTAGGTGGGAGGGAAAAGTGTATAGACTAATAAGTATATGCTTATGTATTATATAAAAAAGGGAGAAATTATTTTTAGGCATATAACATTTTGTTATAGTGAATATGGATATCACAGTAACATGAGATTTTAATTGGAATTTAAGATCTAAATAAAATGTTGAAAAGATAAAAAGGCAATGGAGGCGATATTAAAATATGGAAATGTAATATTATGGAACTTAAGTAAGAGTACATATAGAAGATGGAGATTTCAAACAGAAATAGATTATTTTATTTTGTCAAGAACTATACAGGTTATAATAGAATAGGTAGTAGAAACATGTTTTTCAGATAATTTGGTTATATAGATTGTGATATATGAAAATAAATGTATTAAGAGAATAAATGAAAAAGAATGAAATAATAATAATCAAAAGAAAATAATAAAGTTATGGAAAGATCATTTAACAATAACATTTTTTATAAGAATTGGTCAGAGTGGTGGATAGTATTTAAGAAAACAAGAACAAAACCTTCGCAGGGATGGCAATTGCTCAGGCTCAAAACTCAAATGCAAACCAAAAAATAAACAAGGCCAGCACATGTGTGAGAGGAAAAGACTTTAATAAAAGTCAAATAACAGTCAACAGACCGGTTTCAGCTGAAAGCTTTTTTCAATGCATAACATAGACTGCAATATACAGCCCCATATTTGCAGGGCACTACAAATTAACGCATACAATCAGCCAATCAGAAAATGTTAATAGGTATTCATTTAAACCAGGTGGAAAAAGACCACCCAATCTAACAATCCATGCTTTTTCCTTTTTGTTTAATATGTTTTAGTAAATGGTTGGTTTAATGAAAAAAATAGAGATGAAACGAAGTATAAAACAGGGGCATCCAATTAACATTTTTTTTTGTTTATAATAGTTATGAATAATGTGATAAAAGGAATAAATGAAGAGTTGGATAACAGTAAATATATACAAGAAATGGGGGTAAAGTCTCCTGTTATCCCCGATGCTGATAATATAAAATTAATAGCAAAAATTGAGAAGAAGAGAGAAAAGTGATTAGAAATATTTGATAATTTACAAGAAGTTGGTTTGAATATCAGTAAAGAAAAATGTAAGTTTTAGTGGGTGAGAAGGATTTGAAAGGTATAAAATTCAGGAAAACAATATCAGCTTTAGGAATTGAATTTGGAGAGTATGATATAGTAAATGAGCAATGGGAAAACACTTTGAGAAATTTACAGGGACTTAAAGTTATATGGAGTAGGTGTTGCTTGTCATTATATAAAAATGTATACTTGATAAATTCAATATGGATGGGGAAAATGCCATATTTAGCTAGTCTGTATATGATTCCAAGAGAAATGTAAAAATAATTTATTGATATTTTTCAATTTATTTGGGGCTTAAGACTGAATCAAGTTAAAAGAGGTGATGTGTGTATAGAAAAAAGACAAAGGAGGTTTAGATCTATTGTATCTGATAGCTTATGCAGCATCTTTAAATTTATATAATTTTGAAATGGATGAGTGGAAAAGAGAATAGGTTAGTGATGAGTATATTCAAAGAAAAATATAAGAAATAATGGAACTTAATTAAAATGAATAAAAGAGAGAGAAGGAGTGGAAAACATGAAGAGATGAGGATGTATAAAAAAATAAAGTGTGGAAATTAAATATAGATAAAACTGAAGAAAAGAGGAAATGCTGGTACAAAATTGTTATGACATAAATTATGTGAATCCTTGAGAGCATTTAACAAAATAATAACTTTTTTGTACAGTTCTACGTGATTATATGCTTGTAATATTCTGTTTAATTACAATGCCTTTGATACTAAACTAAATATTTTGTTTCTACTATTTTACTCTCTCTCTTTTTCTCCTAAAACAATCCCAGCTCTCCAATCTGAGTACACTGCTCTAGGACACAGAAACTAACAACCTGAAGAACAAGGACCCTGTCCAAACTCTCTTCAGTCTCCACAGTTGAGCAACCTATCCCTGTACTTTCTCAGTAAAGGGAGCATGAAAGTATGTGTCTAAACTATCACGGCCAGTATAGCCTATAACTTATTATTAGATCTAGGTGGCTATAAAGCGCTAGCTAGGAAAAACAGCAGCTTTACTCCATCCCCACTCTGTAACCAGTCTAATCTACTTTTTCCACCATTTAAAGACACTTGGAACCACTACTCATTTTCTTGCATTAGGAACCTAAACTCCCTCCTTTTTACCCTGCTTACAATAAATTAATTTGGGCCACCAGACTTGTCCCTTCCAGGCCTTGAAGCTTTCTCCTGACCTGTACTACACCTTTCCTATATACTGTTTATCCACAGACTTGCTATTAAACTGTAGCCCATAACATCTATTTATTTTTATGGTTAGCTCTCACACACCCTCCAAATAGCTCTATTATCTACTCTTTTAAATTTATTCCAGTATTTAGGGTTACCTACCTACTGTAATCCCTGCATCAACTGACTGTTCTTTTCAGCTCCTTATCTCTCTTGTTTCTACCCGCTCCATTCGCCCTGAGGGCTCACTCCGCTCCCCTACCCTACCCCACATTCTCACCCACCCCTACTGCTACTAAGCTTATACAGCCTCACCACACCCTCTTCCACTCCAATCCAATGACAATAGTCATCTTGTTAGCATTCTACATACACCTGTCTCTAATCACCCCTAGTATAACTCCTCTCCTTTAAAGAACACCAGTAAGCTTATTAGTCATTATGCAAACACGACCTTTCCAAATCCAAGTAAGGCTCCTAATTATTGTCTTTCTCCTACTTTTTCTAACAGCAGCCTACCTGTTAACCTCATATGAACAGTCAAAATATTTACAGCTGAACTTCCCTAATGCACAAACAAGTACTATACCTCTAATTAACTCCCCAGAACACATAAATATAACATCTTTACCTAGCTATTTACCTGCTAAATATCACAGACTGACCCATATCAAATACAACTATCTAAAACCTAAAAAAACTCTTCACCATTACTTTAACCTCCACAATCCCTTAAACAGACTATTACACCTATCCTTACCTAGATGGGGACATTCATCCTAATCCAGGACCAGGGCAAAAAACAAGCACAGAACCACAAATTCATGTTCCCTCTACCCCAAATATCCCATATAAATCTCCCAACTCACTCTATATAGCTCACCTCAATATTCACAGCATAAATAATAAAACTGCCTACCTCCATGCTCTCCTGGATGTTCATTCCTTTGATATACTTTGTTTAACAGAAACATGGCTAAAACCCACTACACAAGATGTTGAAATTATTCAATCTGTGTACAACATCTTGAGACTATACCGCAAAGTAAAAAAGCGAGGGGGTGTTGCTATCCTCTATAAAGAAGGGCTACAAATATCTATACTAGATCTTGGTTCCTCTTCTGAAAACAATACAGAAATCATTAGCACCAAACTTCAACTTAATCCCAGCAAATCCCTAAATATAATATGTATCTACTTGCCCCCTGGTAACATCACCACTCTGGAAGGTATCCTTGCTGAACTCTCCACAAAAATTCCCCAAGAGACAATAATTCTTGGAGACTTTAATATAGACTGGAAGGACTGCTCTACTGAATCATCGACCTCCCATATTAACCTTAATGGCTTCTCACAAACAGTTAACTCCCCAACCAGAATTAATAAACCAAATAACAAAGAATCCATCCTAGACTGGATTCTAATGAATAATCACCAACAATTCTATAATGTAGGGACCCTCCCTGACGATGTAAGTGACCATTCTCTTACTTACATAATCAGGCAAAGGTTAAGTTCACACAACCCAACCATATATAAAACAATAAGAAGCAACAGAAACTTCCTAGCTGAACTAAAAGAATGTGATTGGTCACCGATAAAATACCTCCCACTTGACAAAGCAACAAACTACTTTAACTCAAAATTCTTAACAATCCTTAACCACCATGCACCAAAGTGTTCCATCAAAATTAAATCTAAACCCGCCCCATGGCTTACAAAGAAAACCAGTCAGAAAATTCAACAGAGAAATAAAGTTTGGGCACTATGGAGAACAACTAAAAACCCTGTAGGCCAACAACAATTCAGGCAAAAAATAAATGAGACTAAGAAAGCTATACTCGAAGAAAAAAAAACTTTTACTTCCACCTCCAACAGACCAACCAAAATAATCCACAAAAGTTCTGGGCTAGCATAAACAAACTACTTCAACCAGACCAATCCGCAACACCACCCCCTATAGGATCAAATTCCGACAATCCAAAGCAAACTGTTAATGCTTTTAATACCTTCTTTACTGAGACCTTCCAAAAACTAACAGCTGATAGCTCTGCCCTTCCAATCAATACTACTAACTCTCTCCCAACTCTAAACCTGCAACCTGTCCCAACTTCCCTCATCTGCAACATCTTAAGTAAACTAAAACCTACTACCCCTCAGCTGACCAGCTACCTGCTGAATACCTGCAAAAGGCAGCCAAAGTCATAGCTTATCCTGTATCATTGCTGATAAATAGAACCATACAAGAAAGCACTATTCCCACCATCTGGAAAATCTCCTACATTATCCCCCTACACAAGGGTGGAAACTCCAGAGAATATTCTAACTATCATCCCATAGCTCTACTTTCCCCATTAGCTAAAATAATGGAAAAGTGCACCCACAGACAGTTACTAGACCACCTACTCCAGAACAATTTACTGGCCAAATCTCAACATGGCTTCAGGCCTTTCCACAGCACAACAACTGCACTCGTATTCTTCACTGACAGCATCAATAAAAACCATAATAACAATCTTCTCCCTTCAGCACTTTTCATCGACCTTTCAAAAGCATTCAACATGGTCAACCACCACTTCTCAATATTCTAAAATCCTTCTCTCTGGACACAAAGACTATAAAATGGTTCCAGTCCTACCTTGATAATAGACAGCAGGCAGTACTATGGGGCAACAACCTCTCATCCCATCTCCCAGTTACCCTAGGTGCTCCTCAGGGCTCTATATTGGGCCCCCTCCTTTTCTCAATATTTATCAATGACCTCAACCTAGCTATTCCTTTAACCAACTGTGTACAATACGCAGATGATTCGACAATAATCTGCTCAGCTAAATTTCAATCCCAACTACAGACTCTAACTCAGACAATGTTCAATAAAACAGAAAATTGCTTTCTATAAAGCTGCCTCCTCTTGAACCCCCCCCCCAAAAAAAAACTCCTCCTCTTCACTCCTACCTGTAAATCACTCCCAATGAACTTTTCAGTCTTATCCAATAATGGTACACTCATATCTCCCAATCCAGCAACTAAACATCTAGGGGTAATCATTGATAACAACCTGAACTTTGAAACCCATATCAACAATACCATAAAAACTGTTAACAGGAAACTAGGCTCCCTCTATGGGATAAAACCCTTTCTCTCCCCACTAGCCAGAACCACTATTGCCTATTCCCACCTTATCTCCAAACTTCTCTATGCTTCTTCCATATATATACCAACTTGTCAAAAAATAGCCTTAACAAGCTAGCCAATGCTTACAATAGCATTGCCAGATTTACTACTGCTTCCTCCTTTAGGACCCATCACTGCCATAATCTGAAACAATTAGGATGGTTAGAGCTTCTGAATCAGATTCACTTTAAACAACTCACCACTGCGCACAAAACCCTTTTGCAACCTACCAATACCTCAATACTTGCTAGTCTCATTACCCAATATACCTTTCAACTTTACACTCATCTAGTAAACTACTTGTATCAACATGTAAATCTAATGACATGGCAGGAGATGCTCTGTTCTGAAATGCAGTTGAAAAGTATTGGAACCAACTCCCCCATGAACTTACATCACTGTCTTCATTTACACTTTTTAAACACAATCTAAAACTCTATCTTAAAACCCATTGGTTATATCCCTGTACAAATCCAGACTGATCTCATACTATATCCCAAATGCCCTCTCTTAAGACCTAATTCCTGCTCTATCTGTGTCTTTTTAGATGGAGGCCTATCCTTGGCAAAAACATATCTTATCCTAATAGAGATAATTTAAAATACCTAGTTAAATTCTTCTGCATATAATTCTAAAGCATCCTACCTAAGGCAGGCAACAAGTATTGTTTAAACTGTGGGCATTGATGAACTGTTGAAACTTGAAGTATGTATTTGTTTAACAATTACTTTCTAGTTACTAATGAAGTCTTGTACATAAAGTCTAAAATATCTTATCTAATGCGTGTAAAATATTTTTTGTATAAACTGTGAAGATTCCTGAACTGTTTAAAATTTGTAGTATTTAACTGTATAACAACTAGTACATGTATGTTAGTAGTCTAGTAATCTCTTGGAGCTTATCTCCTTGGGACTCTACTGAAAATGGACATAAATCCAGTTAGACTATCCTGGTCAACAAATGTAAAATAAAATAAAATAAAAAAACTGAAGTTATAAAGCAAAGGAATATATTTTGTATGGGAAATGCTGTATATCAAGAATTGTTATGTAGGTTACAAATTAACAAATTACATGTTAAAGGAAGTATACCTTATAAAAAGATCAATGAGAGAGTTTGTATTGCTGAACGTTCGAAACATCACAACATGTCTTTTTGACATTGAAAGAGTTAAAAATTTATGGGAAAAGATAACAGAAAGTAAATAGTTAAAGAATTGAAAGTTTGTAAGTAAATACGTATAGAAATGATTGAGTATGGCTTTCATAGAAAGCATAGTAAAGAATATTTTAATGTGCATAAAAATATTTGGTATAATTTGGATTATTTGAAAGGAAAGTTTAAATGAAGTTATGTTTAATGAGACAGGGATATTGCCAAATATTATAAGAAAAATCAAGTGGTTGTTATGGAGAAAAGAGTGGGGGTCTGTATGAATGTAAAGCAATGAAGAAATGCAATATGAAATGTTAGTTCTTCATGTACATATGTAAATATGTATATGCAATGTAAGTTATAAATAAAAATCCCAAA
Source organism: Protopterus annectens (assembly GCF_019279795.1). Classification (NCBI taxonomy): domain Eukaryota; kingdom Metazoa; phylum Chordata; order Ceratodontiformes; family Protopteridae; genus Protopterus; species Protopterus annectens. Next base: position 842,226,057 of record NC_056734.1, on the reverse strand, counting down.
CTGTTTGTGAGGTGATCACTAGGTGGCACTAGAGGGCTATCAGTGATTAGTAAATCTAAAGGCTGAGTGAAGATGCCTTTAAGAAAGGAAAAAAAATGTACGTCCCACAAAAAATAGAAAATGTAATGACAAACACACAGGCCTTAGTCACGTTCTTAAACCTTCCAAAAAAATGCTGTCAGTTACTTACAAGTTAAGCACCTCTAAAATACCAGTCCACCTTTACATCTGCTCAATACTGGAAAGACAAGAATCCAGAAATAACTAATGCTCAGCTCTCACAAGCATAGTTTAATACAAACAAATACTCTCTCTCTACATGAAATTGAGTTACACCCAGTTAATGGTCAACAATAATGCCTATTACACACCAGAATAACTAAATAAGTTTTTCCTGAATAACTCACCTTTCTGCCCCTTCTGTCCATCAAAAATAGCAGCCTTGTTACATATCCTCTGGCACTGCAAATTTGCACATAACCTATGGGACTCATTAAGAATTAAACTCGACAAAATGGGTTATGGGAAATCTACATTATCCTGGGAATTTGCGATTCTACATGTTAACTCACGTCACGTACCCACATCAAATTTAAGAATTCTGATCCCCATATTTGAACTAGTCAAATTATATATTACTCAAAACTTGATGGACAGATCTAAATTAAACTGGGGAGAATTTACGAATATGGCCCACACTTACATAATCTCACACAAACTCATTATTAATCATAAAAAGAAACGAATACAATTCCTAAAAATATGGAAAAATATCTTAGACCACATATTAGAATAATAAATATCTATGTTATAACTATGTAATTACCCACATTATTTGGTATGGAAGACCCTCTCTCTAATAACTTTGAAATAAAATCTCTAAGCAGCATAATTCATTGTAAAATAACATATGATTAGTAAAAGTTTATCTCTCAACTATTAGTGGCACTATTTGTACAGTTGTAAATAATTGAATTATCTACTGGTCACCTTTTGTTTCCTAATATTATGTCTATATTACCTCAGTTTATTTAGATAAATGTCTTATTGTGTTGGCTAATGTCATTTACTATACAATAGATAACCAGTTCTTTTTTCTTCTGTCATGACAGGATAATATAAGCGATTTATGTTAAATGTCTGTATAATGTTTTTCATTTTCTTTCATTGTATACTGTTTTTTTTGTCATTGTTGTTAACATTTAAATCTGAAAATGCAATAAAATAAAAGTTGGAGAAAAAAAAGAAAGAAAAAAATGTAACTAATTCAGAAGGGAAAATATGTTTTGGAGGTGAATACCATGGCATAAGAGGGTCTGGATGACTCTGTTTTACAAAAAATGATGGGAGAAGCAGATTGAAAAGAATCAGAGCCCATGCAGAGGAGTGTGGTAACAGACAAAATATTTGGCAGTGCGGAGATGACAGAAAGACTGAAGAATGCTGTAAATGATGGTTTGGATACAGAGAGGGCATGTCTGGCCAGTTGCGTAACTGAATTTAAGAGCATGCTCTGTGCTAGGCTTATGAACAGGAGAGACTGACAGCAGTGTTTCCAGATAAAGACTTATGCAGTTGCAGTAGGGGGTTCCAGTGCCGAAAGAAAAGAATGTGAAGGTACAGAGGAGACAGACTGCTGTTGAGAGCTAGAGGAGAAGGACTATTGCGTGGGCAAAAACAAAGTATGGACAGCAAATAAACAGGTACTGTGTTTTAGAAAATGTTGTGTGCTTAGGATTCGGTTTGTTTGGCATTAGGGTGTTAACACATATAGGAAATTAATCTTTCTGTGAAATAACTTTTGAGACATTTGCATTAGCAGAAAAAATGTAATGAAGATGAAAAGAGAAGTAACATATCTCCTTGGAAGGACTGTATTTATCGAAATTAAATGTACAGTTAAAAAGAAAACTGGTGTTGCAATTCAGAACAACTGAGAAAGAACATAATGAAAGAATTTTTTTCTAAGCTTATGTCAGGATGTACATGATATTTAAAAAGTTGTGGATGAAAGAAAAGTATGGACTAGGGGATGAGACATTTATGTAACTTTAAAAACAGAAAATAAGTTACTGCATGTGCCCACTGGCACCTAAAAGGAAGTGCTATCTCATTAGGTTTACCTTCATGCGTGCGTTTTGCACATGGGCGAACAGCAGATGTTCGAAAGGACGTTTGCAAATTTTGCAAACGTCGATCGCAAAATGCTTCGAATGTGCAATGAGCGAATGCACAGTGACATTCCCTCATTGCAGATTTGGCATTTTGGGGCAGATTGCACTATAGTGGGGATTGGAAAATGGACCCTTTCCCCACTGTAGTGCAATCTCAGAGTTAGTATATTAAAGTAGGGGGGGTGAGGGGCGCAGCCCCCCACATGGGGAGTGCAGGGGGGCGCAGCCCTCCACATGGGAAGTGCAGGGGGGCGCAGCCCCCTGCATTACACTTCATTACATTTCATATTCGATATTTATGTTCGAAAATCAGCAAATCTGCTTTTCGATTTGCTGATTTTCGAACAATGGAAACTGTCACGGTTTTGATTTTCGTGGTTACGATTCGCTCATATGAGCAATCGCACAAGTGTGTTTCACCTGTGTAAAGGTAAACCGTTTCATTAACACCTATGTGGTATGGAATGTCACACTTGTGGCAACCTACATACATCCTTGCATTCTAGGGCAATCTCTGAAAAATAAACTTAAGAAACATAAGATAAACAAATGCAAATATTTTGTGAGCAATAAAAGCTACTAAAACTGTACAACTAACAAAGTTTAACAGTAAGAATTATTCTTTATAGCAATAATAGTCAGTTTATTCACAGTCTTTGCATAAGTATTATAACGCACTTAAAGTCAGAACTGCATTTTTGTTACACTTTCACAGACAAATTTTCATATATTGGAAGCTGTACAACCTAGACACATATTATTAGAACACTTCTGTTAACTAGACATAAACTTTCAAATGGCAGCAAGAAATTGCATTCTGAGTGCATGTTTATTGAGATATTTACATAAATATGTTTGCGGATGACATTCTGACATGTAGTGAGAGTAGGGAATGAGTTAAGGAGACCCTGGAGAGGTGGAGATAAGCTCTAGAGAGAAGAGGAATGAAGATCAGCAGGACTAAGACAGAATATGTGTGTGTGAATGAGAGGGAGAATAGAGGAATGATAAGGATCCAGGTAGTAGAGCTGGCAAAGATGGATGAGTTTAAATACTTGGGATCAACAGTTCAGAGTAATGGTGAGTGTGGAAGAGAGGTGAAGAAGAGAGTGCAGGTAGGGTGGAGTGAGTGGAGAAGAGTATCAGGAGTGATTTGTGACAGATGGGTACTAGTAAAAGTGAAAGGGAAAGTTTACAAGGTAGTAGTGAGACAGGTTATGTTATATGCATTGGAGACGGTGGCACTGATGAAAAGACAGGAGTCAGAACTGGAGGTGGCAGAGTTAAAGATGTTAAGATTTGCAATGGGTGTGAGGAGGATGGACAGGATTAGAAATGAGTATATTAGGGGGTCAGCTCAAGTTGGACAGTTTGGAGACAAAGCGAGAGAGGTGAGATTGTGTTGGTTTGGACATTTGCTGAGGAGGGATGCTGGGTATATTGGGAGAAGGATGCTAAGGATGAAGCTGCCAGGTAAGAGAAAAAGAGGAAGGCTTAAGATAAGGTTTATGGATGTGCTAAGAGAGGACATGCAGGTGGTCGGTGTGACAGAGCAAGATGCAGAGGACAGGAAGAAATGGAAACAGAATATCTACTGTGACGACCCCTAATGGGAGCAGCTGAAAGAAAAAAGAAAGAAAAGATGGAAACATATGCTTGATTACATAATCAACAATATAAATAACACTGAATATCTCTCAAGATGTGTACCTTTTACAATGCATATGCCAATGGCAGTTTTCTTCAACAATATCTAAGGTTGCACTTAATACTCTGCAACAGTTTGTAAGTCACTGGGTTGGGTTTTTGAAGTATTAAGTACATATAGAAGTATTTCTTATTTTCATAATTACTGACAAACAAGTAGCAGTATCTCCAGTACAGTGTGTTATAAATTTACAATGACTATGAATTTTTCTCTCTCTCACGTCATACTCCTTAATGTGCTGTAGGTCTCTCAGTTATGAAAATATGAGCATAAATATGAAAATATGAATAATAAGTGACAAACAGTGATTCATTTCTGTACTGCAGGACATCCTAAGTTAATCTGAGTATTATTTTGTTAATTACTCCTTGCCATTTCCAATAATGCCTGTTATTAGCTTGTAAGTTTCTTAGAGATGCCAGATCAGAAGAAGGTCTGGCTGCCATGAGGCGGTATGGTAAGGCATTATAGGGTGGAATATGTTAAGTACTGAGGGCAACCAAACATATGTTTTTTTTTTTCTATGGGGATGAATCATGTTTAATCCATGATTGTACAAATAGAAGATGTTGTCAGTGTTGGGAGTTTGGAGATTGCAGAAACAAACGTAGACCATATTGTAGGAAATGTGGAAGTGAGGAACATTTTTGGTTTGATTGTCCAAAAACTATTGAAGAAAGACAAAGTGAAGAAAATGACGGGTGGAACCAATGTTTACACAAGAAAGAGAGGAAGTAAATGATGAAAGGATTGGGGTGGGGGTGAGGAAGTGCAAGATGAAAAATAGAAAAAGATGAATTAGATGAAGTCCACAAAGTAATACATGAAAAAGAAATGTATATAGAGATGGAAGTAGGTTTGGGGTGTTAGAAAATGAGGAAGAAGAAGAGGGAGATATGAGCTCCGAGTGAGTAAAAAGGCAGAAGGTTCTATTGAGGAAGGGTAAGAAGGAGAAAAGGGACACCAAAAGATGAAGTGGAACAAAAATGTAAACAAACAGAAAATGTTAACATAAGCATAGCATCACTGAATGTGAATAGCATGAAAAGTGATGTGAGAAGAATGACGGTGTTTGAAGGGTGTAAAAAACAGATGTAGAGGTAATTTGTTTAGTTGACATAAGATGTACAGATAAACAGAAAAAGGCTGGAATTTAAGATGACATGGAAAAGAAAAGTGGTGTGGACTATAGGGAGTGGTACATGTTCAGGTATTGCAATATTAGTGAAAAATGAAGAAATTAAAATATTAGATATAATGGCGATGGTACAGGGAGAGTTTTAGTGTGTGTGATATAAGAAAGGGGAAGAAGGTGTTTAGAACAGTAGTAGTAATATATGCGTATACAAATGTAACCAAAAGAAAAAACTGTTTGAAGAAATTCAAAATTATGAGATAATGAATATGTCTGTTATGGTGGTGGGAAATTATAATTTAAGAAATCTGAATGGGAAAATAGCACAAGATATAAAACGCGGAGAAATATTTAAATAATGATAGGTTAAGAACAAAAGGGAGAAATATACTTGTAAAACAGGGTTAATATAGATTGATTATGTTTTGTTTACAGATGACATGAAAGAAATAAAAATTAGAATTAGAGAGGCAAAGTTTTCGGATCATACTTTTGTATGGGCAATAATAGGAGTGAATGGAAATATAACAAAAGAAAGAAAAAGGTTAAAAAGTATGACAGGAAAAATTGCAAGAATGGAATGTCTTAAAAAAGAAAGAGAGCAACTACAGGAAAATCATGTGACAACGAAGCCATTTTATGACAGTGACAAACTGGTGGATGGCATATAAAGAAAGGTTTAAAAATATACTTAAACTTAGAGACAGAGCAATGGAAGAAGGAAGAGATGATATATAATAAGCAAAAAGAAATATTGAAAGAATAGCAGAAAAAGGGGCAGGGACAAAATGAAGAAGAAAATTATATGAATATAGTAAATGAAAAAATAGAAATAATGATATATAGATAAAAGTATTATTTGAAAAGAAGAAAAGAATATGTTTCCCCATTTTTGAGTAAGAAAGTGAGATTTCATGAAAGAAAAATAAATGTGGTGAATGATCAAAAACTGTGGCTAAAATATAAACAAGAGGAAATTATGGGTACAGTTCAAAATATGTACAGTATATGCATGAGAAAAAAGTGACATGGGGTGTATCAAAAGAAAATAACATGAAAAAGAAGGTAGTGGAAAAAATGGAAAAAAAAAAAAAGATTTGAGAGGAAAGAGTCAGTGGATGCTGTAAAGGAAGGCAAAGAAGAATCCATACCAGGTACAGATAGATTAAGGTATAGTTTTTTATAAAGAAATGTTAGATGATGCCAAGAATATTTTTTCTGGAAAAATTGAATGAATGGATGTAGAAATATATAAAAGAACAAGAGATTTGTAATAGGGTTATAAAGTTCGTATGGAAAAAGGGGGGAGGGAATAAAAAAGTGGAGACCAATTATGTTGGGAAATACTGTCTATAAAATATTTATGAAGATTATTCAGAAAAGAATGATGGTGTCATAAAAGAAGAATTGGATGAAAGGGGAGTGTGGGGTTAAAGGTAAAAGAGTAAATGAAATGCTAATGATGGTTCAAAAAGTGGTTGAATGTTTCAATAACGGAGAAGGAAAAGTAACAGTATGTGATGTGGCTGAGGCATTCAGAAGTACTGATCAGGAGGAAATGAACATTTTAAAAGAATATAGGTTAGGAGAAAAAAAATAAGAGGATAGTGAGAACAATTTAGGAAAATTCTTGTGGGTCTGGGATGTTGAATGGATGGGTAGGGAAAAGATATGAAAGGGAAGGGGGGGGTAAGGCAAGGTTGTCCATTGAGCACGTGGCTGTTTGAGATGGTAATGATTGCAGTTATCCAGACATATAGATCAAGGTGAGAGGATGGTAGATGGGAAATTAAGGAAGGTATAAGGTTCATAGGTTCATAGGCTGGTACTAGGCTATCGGCCCTAGGGCCTATACAAGCCTAGCCATAACAATTCCCTGGCTATTTCTCCCCACAGTATTTACTTCCCTGGACCCCTGTCTAGCAGGGTGACTGACATGATCCCTGGGGTGAATTTCTTATCTCCCATCCGGTCGTCAAGGTTCCTTTTGAAAACGGCCAAAGAGGTGCTCTGCTTGACATGTATGGGCAGTCTTTTCCAGAGTCTGGGGAGTCTCTGGGTCAGAAACCTATCCCTCCAGCATGTTTTGTTCATTGTGATGACAAGGTTTAGATCCCTGGAGCATGTGGCTTTGAGGGATTGGGATTTCTTTAAGTGCAGCATGTCCAACAGCTCTGAGTTTGACATGGCCTTTTATATTAAGCAGAGATTGCCTGTGAGTGGATGATATGTGACAGAGTATAGCTGGAGTTTTTTCAGATGTTCAGCATAGGACATTTTGTAACTTAGTTCAACTCCCTCTACCCCCTTTGCCATTAGCTCTGTCAACTTGTGAATAATGCTTTACTTCAGCTTCTTGTTTATTCACTACAGAGCTGTTCTATTAGCAGGTTTTCAGTTCCCACCATCCTGTTGTGTTTGTTCATCGAGGTAGATCTTCCCCTGGGATCTACACCAGTAAACACACAATACTAGTGTAATGTTTCTTCTTGATATGTAATGTTTTTTGATATTGTAAAAATGCATACTATTTTTGTGATGTTTGTTTTGACATTGTAAAAATGCATTATAATTTGTGATAATCTGTGTATTTAAAATCTACTTGTATTGTATTTTCTGTGGAGCTTTTCTCCCCAGGCCTCCACTGAAAATGGGCCTCTGGCCCAGTCGGACATTCCCGGTCAACAAAATGTAATAAATAAATAAATCTGCTTTAGACCTGTAATTCTTTTAGTGAGGTATTTCTGCGACCTTTCCAGTTGTTGCAGATGTCTTGAGAGGTACATACCAAACAGGGCATTGTATTCTATAATGGGTCTAATGAGGGATGAGTACAGTGGGACAATGACCTCCTTTTTTCTGGAAGAAAAGCCCTTAGTGATGAGGTGTGCCACATAGAAGGATTTCCTGACTGTTGTGGCAATGTGGTTATCGAAGGTGAGACCACTGTTCACCTGTGTCCCTAAGTCTCTTATCACACTTTCAGTGTTTAGTGTACTGCTACCTATGTGGTAATTCATGAGTACATGGTTTTTCCCAAAGGGGATAACTATACATTTCTTGGCATTGAACTTGAGCCCATGACTCTGGCACCAAGCATCTGTTTCTGTAAGGCCCTTTTGTAGAAAATCCACATAATTTGAGGATTCAATAATGGCTCCCAGTTTGCAGTCATCTGCGAACTTTGTTAGCCAGAGTCCCTTAGTGTTAACCTGTACTTCAGAGAAGTAGATGCCAAACAAGAGCGGTCCCAGGACTGAACCCTGAGGTACCCCACTTGTCACTTGTCTGGAGCTGGATTTGGAGTCGGCTACTTTTACAGTGTGGGTTCTGTCAGTAAGCCAGTTAGCAACCCGAGTGACGTAGGGATTAATGCCCAGCTTAGTAAGTTTATCTATGATTCCAGAGTGGGGGATGGTGTCAAAGGCCTTGGCAAGGTCCAGATAGGCTGTGTGGACTGCCTTACCCTCGCCCACAGCTCTGGAGACTGATTTGAAATAGTCAATCAGGTTCAGGAGACAAGATCGGCACTTCCCAAACCCAAACTGGGTGGGGTCCAGTGTTTGAAGGTTGCCAATGTATTTGTTTTTAAGTTCCATGGCCTTGCAGATCAGGCTCGTCAGACTGATAGGGTGCTAGTTCCCAGGATCCAAGGTGGATCCCCCCTTGCGGAGTGGGATAACTGTAGCTGTGCGCCACTCAGTGGGCACGAAGCCTGAGATGAGGCTATGATTAAACATGACACTTAGGTGAGGTGCCAGTTCATTTTGTAGTTCATGTAGTACACAGCCCGGGATGTCATCTGGTCCCATGGATGCTGTATTCTTAGCTTTGGAGAGTGCAGTTTTTACCTGTGTGCCCATTATTACCGGAATTTGGCAATCTTTTGGTATTGAGATGGGCCCTTTAGGGGGTGAGAGGGGGGTGAAGTTAGCATTGAATCGATCTGCCAGGATATTGGCAATATCCTTGGATCAGTATATTTAATGCCATTCTGTTGTAGCTCAGAGCAGATCTGAGCATTGCCATTTAGATTCTTAACATAGCTATAGAATGCCTTGCGGTTGTCTTTGAAATCTTTGGCAATTTTATTTTTGTAACTAGTTTTGGAGGATTTTATGAGGGATCTCAGCTTCTTACTGAGGCTGGTAAGGGAGTTTTTTGCATCCTGGGATTTTCCTCTTTTCTGCAACAGTTTCTTCTTTTTGTTGCAAAGTTTGTTTATGGCAGGGGGCCACCAGATTGGCTTCATTTTTTTTGGAGGAGAGCATCTTGGTTCTATTGGGAATGTCACGATTCATGCATGAGTGGATGTGCTCGCACAGTGCCTTAGTGTAGGATTCAGCAGTCGAACTTTCAGTTCCTGTCTGCATGGGTGTCATGAAGTTTGTCACTTCTGACTTCAGTAGTATGAAGTTGGCTTTGGAGAAGTTTTTTACAGAGGTTTCCTTACTGGGGGGGTGGGGGTGGGAAGTGGATGTCAAGGGTGATTAGCTTATGGTCAGACCTGACCAGCAAGGGGGTGACCATAGGTGTGGAGCATTGACTTCCTGTGTTGGTAAGGACTAGGTCTAGGATATTGAAGCCCCTGATGGGACTATGGATTAGTTGATCCAGGGCATTGGAATTTATGAATTCCAAGAAATGTTGGGCAAAGGTGTTGGTACCCGAGTAGTTTTCCCAGTTAATGGCAGGGTAGTTGAAATCACCCAGTATTAGGGTGTTTGGTTGTATCTTAATATTTTCCAGTATGTTTAGAAAGGTGTAGTGAGAATCTTGGGGCATGGTGGGGGATCTGTAGCAAGCTACAATTTGGATTGCAGTCTTACCTAGTGTTAGTTTCACCTGGAGAATTTCAGACGCATTCTGTTGGGCAACTAGCCTGGTGGTGTGAATATCCTTGGTGAATATGGACACTCCTCCACCTTTAGTGTTTCACTCCTGGTTTGGGGGGCTGAAAAGTGTGGTAAGAGTTGTAGCCTGGTATTGCAGGGGTGCTCTCTGGAGTCTTGAACCAGGTCTCAGTTACTGCACAGATATCGATGTTCTCCATTTTTAGGAGTGTATCGAGAGAGTGCATTTTGAAGTTTAGACTTCTAGCATTGAGTAGCATTACCTTCAGATTTTGCATGCTTGTACCTGTTACGGTGGTGGTTTTGTCCTTTGAACTTTGCCTAAAAAGGCACTATAAGGGTGGCAAGAGCCTTAGCCAGTAACCTGAATCCCAGGGGCGACAGGTACAGACTATCTCTGGCAAAGCATTGTGGTTTGTCGATCATGTCGTCCCAGGCAGACAGATACTGGATCCCCTTTGACTGACACCAGAAACTTAGCCAATTGTTGAAGTCAATCATTTTGTCCTTATATTGTGGTATCATTCAGATGACATTGTGATTTGTAGTGAGAATAGGGAACAGGTGAAGGAGACCATGGAGAGATGGAGATATGCTCTAGAGAGAAGAGGAATGAAGGTCAGCAGGACTAAGACAGAATATATGTGTGTGTGAATGAGAGGGAGGATAGAGGAACTGTGAGGTTGCAAGGGGTAGAGATGACAAAGGTGGATGAGTTTAAATACTTGGGATCAGTAGTTCAGAGTAATGGTGAGTGTGGAAGAGCGGTGAAGAAGAGAGTACAGGCAGGATGGAATGGGTGGAGAAGAGTGTCAGGAGTGATTTGTGACAGACGAGTACCAGTAAGAGTGAAAGGGAAGGTCTATAAGAGGGTAGTGAGACCAGCTATGTTATATGGGTTGTAGACAGTGGCATTGACAAAAAGACAGGAGTTTGAGCTGGATGTGGCAAAGTTAAGATGTTAAGATTTGCACTGGGTGTGATGAGGGTGGACAGGATTAGGAATAAGTATATTAGAGAGTCAGCCCAGGTTGGAAGGTTTGGAGACAAAGCCAGAGAGGCATGATTACGTTGGTTTGGACATGTGCTGAGGAGGGATGCTGAGTATATTGGGAAAAAGATGCTAAGGATGAAGCTACCAGGTAACAGGAAAAGAGGAAGGCCTAAGATAAGGTTTATGGATGTGGTGAGAGAGGACATGCAGGTGGTTGGTGTGGCAGAGCAAGATGCAGAGGACAGGAAGAAATGGAAACAGATGATCCACTGTGGCGACCCCTAACGGGAACAGCTGAAAGAAGATAATGATGATGATTCTGGGTGAAGGCAGGATGCTACTCAGGGCTAGGGTCATACCTGCCTGGGCCATATGATCTGAAAGCTCTTCATGTCTCTTTTCATGTAGTCCAGGGAGGTACGTCTCAAGTCATTCACTCCAACATGGACAATGACAGAGTCATATTTGTACTTGTTGTGGAGTGACTTGAGTGCCTGCATTATGTGGAGGATCCTGGCACCCGACAGGCAGCTGACTGTAATTTCCTCCTTGTTTAGCCTGGTGAGTGGGACATCAGTGTGCCTGACTATAGAGTCACCTATGACTAAAGTGTTGGGTATCCAGATAATTTGGTCTTAGTAGCCAAGAACAAACACTGGATGAAAGAGATAATTTACAGAACAGGATAAATTTCAGGTACAGTAGGCTTACCGTTAAATAAATTAGAAAATAAGGGGTTTAGAGATATCATCAGAATGGCAAGAATTTATTTTACTAGAACTGAAATTGATGTTCTAGGGGTTAAATTTGGAAGGGAATAAGTAGTAATAGAACAATGCAGAGACGTTCTAAAAACTATGATAGTTGACAAATTGGTGGAGGGTGTTTCAGCTGTCCCTATGAAAAAAGGTAAATATACATGTTGATAAACAGAACCTTCCAATGTGTGAACTGGTGTGCCTCTAAATCAAAACAATTTCAGAGTAACAGTAATAAAAGCAGCACCAGAGACAAGGCATATACTATGATAAGGGTACATGTCAAATCTTCGAACGCTCAAAATTTCGAACGTTACATGGTCGAGACCAAACGTTCGAAATTTTGAGTGCTCGAAGATAGACTTTCAATGGCACCGTATGGTGCAGATAGGGAGAATTTCCCTTTTCTGCACTGAAGTGCGGTCTCGGAGTTGGTATATTTAAGTAGGGGGGGGTGTGGGGGTGCATAGGAGCTTGCCTCCCTGCCTACACTGTTAAAGTGTTTTTTTTTCTGTTTTCTTTTTTTTTTTTTCTTATGTTTGAACATCCAAATGTCGAACATTTGGTCTCGACCATGTAATGTTTGACATTTTGGATGTTCGAACATTTAATATAGACCCCTATGATAAGAACACTGTTTAATAAAACATAAAATAAAAACAGGAGTAAGCACTTTTGGACAAAATGTGCTTCATCAGACAACCATTTCATATTTAAATAGTCATAGCATTATGTCACTAGACAATCAAAGCAGTACAGTTATTACCTATGCAAATCTCTAGACTTGTACACAGGTTTTAAAGAAACCTTATAACTGAGGCCAGGCTTCTTATCCACTTTTAGCCTCATTATCTAGTGCAGTTCCCTTTCCTCAGTAAAATTCTTCAAATCCCCCCATGTGGTCCCTTGTATATTGTCTCAACAGCTTTAAAAACAAAACCATGTGATAGACCATGTTCTAAGACATGCTTAGCCAAAGCATTGCTGTCATCACATCTTTTTATACTGTATAAATGTTCCCGTATTCTTTCATAAAAAGGATGATTTGTCTTACGTAAACAAAAACCTCTACATACTTTGCAAGTGGCTAGATAGACCAAATTGGGAGTCCTACAACCAGCATGCACTTTAAATGAATATTCCTGCTTAGATCTCGGATAAACAAAAACATTGGAACTATCTATATAGGGACAGAACTTGCAACTGCCACAACTCACAGTTTCCTTAGGGGTAGAATCATTTATATTTCTCACTACATTATCCCTGTACACAGATGATGTTTAAGAGATTTTCTTATTCTTATATCTAAAGAATGGTCGCTCACCTTCTGTTTCCTTAATGCGATTATTCATAGTCAAAATCTCCCAGTTAGAATCAATAACATTACATATCTGTCCAAAATCACTGGCATATGACATAACTATGGGTAGATGTCCCTTATTTCCTGATCTCGTATTGCCCAGAACACTGGTATAACCATGTGAAAAGTATGGTTTCGCAGTGTCCATTATTAGGAGGTGCACTTCACCAACCATCCTTTCTACTTCAGCACATTAATATCCCCTCTACAGAAATTCACCCCACAAAACTGCTAAATCCTTAACAAAACCTTCAACTGTATTATTCAAATGAGATATTCTCATCCCTTGCTCTTTAAGGATATTTTTATATATGTGCGGGGGATGCATACTGTTTTATTGAAGAACAGTATTATTTCTACAGGATTTCCTATAAAGCCTGGTGATTAAATCCCCTTTGGCATCTTTTAATACAGAGACATCCAAAAATGTAACCTTCTCTCTAGAGAAATTACAAGTAAATTTAAAAAAAAACAGTTGTGGTATGCAAAAAAGATACAAAACACTCCAACTCCATTTCACTAACCTTCCACAACAGAAAACCATTGTCAACAAAACCTTCTATAAAACACCACAAGAGCAACAAAATTATTATTGTTGTTCAAGAGTCTATATCACATAATTGAATGATGAATTCGTCGAATATGTAACAGTCGACCCTGAAATCTCAAACTGCAACAATGGCAAACTCTGAAATTGCTGGAATTTAAAATGTCAAATTAGAATAGTTGGCCCACAACAAACCCCTTGCATTCAGTAGCGTAAATAATCACTTCCACTATAACGGACTGTTATAACTCCTTGAAACCCGTGCATTCAGTAATGTAAATAATCAGTACCGCTATAACGGACTGTTTTAGCTCCTAACACTTATGTATCGAGTGTTAATAAAGGAATAACAGTACAACTTGTACCTAAACTTTGTAAAAGAAGCACACAATAATGTAATCACCTTAACTAACAGTGTTCCCCTAAACCTAAATGTCTTTAACCATATCAAGTGGGACTTAAACATAAAATAAAGTATATATATCTGTGATGTGTTATTGAACTACACTTTCATCAGCATAGCTACAACATTTAAGAAGTCATCTATAGAGTACTCAGCTCGTCTTTGCAATACAAGCTGTAAACGATTTTGTCTTTCCATAGTTTTACGCTTCTTTGGTGATTGAGGACACCCTGTTTTACCTTGTATTCTCACCTCATTTACCCTGTTTTGTTCCCGAATGAGCACATCAAGAACAGCTGGAATTTCACAAGTACCCCTACCTAGTAAACACCGCAGATGCCTGTGCCAACCCTCTACATAGTTTTGGATTCTAGGCAATTGCAAATCATTTAATGTAGATACATTCCCGAAATTTTCTAGGAATACGGGTGGAAATCTTGCAGTAACATTGATTCTAGTGTGTTGTCTTCTCGGTTGTCCTAAAACAAAAACATCCAATTAATATGTCAAAAGATCATTGCCATCAGATGGAACGGTGGCACAAAGTCTTAGAAAAGTAGACACTACTTCACTTTCATCTGTGAAGGCTAATGCTATTAGTCTCTTTACTGCTAGCTGAAATGTTGTACTTGTGCCATAAAGTGTAGCAAGACCATGGCTTTAAACTTTATGCCACACTGCCTGACTGAAGTGAAATAAACATCCTTTACTGTTCACGTTGCTGAAATTATGCTTTACACTCTTTATGCCTGCCATCTCAAAGTTTGTAACAATAAATTGCACAGTAGGCTCGCACTGAACAGAAGATAACAGGTCAAACAAACATTTGCATAAATAATTTTAAGCCTTGAAAGATTTTTTAGACATTAAACAATATACTAAAGGTAAACTTTTAGTACTTTCAGGAAATGTCAACAATCCATGTATTGAGTACAACTGGTGGCAAAGTCTTCCTTTTGTTAGAAAGATTCCATCCGTAAACCAGCTCTTGCTACAGCATAAGCCTTGCAAGTTTTCTTTAGTGGTAAATGCCAGAACATGCACATTATTGTTTAAATCTACCTTTCTTTTCTGAATAAAACTTCCTACTTTTAACATATACTTAGTAGTATCTACTGAACTTAGTGCACTTTCTATAGTTCTGTAAGTAACCATCCTTTGACGTCTAACTCGATTTACTTGCTGAAGCATAGAACGCCTGGATGGTGAACTTACAGTACTTTCTACTGAAGTGCTTGTAACTACATTGTCCACTACTAGTGCAGGTGTATTTCTACACAGTCGAGTAGTTTCCTTTAATGTATGGCACGCTCGATACTTTTCCACTTCAGTTATGTCTGAATTATGTTGGTGTGCCATTGATTTCAGCAAGACTTCTTCTACTCCTTGTAATGTTATAGCTCTCCCTTTGCATTTATGTGACAACTTTAATCTATGATATCAATACTTTTCACTTTTTACCATCTTCTCTAAGTTGTATACATAGCCATCAACATGTAACATTGCCCTGTTTTTCTGAGACATCACAGTCTCATAAATGTTACCTAATATGCCAGGAGCTGATTGTGATATTTCGGCCATAGTTGGAGAATTTATACTCCATAACGCACAAAGTCTATCGGCCTGCATTGTTATTTACATATGGTGTTCCTTAACTCCCAGAAATAATTATGATATTGTTTCTGGATTATTTCAACATAGTGCACATTTATACATTTTCCCTGTTAAAAATGTATTCTGGTTACCACTTTATATAACAGTAATTTTGTTTTAATATTTAAAGAAGAAAAGATTAGCAGTGACGCAATGCCGCACGCACGTCCTACGTCACCTAATACATTTGGGCCAACCTAAAACTTTTCGATAACGTTCCTTTTGCATTTTTAACAGTTCGACATTTCATTACATCGAGATTTTGGGGTCAACTATTGCGTATTCGGAAAATTCATCATTCGATTACGTGGTATAGATCGTATTGGAGTAGCTATTAGTACAGGACATGCCCATAGCTATGCCTGTTTTCTGTATATAGTGCTCATCATGAACCAAAAAGACATTGTTTTCTAATATGACTTCCAAGAAAAAGCATATCAAATCCACTTGCTTAGCATCATTACCACTGTGTGCCAATAAATAGCATTTAGTCATATTTATGTCTTCAAGATTGGGAATGCTAGTAAATAATGATTCAACATCCAACATAACCATCAAACAATTACTTAAATCAATCTCCCTCTTGTTCACAAACTCATATAAATCCTTCAGGAATTGCTTTGTGTCCTTCAACACTGTGCTCACCTTACTCAGAACAGTACGCAACTGCTTATCAACATAAATAGAAAATGGTTCTGTCAACCACCCTCTTCCTGATACAATGGGCCTAAAAGGGTGGACGGAGGAAATCCCTATGCACTTTGGGAAACCCCTTAAAGATAGGTGTAACAGGATGTTTAACAAATAAATATTTTGAAAGTTCTTCTGTTATTAAAAAATTATCTACTGAATGTTGTATATTTTATATGTATTTTGTATGTATTCAAAGTCTATCTATTCATATACTGTCGTGTCAGAAAGCATAGCTAACATAGAGTCAGTGTAAAACTGACGATCCATTACCACAATTGCATCACCCTTGTCAGCTGATTTAATCAATATGGTTTCATCATTCTGTAAATCTAGCAGCGCTCGTCTCTCACCTTCACTCAAATTATACAACTTCTTTTTCATACCACCTGATACAGAAAACAAGGAAAACAAATCTTGTTCACACTTTTTGCAAAACACTTCTAATACAGGGTCCAATAAAGGTTGAAATATGCTAGGCCTCCGAAAACACGGATTGTACTCATTAGAAAACAACATCCAGACAAAAGAGGGATAGTTTATAATGTAAAAGAAAAGGGGGAGGGTGAATTTAATAAATCCAGTTGTTTTCTTAGCATCAATAAATTTATTTTGGTTGTTAAAAAAGCACATGAAAAAAGGCAATACTAGGATTTTTTTTTAAAAAATATCAAGGTGCATGAAAGGATGGGGGGTAAGAAATGGAAAAGAGAAACAAAAGATTTAGAAAAGAAGGAATATGAAAGTGAAATAAAGACTGAGAATTAATATAAAGTAGAGATAGAAAGGAAAGAATGGCATAAAAATAATGAAAGCAAACTATTATAGCGATCCTTGTGGAAAAAATGGGGTATGAATACAAGAAACTAATAAGAAAAAGGCAGGACATTTTTTAAACTTATATTGAAACAAGTGATTGCCTGTGGTGTTTATTACCGGACAAAGTGGCAGTGAAACGTTACATGAAATAAAAATTGATTGAATTGAGAATGTGGAATAGCTATAATACTGAAGAGATATCGCAACATTGTTTTTTGGATTGTCAAAAAAAATGAAAGTTTTTGGACATTATTCAAAGATGTGGACATGGTGTTATATGGGAAATATAACGGGAGTGAAAAAGAAACTGAAAAATGGGATAACATTTTATTCTTTGCTATATGTTGTTACTGTATTTTCACTTAAGATGTAGGTAAACATACATTTATATAAAAGAAACAAACCATATTAGCATGTTGCCAGTTACATACATTATACATCACATATGTACTTTTGTCTATCGTCAGTCCATCATTACATAACTTGCTCAATTCCTCCTTTCCTTAAACATCACTCCTCCTCCAGAACATTACGCATTTCTCTCACAATTTCCACTTATTTCTATGTACTTTGCTCCCACCCTTTTCTAAAGATCCTACTTCCAGTTCTTTTATCTCTTTCAAAATATTCAATACTTCAAATACAGTTGGTTTAGACTTTGATTTCCATTTTCTAGTAATTGTATTTTTGGCAGCTACCAGAATTAATCTTAACAAGGCCTTACTATGTCTTGGCATTTCAGATCTTGTGCCCCAACTCAAAAGAATCATTTCTGTAGTTACACCCATTTCCTCACACAATATTTCTGACAGAGTACTCCATAGGGAATTTTAAAGTCTGCCAACTGATTACACTCCCAAAACATATTTTCCCAGTTACCGCTCCAACACATGCCATCCACTTGAGGAAAAATCCCATGGCATCTGCTTGGGGTATAAAAATAACTATGCAGACATTTCCAAGCAAAAATCCAGAATCCTCTAGACCTTTTTGCATACTTTGGAGCAGTACATATCTCCTCCCATTGTTCTTTCGTAAATTGCTTATCCAGTCTCTCTTCCCAAACATTTCTAACCCTCTCTGATTGTTTCTTATTGTTATCATGGAATATTTTATATGTTGTACTAATCAACCCTTTCCAAGAGCTGCTTCTATTCTAGACTCAAACAAAAACTCCACCAGCACAGGTCTTTCACTTAGGATTCCCCTATCCCTTTCTCCCTGCCCAGTCCTGGATATCACTCCCTGACAGGGAAGGCAGTCCAAACGTCTTCTTGGCCTCTTCCCATTCTATTACCTTTCCCTCTCTAGTTATTTGTTCTCATTACGTTTGTTCCTTTTCAAGTTTTCTCCATCAAATTCCAGTCCCCTCTTGCCTAATATCTGTACCCGCAACTAGAGTCATCCCTATTGGCAAAATCTCCCTTTTCCATTCCCATGTTGACTCAGTTCCTGGAACACTTTCTGCCACTCCATGAACACATTTTGTATGGCTGTGGTCATTCTCCCCTAGGATCTGCTTCCAAAATCCCACTTTTGCATATTTCTTGAATCCCCCCCATAACATTTTATTCATTGCTGGTTGGTGTTTATGGGAAAGAAGATGTGAAGAACTGCTGTATAACAAAGGAAATGGTGTGGAAATTGTGGTGAGAGAGAGGCTTCAGAAGGCAGTGAAGGGTATCATCAGAATTAGTGACAGACTCATGGCAATCAGACTCCAGTACAGTGATAGGGCAGTATTCATAATCTCAAACAATGCCCCACAGCAGGGTTGTGATAGTGAAGAGAAGAGTATATTCAGACAGCAGTTGCAGGGCCTACTAGGTAAAGCAGGACATCATGAATTGCTGTTCTTAATGGGTGACTTAAATGCACATATCAGAACAGACAGAACAGGATATGAGGACTGCCTGGGTCCACATGGGTGGGGCAACAGGAATAAAAATGGAGAAGCCATTCTAGATTTTTGTCTGGCAAATGGCTTGATAGCAGACAACACATGGTTCAGAAAGAGAGACAGTCACAAGATCACATACAAGAGTGGCCAACATGCAACTCAGGTAGACTTCCTCCTAATAAGGAAAGGACACTGGAGTAGAATCAGCGATTGCAAAATTATCCCCAGTGAAACAGTCGGCCCACAGCATATACCATTAATTGCCACAATCAGCTGCAAGCAGTGGTCATAGAAGACGCTAAGGTTAACAGAGACCAGGCTGAAGACCTGGAAGTTGACTGGAGAGAAAGTACAACAGTTCAAGAAATTACTCAGGGCTCTAGCACTCCAAGAAGAGGAGGAAATAGCTGGAGTTGAAGAAAAATGGCAGCACCTCAAAACGGCATGTGTGAGGACTACAGAACAGATATGTGGCCGAGCCAGGTATGGAAATAATGTACATAAGAAAAGCTGGAGATGGAATGTAGAAGTCCAGAAAGTCATCAAAAGAAAGAAGGAGTGCAGAAAAAAGTGGGAGATAGAAAAGATGGACCAGGTTAAGAAGGAATGCTGGTTGGCTAATAAAAAGGCTAAGAAAGGAGTTGTAATAGCAATGACCAGGGCATCAGAGGCACTATACCAGCTTCTGGAAAGTGATTCAATAGGTGGCACATAGAAACTATATCAGGTTGCAAGACAAAGACAGAAAGATAAAGAAGATAGTTGGACACCTTTTGAAAGGGATGCCAGAAACAACCTGCTCACCTGTCCACAAGAGACCAAAAGCAGATGGAACGAGTATTTTAATCAGCTTCTGAATGAAGAAAATCCCACAGAAGCTGTAGTGCCCAGATACAACCTACGATGAGAGAAGAAGACGAGCCCACCCTAGAAGAAGTAAGAACAGCACTAAGGAAAATAAAGGCAGGGAAAGCAGCAGGCTCGGATGAGGTCACAGCAGATATGATAAATATGCTGGGTGAGATACGGGAGAAATAGCTCCTAAGGGTACTTATAGCAGTGTGGAGAGAAAGGCATATCCCACATGACTGGAGAATAAGCATACTTGTGCCAGTGTACAAGAACAAAGGGGACATCCACATCTGTCGGCAGTAGAGAGATATCAAACTCCTGTCACATTGCATGAAAGTTCTGAAGAGGGTGATTGATAAATGGATACACAGAATAGTAGAAAGTAAGATGGAAGATGAGCAGTTTGGATTCAGATCAGAATGCAGCACAACTGACCCCAATGTTTGCAGTGAGACAGACAGTTAAGAAGTTAGAGATGAAGAAAGAGTCCAATTGGGCATTCCTAGACTTGGAGAAAGCATATGACAAGGTCCCAAGAAAGCCGATTTGAGCAGTCTTGACGTGGTTCAAAGTCCCAGAAACATTGGTAGAATTAGTGTAGGCTATGTACCAAGATGCAACGACTCAAGTAGAAACAGTGTTCATTTCTCACAGAGGGGTGTCCAGTGGGATATGGTTTGCATCAGGGTTCAGCTCTGAGCCTACTGCTCTTCACACTAGTGATGGACTACTTTAGCAAACAGGTCAGATGGGACAGATCAACAAAGTTGCTCTATGCAGATGATGTGGAATTACAGGTAGACTCTGAGCATGAACTTCAGCAAAGGATGGAATGGAATGCAAAACTGAAGGCATATGGGATGAAACTAAGTACAGATAAGACAGTGAGAACTGAGATAGAAGGGAAGATAGTGGAACAAGTTAACAGCTTCAAGTATCTGGGAGGGGTGGCTAAGGAGAAGGGACATCTGAATGAATAGATCAAAGCTAGAATCACAGGGGTTACAGCCAACTGGCATAGAGTGTCCAGTGTAAAAACAAACTGCATACCTGGACTTACTGATTTGCCATACAGCCCAACACCTTACGCCTGGCTGATTTAATTGCCCTACCATCAAATGGAAAACATACACAACCACAAACATGCTAGCTCAGGGGTTCTTGGACTTTGTCAATGCAAATGCTCTGGAACAGATAGTCAGCACACCCACAAGAGGTTTAAATGTCCTGGACACAGTACTCACTTACATGGGAGAGCATTGCACACCCCCTCCCCCTCATGTGATGTCCTTCCTGGTAAGATCAGACCATAAATCAGTCTTCTACTAAGTGATGGTATAAAATATTTCAAAGCCCCCTCGAACACAGATAACACAGACTCCTATGCAAAGGTGTACGCCAATGCTCTGTATAACCATTTAAACAGTTGTACAGAATTGGATGTACATGACCAGATTAAAACCAGGTCTTGCTGAAAAAACAAGCCACCCTGGTGGACCCCTAGTATAAACAGGCTCTACAATGACAGAAAGAAACTACTGTCCAATAACAAGAGGCAACTGGCTCAGCAGAGGAAGAAATCCCTCTCTAGCTTAAACAAACATATTAGAGATCTTATCAAGTCCTCCAAAGCTAATTATGAAGCAAAATAGCCTCCCTAACTAAGGATAATCACAAGGCATTCTTTAACTTCATCTGAAATCTAAAAGGGGATACCCAGCTATGCACTAAACTGGTTATAGCATCACCCATACTCAACCAGCGGTAATAGGCAACCTGCTAGCTGAGATATTTGGAGCAAACTTCACCCCCCCATTCCCTACAGTCATCCCCCAAAGTATACCTGCTACCATTCCTCAGCATATTATCTCAAGAGAGCAGGTCATCTTGGCACTCTCCAAGGCCAAAAACACTGCATTAATGGGACCAAACAACATCCTAGGTTCCCCTTTAAACAACTTAAAACATGAACTAGCAGATCTACTTGGATTCCTGTTTAACCACAGCCTGCAAACTGGCTACATTCCAGCAGAATGGAGAACAGCAACAGCAATCCCTCTGCACAAAGAGGGACCATCAACTGGCCCTGGGAATTATAGGCCAATATGATTGACTAGCCTCATCAGCAAGGCCATGGAAAGAATCATTATGGACCTTATTAGCAAGGACATAGGTAATTTCCAAACTTTGAACCTAACCCAGTTTGGATTTGTTAAAGGTAGTTCATCCCTGTTAAACATGATTGACTTCTTCGAGAAAGTCACCAAGGCCCTGAACGAGGGGAAAGACAGTGCACACCACCTACCTACCAAGGCATTTGACACAATCCTGCACTCAGGTATTGTACAGAAACTCTCCCAATTAGGAATTAACCCCTACTTTACCAGATGGGTAGCCAACTGGCTCACTGACAAGGCATATACTGTAAAAGTGTGTGACTTCACCTCAAGCAAAAGACCAGTCACCAGTGGCATACCCTAGGGTTCTGTGGTGTGCCCCTTCTGTTCAGAATTTATTTCTCGGAAGTCCAGGCAAACTTGGATGGCCTGTGGCTGAATAAGTTCACTGATGATTGCAAATTGAGAGTAAATGTAAAATGTAGCCTCCCACCATCCAAGCAACAAATTGATGCAAGCAGGGGCAACCGCAGACCCTACTGCCACTCCTTTTATTTGCTTATAATATTTTTTGTCAAATAAAAAATAATTATTTTCTAAAAGTACTTATAATAATTGACAACCTAATGAAATTTGATCACTGGATAACTGACTAAATTTGTTCAAATAGAGTCTCACCCATTCAACTTCCAGGTCATGAGGAATACTAGTTGAACAGCAAACATACATCAACTGTAACCATGTAAACTTTATCATCACTATAGTTATATTCCTGATTAAAGTCATATAATTTGTCAAAAAAATCCCATGAATCTTTAACATAAGAGGGAAGTTTTTGAACTAAAGGATTAAAGATAGTGTCAAGGAACAGTGAAATGCCCTCGGTGATACTGTCTGGAGCAGATACTATTGACCTTAAGGCGGGGTTGGTAACACTCTTATGAATTTTAGGCATCCCAAATAAGAACCCTATTCTAGGATTTTCAATTCTTAAAAACTCATACATGTCAAAATCAATTACATTTCTCATAAGACAGTCATATAGAACAAAATATATCAAAGTAAAACGTTTATGAATGTCATTAATAGAGACCATTAAATGCTCATTAGTATTGTAGTTTGTAATGTCCATAACTACTATCCCCCCACCCTTATGAGCCATCATAAAGCACAAACCAGTGTTTGTTTTTAATTCATATAAAGCAATTCTTTCTTCTATATTTAAGTTAAAATATTTATTTTTACTTCTATTATTGAGAATATCTGTAATATCACATTCAAAATATTGCTCAAAATCTCTTGAGGTATTATTTAAAGCAAGGTTAAACACTGATGGTATAGTTAACATTCTTTTAGTTAACCCAACATCTTGTAATTAAAACTGTAGATACAGTTTTCTGCTAAAAAACTTACGTTCCAACAAAGCCTTTGTCAAATTGGCCCTGTGAGTAGGTACAAACTTCAACCCTAACTCTAAAATAGAAGCATGAACAGAATTTAGGACAAAACTAGACAAATTAAATATCTTAGCATTTAACCTCACACTTTGACCATTATTCAGTTCTTTTCATTCTGTCCTTGTCCTCTACCCCCTGGTTCTGTGACCAACTATGCTTCCTCCCTCAAAGTCCTCTTCGGTATAACATCTGAAAAATTCCCCTCGGTAAAAGAATTATGACCTAGGGATGAAATGGAAGTTCAAAAAAGTCATTGCCTTTCACCAAACCTTCAGCATTCTTTTTGTCCTGTTGAGCTTCTTTCTCCTGCGCCAAAGTAACTTCAGAGGGTGTTTTACAAGTGACATCATCAATGTAGGTGGAACCATGAGCCATAGGAGGGTTCAAACCATTAGCAATGGAATTGTGGTCTTCCTGTACTCTGTGTTACTTATTTTGCTAACAGAATCCTTTTTAATTTTGAAATCAGGATCAAAATGCTAGTAAGCTGACCCTGTATCATAAGCTAACTTATCCTTTTACAGTTCCTTCTCCTTCTGAAGAATAATAGTTTTTTTCAAAATGCTGTAGAATTAACAAAATATTATCATAATCAGACTGAAACTCGAGCATATTTTTCAACATAAGGTGGATTTGTACATCCAACTTAATAATTTTCTGTCTTAGCTGCTTCAGGGTTCCGAGATTGTTCTTAATTAGCATTTTGAGAAATTCTAACCCTGCTTTGTTAAAATCCTCAGTAAGTTCAGTAAAAAAATCATCTTACTATTAATTCTATTAGGGCAGTTGCATAGCCACTGTGGTGCAGCGGTTAGCATTGTCACCTCACAGCAAGAGGTTCTCCCGTTCGATTCTTGGCTGGAGCGCCTTCTGTGTGCAGTCTGCATGTCCTCCCGGTGGTTGAGTGACGTTAAAGACATGCAGGTAGGTGCGAGCGCGAATGGGCATCCTTTAGAAACAATGTTCAATTCTATACAGTGCTCAAAATATTTATTTCTATGACATGCAAAGAATGATGCTTTCTTAAATAATTTTTCAAGCTCAGTGCAAAGACCTCTGAACTCAGATTTTGAAAGTGGTTCAGTTTGTACCAAAATACAATTCACAAAAAGATCATAATTTAAATCCAAAACGGTGTTAACATCTTTAAAATTCACAGCAGGGAAAGTAACAGTAGGTGAAACTACTTCAACAACAGTTCTGCCCTCAGCTTCCTAACTCATAGACTCTACCCTGATGGCAACTTCCCAGTTCTTCTGTCTGGCCCAGTATCTCCAAAGACTTTTTTTATCTCATTCATAGCATTTAATAATGACTGCAACATAGTGTACTGAGTCTCTTTCATTGTATGAATGGTCAAATCAAGTAGGACTTCTCTGTCCATGATCGACATTGGAAAGTCTTAATAACAAAAAGCAAAAAAACTGTACAAATAAGCCTGTTCCAACAATGGTAGACAAAAAAAAAAACTCAAGGAAACAAAAACCACTGTGAGAGAGCATAGTCAGTAAAAAAACACAGAATTAGTGTTCAGAGTTTTTAATATACCGCTTTCATCTACAAAGACTTCATCAGAAACTGCTCAACCCCATTACCTATATACCCAAACACCTTTTATATATACATATATATATATATATATATATATATACATATATATATATATATATATATATATAAAATCAACCGATGAAAATTTTAAAAATAACAATTAAGACTCAGTTACACACAGTTTGAATAGAGAATACTTTAAAACATGCAAAATATTAAACACTGTTAAAATTGTTTAAATAAAAATATCACTTATAAAACTTTAACCTTCTGATTTAAAAAAAAAACATTTTATGTTAACAGATTCATTTAGCCCTGAGTACTTGTCTGCCTTCAGTTTCTTACATATTATAGAGTGCTCATATAAAGCATTTTTCATCTTTTGTTTTAATGGAGTACCATTACAGCCTGAGCACATACTGATATAAACTAAACCCACTGACTTACAAGTAAACCTTCCTGGGACTATAATACTTTCCTTTACATGGTCTAATAATATGTATGGTCCTTTAGAAATGAATCTACATGCAGAACAAAACCCACATTTGTAGGTTCCTTTACTTTTATCTGTTTCAGGTAAGGACATTTTGATGCTGTCTCTCTGTAACAAAACTTTCAGATTATTCATTCTCCTATAAACAAATTTAGGAAATCAAGTTTATAACCTCATTATTCCTGGAAAGGGGTTATAGTGAGGATTTGTTATTAAGAGCAGCCAAGGAAACGACTGAGAAAAGAAGGGTAGTATTTCAGCCCATTCTACTTAAACCATCTACCCAGTCTAATATTAAAGAACGAGAGGGTGGTAACTCAGATAGAAGCAATGCTTGTTTTTTGGACATGTCTATAGATGCAAACGCCATTCGAGAAGCCATCAGCACCAACTGGAAAATAATGGAAGGCAACTCAGGCCTCATTAGTTATAGGGAAGATATCTAAGTTTGTTTATAGGAGAATGAATAATCTGAAAGTTTTGTTACAGAGAGACAGCACCAAAATGTCCTTACGTGAAACAGATAAAAGTAAAGGAACCTGCAAATGTGGGTTTTGTTCTGCATGTAGATTCATTTCTAAAGGACTATACATATTATTAGACCATGTAAAAGAAAGTATTATAGTCCCGGGAAGGTTTACTTGTAAGTCGGTGGGTTTAGTTTATATCAGTATGTGCTCAGGCTGTAATACCTTCTAAGTAGGTATGACAAGTATGAACCTTGAAAAGAGAATAAAGGATACTCCATTAAAACAAAAGATGAAAAATGCTTTATATGAGCATTCTATAATATGTAAGAAATACAAAATGTTTCTGCTCTCTGTTTTAGAATTAGTCCCACCAGGTTTAAGGTGAGATAACTTTAGAACTAGATTAGAGGTCAAATCAGCAGAGTGGCAAATAAAACTGAATGCAGACAAGTACCCAGGGCTAAATAAATCTGTTAACATAAAATGTTTTTTTTTTAAGTAGAGGATTAAAGGTTTATAAGTGATATTATTTTTATTTCAACAATTTTTACACTGTTTAATATTTTGGATGTTTTTTAAGTATTCATTCAAACTGTGTGTAACTGAGCCTTAATTGAATTATTATTTTTAGTTTTTCATTCGTTCAAAATATATATAAATGTGTTTGGGTAATGTGGTTGAGCAGTTTCTGATGAAGTCTTTGTAGATGAAGGGGTGTATTAAAAACTCTGGACACTTATTCTATGTTTTTTTGACTGACTATGCTCTCTCAGTGTTTTTTGTTTCCTTGAGTTTTTTTTTTTTTGGACTATCACTGTCAGAACAGTCTAATTTGTACATTTTTTTATTTTTATTATTAAGACTTTCGAATTTTGCACATGGGTGGAGAAGACCTACTTGATTTGACCATTCATACAGTGTCAGAGACTCAGCACAATATGTTGTAGTCATTATTAAATTCTATGCATGACATAAAAAAGTCTTTGGCGATATTAGCCAGGCAGAAGAACTGGGAAGTTGACAATAGGGTAGAGTCTATGAGTTAGGAAGCTGAGGGCAGAACTGTTGTTGAAGTAATTCCACCTACAGTTACTCTCCCTGCAGTGAATGACAATGTAAGTTTTAAAGATGTTACTGCTTTGGATTTAAACTTGATCTTTTTGTAAATTGTATTTCTGTACAAACTGAACAACTTTCAAAATTTGAGTTCAGAGGTCTTTGTACCGAACTTGAAAAGTATTTAAGAAAGTATCATTCTTTGCTCATAGAAATAAATATTTTGAGCACTGTATAGATTTGAACATTGTTTCTAAAGGACCTTGGTTCAAGTGCCCTAATAGAATTAATACTAAAGATGCTTTTTTTTACTGAACTTACTGAGTATTTTAACAAAGCAGGGTTAGAATTTCTCAAAATGCTTATTAAGAACTATCTCAGAACCCTGAAGCAGCTAAGAGAGAAAATTATTAAGGTGGATACACAAATCCACCTTATGTTGATGAATATGCCAGACTTGTAGTCTGTTTATGATAATATTTTGTTAACTCTACAGCGTTTCAAAAAAACTATCTTTCTTCGGAAAGAGAAGAAGCTACAATGGGACACGTTAGCTTATGATACAGGGTAAGCTTATCAGCATTTTAATGTTGATTTCAAAATTAAAAAGGGTTCTGTTGGCGAAAGAAATAGCGCATTCTTAAAAGGAGTTCAGAAAGACCACATTTCCTTTACTATTGTTTTGAACACTCCTACAGCTCATACTTCCACCTACACTGATGATGTCATTGTTTTGAACACTCCTACAGCTCATACTTCCACCTACACTGATGATGTCACTAGTGAAACGCCCTCAAAAGTCCCTTTGGCACAGGGGAAAGAAGCTCAACAAGAGAAAAAGAACATGGAAAGTTTGGCGAAAGGAAATGACTTTTTTGAACTTCCATTTTATCCTCTGGTCATAATTCTTTTCCCGAGGGGAATTTTTCAAATGTCAGACCAAAGAGGACTTTTCAAGGGAGGAAGTGGATTCGGTCACAGAACCAGGGGGCAGAGGATGAAGAGATAATTAAAAGAATTGAATAATGGACAAAGTATGAGTTTAAACACTAAGATGTTTAATTTGTCTAGTTTTCTCCTAAATTCTATTCATGCTCATAGTTTACAGTTAGGGTTGAACTTTGTACCTGTCCATAGGGCCAATTTAACAAAGTTTTTTTCTAGAACTTAAGTTTTTTTAGCAGAAAACTGAATCTACAGTTTTTATTACAAGATGTTGGATTAACTAAAAGAACATTAACTAAACGATCAGTGTTTAACCCTGCTTTAAATAATACCTTAAGAGTTTTGAGCAGGCTTATGAATGTGATATTAGGGACATTTTAAATAATAGATTTTAAAATAAATATTTTAACTTAAATAAAGAAGGAATTGCTGTATATGAATTAAAAATTAACACTGGTTTAAGATTCACTATGGCTGATAAGGGTGGGGTGAGAGTAGTTATGGACGTTACAGACTACAATACTAATGAGTATTTAATGGTCTCTATTAATGACATTCATAAATGTTTTACTTTGATATATTCTGTTTTATATGACTGCCCTATGAGTAATGTCATTGATTTTGAGCTATTTGAGTTTTTAAGAATAGAAAATCCTAGAATAGGCGTCCTATTTGGGATCAGTAAAATTCATAAGAGTGATACCAAACTCCCCTTTAGGCCAATAATATTACTGTTTCTTGACACTATCTTTAATCCTTTAGTTCAAAAACTTCTCTGTTATGATAAAGATCCCTGGGATTTTTTTGGACAAATTATGTGACTTTAATCAGGAGCATAATTATAGTAAAGACAAAGTTTACATGGTCACGGTTGATATGTGCTCACTGTTTACTAGTATTCCTCATGACCCGGGAGTTTAATGGCTGAGACTGTATTTGAACAAATTCAGTCAATCATTTAGTGATGAAATTTCATTATGTTGTCAATTGTTAGAAGCACTTTTAAAAAATAATTATTTTTTAATTGACAAAAAATATTATAAGAAAATAAAGGGAGTGGCAGTGGGGTCTGCATTTGCCCCTGTGTTCGTCAATTTGGTGCTTGGATGGCGGGAAGCCTACATTTTACATTTGAGTGAGTTAAGTAGATATTTTAAGAGCTTTGTAGATGACCCCTTTTTTATCGTCACTGGAAGTTCAGGAGATAGTACATCTTTTGTTCAAGATCTTAACAAGCTTGGTGAGTTTTTGATGTTCACTCCAGGAGACGTGGGCTTAAAAGTGAATCCTCTAGACGTAAATGTTGAATGGGACATAGGAAACAGAAATTTTTACAGTTACATCTATAGGAAGGACACCTTTTCTAATGGGTACCTTCACTATAAAACTAATCACTCATACTTTATTAAGAAAAATATTCCGAGATGTCAGTTTATTAGGGCCTCAATGATGATTACCAATGATATAAGGTATGAAGAGGAAATCACGTTTATAACCTCATTATTCCTGGAAAGGGGTTATAGTAAGGATTTGTTATTAAGAGTAGCCAAGGAAATGACTGAGAAAAGAAGGGTAGTATTTCAGCCCATTCTACTTAAACCATCTACCCAGTCTAATATTAAAGAACGAGAGGGTGGTAACGCAGATAGAAGCAATGCTTGTTTTTTGGACATGTCTATAGATGCAAATGCCATTCGAGAAGCCATCAGCACCAACTGGAAAATATTGGAAGGCAATGCAGGCCTCATTAGTTATAGGGAAGATATCTAAGTTTGTATATAGGAGAACCAATAATCTGAAAGTTTTGTTACAGAGAGACAGCACCAAAATGTCCTTACCTGAAACAGATAAAAGTAAAGGAACTTACAACTGTGGGTTTTGTTCTACATGTAGATTAATTTCTGAAGGACCATACATTTCATTACACCATGTTAAAGAAAGTATTATAGTCCCAGGAAGGTTTACTTGTAAGTCGGCAGGTTTAGTTTATATCAGTATGTGCTCAGGCTGTAATGTCTTCTATCTATCTAGGCATGTCAACGAGGAGTCTTGAAAAGAGAATAAAGGAACACCGGTACTCCATTAAAACAAAAGATGAAAAATGCTTTATATGAACATTCTATAATATGTAAGAAATACAAAACGTTTCTGCTCTCTGTTTTAGAATTAGTCCCACCAGATTTAAGGTGAGGTAACTTTAGAACTAGAGTACAGGTCAAAGACGCAGACTGGCAATAAAAGTGAAGGCAGACAAGTACCCAGGGCTAAATGAATCTGTTACCATATTTTTTTAATAGAAGGTTAAAGGTTTATAACTTATATTGTTTTTATTTAAACAATTTTAACAATGTTTAATATTTTGGATGTTTTTTAAGTATTCAGCATTCAAACTGTGTGTAACTAAGTCTTAATTTAATTATTATTTTTAGTTTTTCATTGGTTGATTATATCTATAAAAGGTGTTTGGATAATGTGGTTGAACATTTTCTGATGAAGACTTTGTAGATGAAAGCAGTATATTAAAAACTGTAAATGCTAAGTCTGTTTTTTTTTTTTTTACTGAGTACGCTGTCTCACAGTGTTTTTTGTTTCCTAAATGCAAATAAAATGCATTATTATTCCCTTTGGGAAAGCTGAAATCCCTGCTTATTACATTATTGATAGCATATTGAGGAAGTCAGAGGTGATTCATAGCAACCTGAACTTTGACCACCAAGTATCCACAGCAGTAAGGAAATCCTTCTATGTGGCACATCTTATTAGTAAAGGCATCAAATCTAGATCTAAAGATGTTATAATTCCATTATACTTGGCCCTCATCAGACCAATAATTGATTACAACTCTCCCTTTTCCATGTACCTCACCAGACACCTGCAAAAATTGGAGAGACCACAGAGGTTTCTCACCAAGAAATTAAAGGTTACACAAACCAAGTCTTACATGGAAAGACTTAAAACCCTGTCACTGTATTCTGCCTCCTATAGATTGCTAAGGGGTGACCTTTGCCTGGCTTACAGAGCACTATCTGACCCAACCCTGACGGAAATGCTACACATTTGTATTTCAGATGGCACAAGGGTCACTCACTCCAGAGATCTGAACCTAGCCTCTGACATGAACAGGTCATGCTGGAGAGATAGATATCTCTCTCAGAGATGGCCACTTCTGTGGAACAAGCTTCCAATTCATGTGAAACAGAGTCCGTCCATGATCCACTTCATACACAACCTAGATCAATGGATGGGTGACCACAAATTCACTCCTGGGGTGGCGCCCATGTCCATCCAGGAGAGAGGAAGTCATTATTAACTACCATAGACCCTTACCTCTGCAAACTTTACTCACCTAACCACTGACAACTGGGGCAACTCGGGATAAATATGGCTAAGCTTGTAAGGGCTCTATGGCCATTAGCCTAGTAACCTATGAACCTAGTGTATGACAGAAGAAACTGAAAAGTAAGGTGTACAAAACAGTAGTGCAACCAGTACTACTGTATGGTACAGAAACCTGAGCAATAAAGGCAGAGCAGATGAGGATGTCAGAGGTGATGGAAATGAAGTGCCTGAGATGGGTGGTAGGATGCACACTGTGGGACAGATGAAGAAATGAGGACATAAGAGCAGAAGCCAAAGTAGCTCTAATTGCAGAAAAGATCAAAGAGAGCAGATTACAGTGGTTCGGACACGTGAAGAAAAGCAGAGGACAATCTGGTGAAGAAGATTTGGGACAGATAGACAGAAAGAAGGTAAGAGGAAATGAGGGCATTCAGCAAAGAGGTGGATGGATTGTGTGAGAGAAAATCTGCAGCAGTCAGTGTTGAAGAAGGCAGAAGTGTGGCAATGAATCGAGAGAGGTGGTAACAGTTAACACGACACTGCAGCCCCATGTAGAAAATGGTAAAAAGGGGGGCTGAGATGATGATGATGATGACGTTTTTCATCTTGTTTCCTTTGAAAGAGTGGTAGGCATATTGTTTTCCTATAATTAGGGAACTTTTCAGTCTCCTTTGCATTCTGTGCTTTATTTTTGTTATACCAATGCTACTTGTTAATTGTGTCCATTGTTAGTTATTTGTTGTTGTTAACTTATTGTATCCTATCCTGAGCTAAGCCTGTAACTGGTCACACATCATCTGTGTTTTACCCTTGCGAACAAACATAAATAACTTAAATATTTAAATGCAGATATCTTTGACCAGATTATTAATAGCATCTAATACTTATTTCATGATGTGAGACCAGGGATGCTAGTAACTGACCATAATTTGGAGCATTTTATATGAAAAAGAGATGCCAAGCAATGATGTTCCTGATAATTATGGAATCTGTCTTGTATCTAATTATGAATAAAAAAATAAATGGCATGCAGCTTGACTCACACCATCTTAAATGTTTTGTTTATGCTGATGGGCTGCATTAAATCCTTAAAGCAAGTCACCTTTGTCTGATGTGGTTTGACAATTGTCTTAACACTTCCTTCCCAGCCTTTTCTTCCAATTAATGAATTGATCTAACTGGATAACCAGATATCTGAACTTCAAAAAGTTAAATATAAATAATGACAACAGTTCTGTTAATATTTTACAGTCTGTAAACTTTAATTTTGAGAAGTTGGGGTGGGACATTTCAGGTACTGTTCAAAACTGGAAAGGCTTTCCAGTTTCCTTGATAGGCAAAATTGACATTCTAGGAATGTTTAAAACAACAGAATCATTGTCTGTCACTAGTAATGACTTGCTTTTCTGTGATCTGAAACAGTGGTAGGACATTAAATGTGCACTAATGAATTGTTTATGACAAGGTGACTATTATCACATCTTACGGAGAATATGATCTGTCAACTACCAAAACTACAGGCTAACGAACATAGTTTCATTGTTTATAGATTTTTTTTCTCAGGCCCTGGTCAATATGAACAACTGATTTATTTTTATCCTGTTTAAGATCCTGATTGTTGTAAGCTGAAGAAATTAATTCATTAAGGGGGCAATAGCTATTCCAGCAGGATACTTGGCAAACCTTCTAGGGATTATGTTTTAGTTTCTAAGCATAATGTAACTTCTATTCCTTGAGAAAAACTTCTAGGGGTTACATTTTATTTTTAAGTATATGTTGGCTCTTTTTACCAACAGGTATATTTATAAATATTCCTAATAGCAAATTGAAGAATAAGCAGATCACCATGTGTCTCTCCACAAATCAATGGGATTTGGATTTCTGACCAAAAGGTGAATATAGTTTTGGCTGTTTCTAATAATTCAGATATCATAATTTGCATTGTCAAACACTAACTAAACTAGTATATTTCAGCATATCAAACTAGGGAATATAATGCAATTTTGAAACTGTGAAAGGGTGGATGAGTTTCTAAAGCTGTTGAGGAATGCTGTTTTTCCAAGATGGATGAGTTTCTAAAGCTGTTGAGGAATGTTGTTTTCCCAGATGGATGAGTTTCTAAAGCTGTTGAGGATTGCTGTTTTTCCCAGATGAATGAGTTTCTGAAGCTGTTGAGGAATGCTGTTTTCCCAGATGGATGAGTTTCTAAAGGTGTTGAGGAATGCTGTTTTCCCAGATGGATGAGTTTCTGAAGCTGTTGAGGAATGCTGTTTTTCCCAGATGGATGAGTTTCTAAAGGTGTTGAGGAATGCTGTTTTCCCAGATGGATGAGTTTCTGAAGCTGTTGAGGAATGCTGTTTTTCCCAGATGGATGAGTTTCTAAAGTTGTTGAGGAATGCTGTTTTCCCAGATGGATGAGTTTCTAAAGCTGTTGAGGAATGCTGTTTTCCCAGATGGATGAGTTTTTAAAGCTGTTGAGGAATGCTGTTTTCCCAGATGGATGAGTTTCTAAAGCTGTTGAGGAATGCTGTTTTTCCCAGATGGATGAGTTTCTAAAGCTGTTGAGGAATGCTGTTTTTCCCAGATGGATGAGTTTCTGAAGCTGTTGAGGAATGCTGTTTTTCCCAGATGGATGAGTTTCTAAAGCTGTTGAGGAATGCTGTTTTTCCCAGAGGGATGAGTTTCTAAAGCTGTTGAGGAATGCTGTTTTCCCAGAGGGATGAGTTTCTAAAGCTGTTGAGGAATGCTGTTTTCCCAGAGGGATGAGTTTCTAAAGCTGTTGAGGAATGCTGTTTTTCCCAGATGGATGAGTTTCTAAAGCTGTTGAAGAATGCTGTTTTCCCAGATGGATGAGTTTCTAAAGCTGTTGAGGAATGCTGTTTTTCCCAGATGGATGAGTTTCTAAAGCTGTTGAGGAATGCTGTTTTCCCAGATGGATGAGTTTCTAAAGCTGTTGAGGAATGCTGTTTTTCCCAGATGGATGAGTTTCTAAAGCTGTTGAGGAATACTGTTTTTCCCAGCTTGACCTTCAGCTGCTTCCTGGCCTTTCCTCATCTATCAGGTCAAGTAACACCAAATTAGCCTCCCCTCCCTAGCCTAATTCTGATCCAGGCTCAGGGCCATTGAGGAGATTAAAATACCTGGGGCACCATACAGCATTATATGGATACCAGTGAGTTATTTTTCCTAATTTTCCACCCATTGTGTGTACCCATTCCATCCCCAGGGTTTGCTGTGTAATAGGTTCTGCAGCATCATGTATGTGCTTCTGCACACAACTTATCCTGGGCTCTTCAGCCTACAATAGAACCCCTTCCCCTGTATGTCCGTAGTCTCCAACAGGGATTGACTGCAATAATGCATCCAAGTGCATAACCCACCCCAAGACAGGGCACCCTCCCTCCCTGCCTGCATCATCAAACACCCAGGCTGTTAATTTAACCAGCACACTGGGACCATAATCAGGACTTTATTCTTCTATGCCTCTGGTACAGGTTAATAATAAGGACTATCGTTTGTTGTTGTTGTGGACATCAGGGTCACTGGCTACACTGCTAGTAGAAATATTCAGGAAAGCATATAGAGATTCAGATGTTACTATCAAATACATTGTTCTTTTTTTAAAATCTGCTGTTTGGTTGCTGATAGTTTTCCTAAGGATTTACAGAAACACAGACCTACTATAACTTTGGATTTAATTCAGTGGACTCAGCCTATCATTTTGGCACTTCTTTTGCATCTTTCATGGCACATGGTTTAAGTACACCCAAAAGAAGGGTAACTACATGTCCCTCTTTATGCAGAATGGTCTCTATGTCCTGACATTTCAGGACAAAAGGTATAAGTGTTGTCTGATGGTTGCATAAAACAATTATGTTACAGTTGAAATACCTTAATGTTATATGAAACAAAAGAAACAAATCAAATTCTACATGAACAGGATTTTGAAATGAAACATACTGAAGTCCAGCCCTTTGCAATGGTTGTAGGTATGGAATCTCACATTTCCATACAAAATGTCCCACTTTAGATGTATGGAAAGGTTACAACTCCACTCAAAAACCTAACAAAAATTG
Source organism: Protopterus annectens (assembly GCF_019279795.1). Taxonomy (NCBI): domain Eukaryota; kingdom Metazoa; phylum Chordata; order Ceratodontiformes; family Protopteridae; genus Protopterus; species Protopterus annectens. The sequence continues at coordinate 842,190,707 of NC_056734.1, read as the reverse complement.
TGAGCTTTCTTTTTGGTTTACTTTATTTCCACCTAGGACACCTAATAGGTGATAACTCTGTGGAGGAAGTGATTCTGTGTGCTAAGTCCTATACAAGAGTGCAATAACATGAATTTCATTTAATAATAACATAAGTAACTTAATGAATATGTGTTTTGTTCTCACATTAATGTTGAAAGAACTGTATATAGGTTCATAGGTTCTTAGGTAGGTACTAGGCTATTGGCCCTAGGGCCTATATAAGCCTAGCCAAAAAGGTATCCTAGCTTTTGCCAACCAAGAAAATTATTTTCCTGTGCCCCTGTCAAGCAGATCCACAGAAGTGATCCCCGGGGTGAATTTCCTATTTCCCATCCGATCATCAAGATTTTTCTTGGAGAGTGCTAATGAGGAGCTTTGTTTGATATAGATATATAGTTTGTTCCAGGGTATGGAAAGTCTCTGGGACAGGAATCTATCCCTCCAGCATGTTCTGTTTATTGTGGTGACAAAGTTTAGGTCCATAGAGCATGTAGCTCGGAGGGATTGGGATTTCTTTAAGTGGAACATGTCCAACAGCTCTGGTTTTGACATAGCTTTGTATGTTAGGCAGAGATCGCCTCTGAGTAGGCGATATGTGACGGAGTAAAGCTGGAGTTTTTTGAGATGGTCTGCATAGGGCATCTGTTTGAGGCCGGTAATCCTCTTTGTGAGGTATTTCTGCGACCTTTCCAGTTGTTGTAGATGTCTTGTGAGGTACATACCAAAAGGGGCGTTGTACTCTATAATGGGTCTAATGAGTGATGAGTAGAGGGGAACAATGACCGCTTTTTTTCCTGGATGAGAAACCTTTTGTGATGAGGTGTGCCACACAGAAGGATTTCCTGACTACTGTGGCAATGTGATTATCAAAGGAGAGACTATTGTCCACCTCTGTCCCAAGGTCTCTTATCACACTTTCGGTGTTAAGTATTCTACCACCTATGTGGTAGCTCATGGGTACAAAGTTTTTACCAAAGGGGATGACAATGCACATTTTGAAATTGAGCTTGAGGCCATGGCTTTGACACCAGGCATCTGTCTCAGTGAGACCCTTTTGTGGGATGTCCACATTGTTAGGAGTTTCAGTTATGGCTCCTAGTTTGCAGTCATCTGCGAACTTCTTTAGCTAAAGACCTTCTGTGTTAGCCTGTACTTCAGAAAAGTAGATACCAAACAGGAGAGGACCCAGGACTGAACCCTGTGGTACTCCACTTGTCACTGGTCTGAAGTCAGATTTGGAGTTTGCTACTTTTACAGTGCGGGTTCTGTCAGTGAGCCAGTTGGCTTCCCATCTTGTGACATGGGGATTTATACCTAGTTTAGTGAGTTTATCTATAATTCCAGAGTGGAGGATGGTATCAAAACTCTTGGCGAGATCTAGATAGGCTGTGTGAATCACCTTACTCTTGTCTACAGCTTTGGTGACTGCTTCAAAGAAGTCTATCAGGTTTAGAAGACATGATCTGCCTTTTACAAACCCGAACTGGGTGGGGTCCAGAGTTTGGAGATTACCAATGTCTTTGTTTATAAGTTCCATGATAATACATTCCATGGCCTTGCAGACCAGGCTCATTAGGCTAATGGGGCATTAGTTCCTGGGGTCCGTGGTGGCTCCCCCTTTGTGAAGTAGGATAACCGTCGCTGTGCGCCATTCAGTGGGCACAAAGCCTGAGGTGAGGCTATGATTGAACATGGTACTTAGGTGGGGTGCTAGTTCATTCTGTAGTTCATGTAGAATGCAGCCTGGGATGTTGTCAGGTCCCATGGATGCTGTGTTCTTGGCTTTGGAGAGTGTGATTTTTACCTGTGTAGCCGTGATTACAGGAACTTTTCATTCTTCTGGTATAGGAACAGGCCCTTTACGGGGTGAGAAGGGGTTAAAGTTAGCACTGAACCTATCTGCCAGGTTGTTGGCAATATCAGTTGGTTCTGTATATTTAGTGCCATTGTGCTGTAACTCAGAGCAGATCTGAGTGTTGCCATTGAGATTCTTGACATAGCTATAGAATGCTTTGTGGTTGTCTTTAGAATCAGTGGCAATTTTGTTTTCATAACTAGCTTTGGAGGATTTTATGAGGGATCTCAGCTTCTTACTGAGGCTGACCAGGGAGTTCCTCCAATCATGGGATTTTACTCTTTTTTGCAACAGTTTCTTTTTTCTGTTGTAGAGTTTGTTAATGGCAGGGGACCACCAGAGTGGCTTCCTTTTTTTGGAGGATAGCATCTTGGTTCTGTTAGGGATAACATGATCCATGCACTTGTGTAAGTGCTTATAAAGTGCATTTGTGTAGGATTCAGCAGTTGTACCTCTGTTGTCCGTCTGCATTGGTGTGAAGTTTGCCACTTCTGTCTTAAGAAGTGTGAAGTTGGCTTTGGAGACATTTTTTAGGATAGTTTCCCTAAGGGGGGTGGGGCCGGGATGTGGATGGCTAGGGTTATTAGCTTGTGGTCGGATCTGACCAACGAGGAATTGACCTCTGGTGTGGAACACCTCCCATGTTGGTGATGACCAGGTCTAGGGTATTGCTGCCCCTGATGGGGGTGTGGATAAGTTGATGCAAGGCGTTGGAATTTATAAATTCCAGAAAACATTGAGCAAATGAGTTAGTACATGATTAGTTTTCCCAGTTAATGGTGGGGTAGTTGAAATCACCCATTATTAGGATGTTAAGTTGTACCCTAATATTTTCCAGTGTATCAAGAAATGAGGAGTGGGAATGCATGGCGGGGGATCTGTAACAAGTTACAATTTGGATTGCGTTCTTGCCCAGAGTTAGTTGCACTTGGATAATCTTGGATGCATTATGCTGAGCAACTAGCCTGGAGGTGTGGATATCCTTAATGAATATGGACACACCTCCACCTTTAGTGTTTTGGTCCAGGTTAGGTGGCAAAAGGTGTGCTATGAATTATAGCCTGGTAATACAGGAGTGCTCTCTGGAGCCTTGAACCAGGTCTCTGTCACTGCACAGATGTCGATGTTCTCCATTTTAAGGAGTGCCTTGAGTGAATGTATTTTGAGGTTTAGACTTCTAGCATTGAGTGGCATTACCCTCAGATTTTGCTTGCTTGTACCTGTTATGGTGGTGAATTTGTCATTTGAACCTTGCCTGAAAACAGCAGTATAGGGGTGGCAAGAGCTTTTGCCAGTATCCGGAATCCCAAGGGCAACAGGTGCAGGCCACCTCTGGCAAAGCATCGTGGTCTGTCGATCATATCATCCCAGGCAAACAGATACTGGATCCCCTTAGAATGACACCTTAAGCTTAGCCAATTGTTGAAGTCGATCATTTTGTCTTTGTACTGTGGTATCATTCTGGGTGATGGCAGGATGCTACTCAGGGCTATGGTCATACCTGCCTGGGCTACAAGATCAGAGAGCTCCTCCATGTCTCTTTTCATGTAGTCCAGGGAGGTACATCTCAGGTCATTCAAACCAACATGGACAATGACAGAATCATATTTGTACTTGTTGTGGAGTGACCTGAGTGTGTGCGTTATGTGGCGGATCCTGGCACCCGACAGGCAGCTGACAGTAACTTTCTCCTTGTTTAGCCTGGTGAGTGGAACATCAGTGTGCCTGACTATAGAGTCACCTATGACTAGAGTGTTGGATAAATTGTTATGCCTTATGGGCTGTGGTTGAGTGGCACACTGAGTTTGAGGGCTATGTGTCATTTGGGTTGTGTTGGGGGGGTGAAGGTTGCTTGCGTTCTGCTTTGGAGGTCTCTGTTGCTTTAGCAGATTTTTATTGAGAGCCTCCACAAATGTAGGTGTGGGTTTTGTGTTGCTATGTGTGTGTTTTGGTGGTGTAAGTTTTTAGGGACTATGTGATGATTGTGGTGTGGTGCAAGTGTTTACCTTCTCCTCTTAACTGTCTAGTCCAGACAGCAACAGTGAAACTAATGGCAGCTTAGCTATTGAAGGCAGCTTTTTATATCCCTGTGTTAATGGTCTAATGTGCTTCAGAAGCTCAATATGTTTTCTGTTGCTAAGTGAAGCTACCCATGACAAATTGAGAAGAAGCAAATCACAAATATGCTAGTTGGCTTTGACAATGCTCTTGTTTAACAGAAAAGAACAGTATTAGCCAGCAGGGGGTGCTCTGGGGCAAGTAGTAAAGGTGAAATGCGTTCATTCAAGTAGACACACAAGAGCACTGATTCAGAACAAAATGTGTCACGTGTGCATACTGACTCAGAACAAATTATATTACACACATATACTGATTCAGGACACATTATTTGTGACCCATTTGAAAGAACTGTGTCAAAAAAGCCAATAAAGAGAATGAATCAAAAAGAAGTCACAATAGAATAATTAAAGAGGGAAGGGGTGAGAGAAACCTACTGAAACCAGTAAAAATAAAATCTTTGTCTATGCTGAGTGTTTGAATTATGCATTGGGAGTTGACAGTATGATGAAGGCAGTGTCTCTGACAGTAATGCCAGTAAACTGACACCTTCTCCTATAAATGTTTGACAGTGCGACATGCGTACCTTCTAGTAACTAGAAATGAATACTGTGGGTTGTTTACCAGTAGTTACGTATCACATCTGCAATATACTACTACATATTAAGGCAAAAATAATCATATCTATGTTATGTAAATAAGAATCATACAACTGACTGAAAACCAGCTTCCCAAACACAAGTTTCATAATCCTGATTGACTTAAAAACTGCTGTTTACAGATTCCAAGGTTTCATCAAAGACTGCAACAACATGAAAATTTAATGTGTCGTCACATTGCATTGGTCTTGCAAAAGATTATAATATTTAAGGGAGAGCAGGATGCACTACTATCAATATGGCAGTGTAGGAACAGAATTTCATGTATAAAACCAGTTTTTAGCCTTTATTTCAGTCTTCATTTTGTAGTGTTGTAGGGTTTTGACTGTTAATGATCTCTGTGAGTCTGCCATCAGCAGCCCATACAAGAACCTACAAAGTATTGTAACAACAGTGACAAAGTTGTGTAGCTGGCCCAGTGGAACCGAGGCAGGGCATTTATCTGTGCTGGCAATGACCCAAATTCAGGAATGGACTTAGGCATGTGATAAGGTTGATTTAACTGGGGACAGGATGAAGCAGTTGTCTGACTCTCCTATCATGGGAGAGGGTTTGGGAAAGCCTGATGCCTATGTGACCTCCGATGGAGACCATTTCAGGTTGATCCAGTTGGTGCAGTGATGATGTCCTGGTGTCATTGTACTTCTGTTCCCACAGCTAGGGACTGTAATAATGAAATCTCCTAGCTCCATATTCACAACTTCCTTTAGGATTCTTCACTCCCTGAGGAGTCAGTGGACCAACTATGTGAAGGGTCATGCCCATGATACCTGTAAAGGAGCAACTGGGGGATCTGGGAATGGGCAAGCACAGGGACTGGTGGGTAAAGCCAGAAGCTGTGTGGAATCAGAGGAGACATTAGTAAAAGCATGTATGCAGATATAATTGTATTTGTGTAAGTTTTAAAAGTAAAAGTAAAGCTAGGTACAGACTGTAGTGTAACAGCATATTTCCCTACTAAATAGTATTTTGCATGATTAATTATAATTATTTGTTCTTTGTAATTCAATTAATTTGGTTATGTTTCATAAATGTGATAGTTTATACTTCATTTTGATGAGACATCCAGGTAAATTGTACTAAGTCATTTCATATGAGGCTTGCAGGATGTTACTAGAGAGAAATAACTATATAGCAAGTAATCCCCTCCCCAAAATTATTTATTTTAGCCAAGTAACTGTACTACAAGCTACAAAACCAGAACAATGTACAATTTGAATTTCTGATGGGGTCAACTGCTACAGCATTAATTGCAATTTTCTTATAGGTTCATAGGTGTGTAATAGGCTAAAAACCAAAAGAGCTTTTTTTAAACCTGATTCTGCATCCCAAAGGTGGGAGGTTGGCATAATGGTTAAGGTGTTTACCTTACAGAGACAAGGTGCAGGGTTTGATTCTCACATGGGGAAATTGGCTAGGCTTAAAATGGGCCACAAGGGCAGTTAGCTTAGTACTAACCTATGAACCTATGAACCAAATTTCTGACAAGTTCTGGTACTCTTGATAAGTGTAAGCAGGGGCTTGAAAGTTGAAACATTTACAGGCAGGAGACTGGGAGATAAACCATTTACAGGTTGCCTTGTGCCCATTAAAGATATACATGCCAAACCATGGATGAATTTCCTGTTCCCCATCCAGTTGTCCAAGTTACACTTGAATTGAGTTAGGGAGGAACTCTGCTTCACATGGATAGGGAGCCTGTTCTAGAGAAGAGGTAATCTCTGGAATATATACCCATCTCTCCAGGAGGTCCTATTTTTATCACAGGCAAGGTTTAAGTCTTTAGAACAGGTAATTCTGGTGCTGTTTGTTTTACAGATATGCATGAAGTCCAGCAGTGTGGGGTATGACAATACCTTGTATGCCAGACACAGATCTCCCTTCAATAGCCTGTAGAAAACAGAATACAGGGATAGGGATTTGAGGCGGTCTTCACAAGACATGTTACTTATGTCCTGTATTGTTTTAGTGCGGAACCTTCTGGCATTTTTAATTTCTCCAAGTCTTTTGGGTTTCTAATACCATGATGGGAATGGACCCCATTCCTAAGTCAAAGTACGATTAAAGTTCATGAAATTAGTATTGTTCCACTATGTGGATGTGCCAGTTGTTGGATATGCCGGTTAGGTGCATACTAAAGGGAGCACTGAACTCAATGATAGGTCTAATGATGCTGAATACAGTGGAAGAATGACCTACAGCTCTCTTAAGTTTCACAAATACCATTAACCAACTCAGAAACAATGGTTAACTAGCCTTCTCAATATTCCTAGACATGTCAAAAGCATGTGACACTGTCTCTCATTAAAAATTACTAAACGAGCTTCAGTCTCTTAGAATAGGCAACTCTGTCCTCAAATGGTTCCACAACTATTTAATAGACGGTAAACAAGCTGTAAAATGGAAAAATGAACTTTCCTCTCTGTTGCCTGTCACAGTACGAGTACCACATGGTTTTGTTCTTGGCTCACTCCTATTTAGCATCTTTACCAACAATGCTGCCACCACCCTTCCCGCAGTTGTACAATACTCAGATGACTCCACACTCATCTGTACAGCCCCCTCAGTCTCTAAACTACAAGAAATTACCCATCAATCTTTCACAACTGTACAGTCATGACTGTCTGACTCCCAGTTAAGCCTAAACCCTAAAAAAAGATAAACTCATGATTTTCACTAATAAAATCCAAGATCTACAATCTCCTTTCCAAATCTATTCCTCTGACAATACTAAGATAGAACCTGTATCTCACACTGTTACTCTGTGTTACAATAGATACAAACCTGAAATTTGACATGTATATATCACTAACCATAAAAAAGTTCACATTAAACTAGGCTTACTTTACAGAATTAAACCATACCTCACAGATACTACAAGACAAATTTCTACCCTCCTTTATGCCTCTGCTGCTTTCAACAATCTAACAAAACTGACCTGTTTTAAAACTAGAAGCTTGCTATAACAAGATTTCCAAATTTGCCATGAATTCTCCATATCAATCCCATCACTGTATTGCCTTACGACAACTAAACTGGCTTGAATTACTCAACCTCCTAACACCCACTCAACTAGCAATTGCCCATTGAATAGTATACCAGCCAGAAAAATGTCCAGCACTTTATAACTTACTCCAACCACAAACTAAGAAAAGACAACTAAGATCTTCTAATAAATTCCTACTACAAGTCACTAAGGCAAACAATAACCATGGAGATTCCCTCTATTCCAGTCAAATCTCTAGAACCTGGAACTCGATCCCACAGAACATAATAACTGTCTCTAACCCCTCTCAATTCAAAATACATCTCAAGACTCCTGTCTAATTCCTAGCTAAACAGTGTCCCACTACGTAACACCTTTCCCCTCTATATATAATCATTAATAACTGTACTTGAAGAAAATCTTGTAAATATGTACTTTTTGTAAAAATATATTCCTATCTACATTCTACATATTGTGAATGTTTTTCTGTTGTATAACTTGAGTATCATTGAATTTCCAACAATTGTATGCTCTATCCTAACATATTTATACTCTTTATCTGACAACTCAATGAGATATTTCTGTGTATATGCTTCCTTTTCATTTTTTTTCCATTGTCACATCCTTGTAACTGTTGAGGCTTTCCCTCCAGGCCTCTGCTGAAAAAGGGCAACTGCCCAGTCAGACTATCCTGGTAAACAAACATGAAGTAAATAAATAAGTAAATGCCATACTTTTGTTTATAAGTTGCACAACATAGAATGACTTCCTCAGGCTATATTATTGTCTATATGTGTCCCCAAGTCCCTGACTACTGAGTCAACTCTTAGGGGTGTGTTGTCAATATGGTAGTTACCAGGTGTGGATGACTTCCCAAAGGATTCTATTATGCATACCTTGGCATTTAGTTTTAGTCCATGGCTCTGACATAAGTTATTTGTCTGTGTCAGCCTGTCCTGGAGAACATTAGTGTCAGTGGGGGATTCTGTGACTGCTCCTAATTTACAATCATCCACACATTTGGTTAGTCAGAGGCCCTTGATATTGGCCTTGACTTCAGAGATATGAATGCCAAAAAGGAGCAGGCCCAGAACCAATCCCTGAAGGATGCTGCTTGTAATAGAGTTGGACTCCCCAATGCTTACCTCTTGGGTCCTGTCTGTGAACCAGCTGGCTATCTACCAGGTGACATAAGGGTTTATGCCTAACTTCTTGAGTTTATTAACAATGCCTGCATGGGGTACTGTGTCAAATGTCTTGGCCAGGTCACGTAAGGTAGGCAGTGTGAACTATTTCACCCTCATCCATTTTAACCTTCTCAATGAAGTCCACCAGGATGAGTAGGCATGACGTACCCTTAACAAAACCAAATTGGGTCGGGTCCAATATTTGAAAATTCCTACATCATTATTGATTAATTCCATGATGATAATTATTTTCATGGCTTTGCCTATGAAACTAGTAAGACTTACAGGTCTGTCTAAATTTTCCAGGGTCTATAGAAGGCCCACCTTTGTGGGGATGACTGTCGCTGTTCTCCATTCATGAGGCAGAAAGCCTGTTTGGAGGCTACAGTTAAATAGCAATTCCAGAGGGCCTGAAAGGTCAGTTTCATCATGCTATTTGGAAGGCCTCCTGAGATTTTGTCTGGACCCACGAATGCAGTGTTCTTGGTCTTAGAACATTGAGGACTTGTTCCCAAGTGATCGTAGGGAGAGTTACATTTGATAGTATTTCCTAAGGGAAGGTTGAGGGGAAGAGACGGGTAAAGTTAGAGCTGAATTTGTATGCCATTACATTTGCAATATCTTCAGGCTCAGTTTAGGTGATTCCATTAACAATGGGGTCTGCACACAACTGTTTATTGCCTTTGAGGTTGCAAACATAGCTGAAGAATGCCTTGGGGTTGCCCTTGGCTTGGTAGGCCAAATTTACCTTGAATTTGGCTTTGGTAGACTTTATTTGTCCTCTGAGTTGTTTGTTTACTTTGATGAGAGTGCTTTTATCTATATATTTATATATGCTGGGTGCTACACTTCCTAATTTTTGCCATGATTTTCTTCCTTCTGTTATACAGCCTGTTGATGTTGTGATTCAACCAGGGTGACTTGTTTTTTGAGTTAATTATATACTTCTTCCTGGTAGGTACAACTGCCTCTATACAGGTACTAATATGCTTGCATACAGATTTGGTGAACTGTTCCACACAAGCAGCAGTGCTCTTGGGGTTTATGGGGGCTTGACATTTTGCCAGGTTATCACATAATAGTACGAAGTTAGCCTTAGAGTAGTTCCTGAAAATCCAGGGTTAGTTGGGGTTCCAGGTTTTATTTTTCCTTCAAAGGAGACCATTTGGTGGTCTGACCTTACCAGAGAAGACATTACACTGGGGAGGGTAACACTCTCCCATATTAATGAGGACCACATCTAGTATGTCTGCACCCCCGATCAACGTATTGACTGGTTGGGAGGGTGGCCTAATGGTTAAGGTGTTTGCCTTACAAACACAAAGTGCAGGGTTTGAGTCTCACAAGGGATAATTGGCTAAGCTTAAAATGGCTCGCAAGGGCAGTTAGCTTAGTACTAATCTATGAACCTATGAACCAATGAACAATCTGGTCTAGGGAGTTTGTGTTTATAAAATCCAGGAATCTCTGTGCCTGCATTTTTGGAGTCGTTTATGATTCTCAGTTAATAGAAGATAAAGTCATTAATAAATATGGTATACTGGGGTAGATGGTGAGTGTTTCCAGTAAGCTTAAGGAGGTGTTATGGGATTCCTGGGTCACAGAGAGGGACCTATAGCTTGCAAGGTGATTTCTATACCTACTGCTGTACCATTCCTTTAGTTCTATAGCTTTTCTGAACCCATCACTATGAAATAGATGATAACATGAGAATCAGTGTCAGATATGCCTATTCCATTGGAGGGGAACTAAACACTTTGGAGCACAGTAAGCAGTGTTGGTTGTTGCCTGCAGTCTGTTTGGTGATCTTGATCATCATGATTGCTGGTTACAGGCTGAAATGCATTGGCCCAGGCAGCTGTTCCTCTGCTTTATTCCTACTGACTTTTTTGCCACTTCTTGCTTTGAAACCTGGTTGAAATAATTTGAAGCACAGAAAGAAATAATACCTAACCTGCTGACTTGGTAGCGGGTATGTTCTCTGTGGTTTCGCCAGCTTTCTTTCTGGATGCCTTCTGTTAAGGAAAAGTCATGTCAATCCTCTAACAACATGGTCTGCATGAGAAGAAGTACGTCTCTGGCAACTACCTCACATCTTCCTCTGCCTCTCATCTTATTCTGCCTCTCTACCATTCACTGTTTAGTAACCCAATTACTTAGAGGAGAAAGGGGGATCTTAATCACATGTTTAATGATATTAACTGGCTATGTCAATGTATCAAGCCTGGCTAACTCGAATGTGTAAAAATCTGTTAACCAGTTTATTGTGTAATTTAATTTAATCCTGACTTGTGCTCAGGACTAACTGTAACCTGTGGAACTTGTTTAACTTGCTTACTTATGTAATCTCTGTAAATAGTCTGTTTGTAATATGTAATGCTGGTATTATGTAATGCTGTATCTGCTTACCCTTGGAGCTTTTCTCCCCGGGCCTCCACTGAAAATGGACATGCATCCAGTTGGACTATCCCGGTCAACAAATGTAAAATAAATAAATAAATCTCTTTTTTCATACCTGACAGCTGAAAAAGAAATCCCTCAATCAGAATATAATTCAGATGTGGGAGAAATGCTGGTTCAGTATTTATTTATTTATGTTTACATTTGCTAACTGGGTTAACAATATGGTCTGAGGACACTTTACAGCTGCAACAAGGACACTAGTCTTGATTCTTGAGGCAACGTTTTGTTCATATGATGTTCTGGATTGAGCATTCTGTTTTTCTTCCTCAAGCTATTCCTTTATTATTAGAATAGTGGTCGTATTGTGGACTGACAGCTATTACTTTGCATTGCCAAACCCCATTTACTTCCCCTATTCATTAACCTTCAGAATATAAGATGTCTCACATTAGCATGGTCAGTATTAGTAGCAACTCAGATAAACTGAACATGTGGTTTGAAACACATGATATGGAAACAGCCTGACTAGCAACTTCACTGCCATTTTCCTTCAGTGCCGAGCTGGTTTACGCAAGACAGGCCCAATGAAAGGCTAGGTGTGATGTTAATCTGCTAGTTAACAAATGCATGCAAGCATATCAAAGCAGGAATCTACTAGACTATATTTGAATTTGGTCTTGATTGGTCGATGCTCAAAATTATCACTGTCCGCCCTTCATCCTGTAATTTAAATCTAAATATTTTTTTGGGAACTACACCTGTGAATGAGAAAAATCAACATTGATTTCAAAGCTAAGGCTAGCATTAATGCCATGGGTGGTTCTGACCTTGCAATTTTAATTTATTTCTTCTATGCTGACTTCAAACTAAATCAACTAGTAAAGGAACCTACTGGGCCTTACACAGCTATTAGGAATCATTCTCTCTTTGATTTTATTACTAGCAGGTTGTAAAGGGTTCATCATGGTGCAACTGTTCAGCCCCTATGATGAATGACCTAACAGGTATGAGAAGCTTCATAATACAACTGCCCTACTCACTGTGATGCTTTAACACATATGACAGAATTTTTCCTACAATTGCCCTACCCTTACGGTGAGTGACCTAAAAGGTCTGAGAGGGTTAATGGAAGCTGTTCCTATGATGACTGACCTGACAGGTCATAGGCAATTCATTGTATAACTCTCCTTCCCCCATGATGAATGACCTAACACATTTGAGAGTGTTCACATGGGTCATACGTTAGTGGTAACTTGCATTCACAGTTATTGGCCAACAAGGAACATGGACTTCAGAATGTTAGTTTCATATACACTGCTACTCACCCAAGTACTACTTCTACTACTACTACACACACACACACACACACACACACACACACACACACACACACACACACACACACACAGGGTTTACAATAAAACTGTCCGGCTTACTGTGATGAATGACCTAAAAAGACAGAGAGGGTTCATGGTACGACAGTCCTAACACCCCTCCACCCCACCATAATAAGTGATCTGACACATCTGACAGGGTTCATAGTACATCTGTTTTACCCCCTTTGGTGAGTGACCTAACAAAATGGAGGGATTTCACAGTAACAAAGCCAGAGCTATAAGTACAGTGAGGCAATGGGGCAGGTGCCTTTGGATGCAAGCTGATAGAAGGCAATTAGCCATTGCTAATGGGGGGTCAGGGCAGTACTGCCTTTCCTATAAGAAGCCATTGGCAGTACTGAGACTTCTTTCATGAATGCCTGCCATGGACAATAATGAGGCTTCTTTAATGAATACTTACCATGGCCAATACTGAGGTTATTGAATGAATGCCTGTACAACATTCATGGACCATTAGAATAGTAACTCTAGCAGGTAGCTTACCACAGTTACAGTTCAACTGAGTGGAAGAATTTTTTTTGGCCTTCAACATTGGGTAGGTCTTTTGGTCCTCAGCTTGGGAGTTCAGGGGGTGGTATATGGTCTGTTCATGGTGCTGGTTGACCTAGGTATAGCACTGATCAAAGCCCTGTGGTGTGCAAATCAACATATCAGAGAGGGTTCATGGTTCAAGTCTCCTATCCACTATGCCAAATGACCACTTTCTAGTCATGATGTTTTGGTCAGGTAAGAAGATCAGACCTTCTTCTACTGGTTTTACCTACTTTAGGTAGTTTACCTCTCTTGGCAGGTAAGGGCTGCAACAACAATCAACTGCACTCTGAGCCTTTTTAACTTTGATGATACTTCTGCAGTTGATACAGTAGCTAACATTGTTATATGACTTTATTGACACAACCTGGAGTGATTGCAGCCTTTGACACTCTAGAAATATTTTCTTTGGTTTAGATACAAACTTAAATATTCACTTAGGTGGTATATGGCTACCTACTTCATGTAGATGGAAGCAAGACTTGCAGCCATCCCAAAAGATTCTGAAGTAAGGTAAACCAGGTGTCACCTAGTTAGCCTGTCTTTGGTTATGCTAGAATGGCTTATAACTAGTCCTGATGAAAAAGATTACATTTTTAATATAGGATTCCACTGCCTAGGATAAACCCATAAATCTCATGCATATGCACACTCACAAAAACAAACAAACAAACAAACACACATATACATGTATTAACAGACACAGACACACACACACTCATGGACTTTTCCATCTGGAACACATTACATTTGCATATTAGGCACGGAAGCTCCTCCAGTCTGTTATTCAAGGATCATATCTTAGCATATCTGTCCACTTCATCTGGCACAATCACTTGGTGGTGGACCTAGTGCAGGTCAGATAAATACACCAGTGCCTGTGGTATCTGCACTAGTAGTCAGTATGGTTTTAGGCAGGGCCATAGGATCATGACTCTTGCCTTCTTTCCACTTACAATGTTCGCTATTCAGTACTTAACTCATCCAAATGGAACCCATTTTTGTTGCAACCCAGGCCTAAAGCACAAATCATTATTTATAATAAAGAAGCACATAAAGTAACAGCAAACACACAAAAATGCACATAGTTATGCATAGTATATATGTAAAGATGAATAAAATAAATAATTTGGTACTTTTCCGTTATCGGGGCAACAGGTATAATGAGCAGTTGCAATGTTAGCACGCGGTCGCAATGATCACACTGCTGCTGCTGATGTATATATGAAATCATCCCCTTAACAAACCACACCAGTCTGGTTTCTCTTAATTGCGATAACCCACCTCTCAATGCCCTCAATAAAGAATGTCTCCAGTTTATAAGCTAGAGGTGCTCTGTTTCTTGTCATGCATGAAAGGTTAACTGGCACACAAACGTAAGTGTACCATAAACAAGCCATATGGGAGCTGTACCTCTCAACCTCATAGCTCCAGACATGTGGACAAAACTGGAAATAATGAGGTGAGAAAAGCCCAGAAATAGCAACAAATGTAAAATATGGTTCTTATAAACTTAGTAAGTTGATCACAGATTTTGCATTACCATGAATGTTGTAAATAGTGTAAAGTGTGACATTCACACATTACATTGATTTTCCAAGTGCAGTACTCAGTGATCTGACAGAAAGCCAAACATTTCATGAGAAGTAGACCAAACGTTATGAGGCAGAAATCAGGAAGTTCTGTGAAAATCTAGATAATCACAAGTTAAGACTGACGTCGGCCTACACTGCACAAAACAAAAATGGAACTGTTTTCACTCCTGTATGTTTTACGGCCATCTCTCAACACATGAATCCCAGCCCGGAACAACTACACACACACACACACACACACACACACACACACACACACACACACACACACACACACACACTATACACCCACCAACTCGACACTGACAGATATGCTTTTAATTTAAATAAATAATAAATACATTTATTACATTACTTTAAGGATCATTGTGATTGCGTGCTCATTATATCTGTTGCCCAGATAACAGGATTTATTGCAAACAAAATTACAAGCAGCATGACAGTTGCTGAGTTACTAATAGTAAATAAATTAATAAAATTAAAATAAACTAATATTAGACAGACTTCAATGTAAATCAATTAATTTTCTCTTTCCATTTTAGTAATATAACCATCCAGATGCTAAGATGAAATAACAAAGTAAACAATATATCAAACAAGAGAAATCTTCTGTAGTTAACACCTTTACAATATTTTTTGTAGAAAAGAACACATATGTCTCCTACCAAAAATCCACCTACAACTATGATACAGGTTATCAATGTATTACATCAAAGTGTTAAAGAGATAAGAACATTGTAAATGTAACAAATTAACATAAAAATAGTACCTATAAAAAATCTGTAGTGGTATGAGCATGTAATACAGTTATTAAGGTTGTTGTTGTTTTTCTTTCGGCTTTTCCCAGTTAGGGGTCACCACAGCGGAACTCCGGTCTGCTAATGATTGACAGTCGATTTTTATGGTGACGAGTTGCCAGCTCGATGCCCAACCTTCAACGAAGGCATGTCCTAAGGTAATTACCATCATTTATTTATTTATATATTTTTTACATTTGATAACCGGGAGTGTCTGACTGAGCCGAAAAGACCCTTTTTCAGTAGAGGCCCGGGAAGAAAAGCTCCACACAGAAAAATAATTACAGATACATTTAGATAGTTAGACATGATCAGTATACACACAAATTACAATAGACATGTTTTTACAGTGGTATACAGTACATCAACAGTTACAGTGGTGAGACGAAACAAGAAAACAATTTAAAAATAAAGGTAATTAATAGATTTGTGGTATACAGCTGAAATTTGGAACATAGGTAGAATACATACATAGTACATAGGTACAGTACATACATTGTACATTAGCCAGAGTTTGTGAGTAAGAGTGAGAACTGTTATCAAGTACTCTAGGCTTAGTATGTGTACCTTATTCACTTTCACTAGCCTGGGGAGCAGTCATGGCACTACCAGCATTGCTTGAGATGTTACCTAATGAGGTTTTTAAAGGAGGCTATGGGCAATGTGTTTTGTATGCTAGTGGGGAGTTCCATTTTTTAGCCACTGAACTACTATATAGTGTGTCTCCAAAGCTATTATAGCTGTTGGTGACTTCTAGTAGTAGTTTGCTTGATGATCTAAGAGGCCTTTTGGCTGAGTGATGTTGTACTAGGTTTTTGAGGGTAAGACACTTATTGGGGAGGTAATAGCTAGAGTGACAGAGGCAGAGCTGATTGTAGGTTAGGAGGTTGGGCAGTTCAAGCCAGTGGGGCTAGCTCAAAGCAATACAGTGATGAGTTCTATATGAGCAATTTGCAGCAAAGCGGGCAATTCTGTTATAGCAGGCTTCCATTTTGCTTAGTTCAGTTTTGTTGAGATTAGTCAGAATGGGGGATCCATAGAGTAGGGTGGATAGAAGCTGAGAGCAAGCAATGGCTAATCTTGTGTTGTTGGTAAGAAACAGTTTGATATGGTAGAGTGATACCAGTTTGGCATGTACTTTTTTAATAGTTAAGTTGAGATGACTATCAAATTTTAGGTGGGAGTCTATGGTTATTCCCAATAGCTTAGCCTGTGCCACTGGAGCGATTAGAATGGCATTTGCAGAGTAGATAGTGAACTGACTGCTAGCAGTGTTTTTGTTAGAACTGGTTATAATCATAAGCTGAGTTTTCTGTGGATTAAGGATAAGTCGGCTTTGGTAAGATAGTTTTCAATGTCATAGAATGCTAGTTGAGTTGTTTGCAGAAGGGTGGGAATATTTTGTTCAGCACACATTAAGGTAGTATCATCTACATACTGAATGACAGATGCGTGCTGTGTGGAGGTATGGAGGTCGTTTGTGAAAATTGTGAATAGTAGTGGTCCTAAGATAGAACCCTGTGGGACTCCTATAGTTATGGGCAGCTGAGGAGAGAGAGAATTTTCCCATTTCACAGCCTAGTACCTGTCAGTTAAGTAGCTTTGGAACCAGGTAAGAGTGGAATTTGATAGGTGATATTGGTTTAGTTTGTTTAGCAGGATTTGGTGTGAGACTGTGTCAAATGCTTTGGACATATCCAAAAAAACAAGTTGACAACTGCAGGCTTTCTTTTTTGAGACGGTTTATTGTGTCTGTGAAGCAGAGGAGGGCTGTAGTGGTACTATGGGCAGGTCTGAAACCATGTTGAGTAGGTGACAGGATGTTGTTGTCTAGGAGATATTTTAGCATCTGGATATGGATGCATTTTTCTAGGATTTTGGCCAGGGGGGAGAGTATAGCAATGGGTCTATAGTTATTAAGTTCAGTGGAGGTCCCACCTTTATGTATGGGTGTAACATAGGATATTTTCCAAAGTTTGGGCACATAGTTTTCAACAATTGATCTGTTTATGAGAGTGGAGATTGGGATAGCAGTAGCATCTGCTGTGAGTTTCAATAAATAACTGGGGAGTAGGTCGGCTACTGTTGACAAGGTTTTTAGTTTGGAGAGCATGCTTTTGATTGAGGTGGTGGAAACTATTTTGAGGGTAAAGCTAGTATTAGTATTATTTGTGTTGGGGGGAGGGATAGTGAGGTTGGAACTGTCCTGTGATACTCAGGAAAGAACTGAATTCACAAAGTGGGAGTTGAATTGCGTTTCAATGGAAACTTTAGTGTCAGGGGTGGTTGGTTTGGGGGTAGCCTTTTATGGGGGTTTTAGTAGCTGGTTTACATTTTTCCAAAATTTTGGGGGGGTTGTGTTGATACTTAGTTTGTAATGTCGTGTAGTAGGATTTTTTGTCCAGCCTAATGCATTTTTTTTTGCACGGTTGTGCAGTTCTTGGTACCTAGTTAGGCTTTGTGTTTCTTTGTTTTTTTCATAGTAAAGCCAGGCAGTGTCTCTGGACTTGAGGATATGTTTGGTTTCTTTACTGAGCCAGGGGTTTGTAGAGGTTCTAACCTTGATTGTGTGCAATGGAGCACCAGTGTCTAGGTGTTGTAGAAATGTTTTGTTGAAATATACTACAGCCTGGTCAAGTGGGAGGGTATTTTGGGGGGTCCAGTCACAGTTATAGAGTAGAGTATTGAGGACCTCAGGAGAGAAATTTGTGGTGTTTCTAGTGGATTTATAGTTAGTGGTTTTGCATAGGCTTGTTCTACTAAGTATAAGGCACATTTTGTTGTGGTCACTTAAGGTATCTGGGAGACTGCCTGTGTGGGGGTACAATGTGGGGTTGTTAATTAGGACTCAGTCAACGATGGATTCCCTTTTAGATTTTTATCACATCTAGTTGGAATTTGGACTAGCTGATGGTAGCCATGGAAATGTATTAGATTACTTGGTGGTTCTGATATACAGGTGAACCAATCTAGGTTGAAATCCCCCAGAATAAGGGTTTCTTGTGAGTATGTGGAAGAGCACCAGGATAAGAAGTCTTCAAGGCTAGCAGGTGTATTACCAGATGGAATATAGATCACACTCATGGTGATGATCTTTTCAGGGTGAAGTTGAAGTTGTGAGATAAGTATGTCCCAATTATTGGGGGAGGGGTAGGAGTTTGGTATTTGATGTAAAGGAACTATAAATTTAATGTACTACTGGCAGACAGCAGCTAACACTGTGGTCACCTGACACAACACAATGAAAATATAAAAGGAGACACAGAAAACATAAGCAGTTCTAGCTAAAAATGCTTTCTACTAAGTAGTTCTGGCTATAACGATTGTTTAATATTCTATTATTAAATGCATTTTTAGCTACACTTAAAGGTTGCAAACTAAAATTAATATGATCTACTGTACTGTCTGTGTAACAAAATAAGGTGAAAAAAATGAAGAAATTATACACAGGGGATTGTAGTAAGATAAAGGGCACTGAAAAAACACATAGTCCTACATAATGAAACCATCTCCTACTATAGATGTTAGAAAGCTGGTACTACATAAGGGTAGAGTTATTAAGGCAATTGCCATAATAAATAAAGTAACTGCATATTTAATACTCTATTGGCAGGTAACACCTAACATTGTGCTCACCTGACATAAGACAAAATAATGCTGACACTACTTCAGGAATGCGATGGGCATAGACTACTGTCCTTGCATTCACTCCATTTGCTTCCAATAAATTATCTTTAATCTAAGATTTTAAATCTGATTGCCATCAGTGGTATGGACTCTTGATTCACACCACTGGTGCTAAATAGATTAAAGTATAACAAAGATGCACAAATATGAATCACTGAGCAACTCACTAGGTATAGTTTGTCCCTAAAAATGTGTATAAATTATGCACTGTCTCCCTAGGTCTACCCCATATGAATCCAAGAATAAGCTTCACAATGATCACCCCAAACAAGCAATATCATTGGCCTAATTTCTAGACCCCTTTCTCACCATTCAGTCTGGATTTCAGTGCCTTCCAGTGTTCATGTGCCAACAGCAACTGTACTTCAAATTATTACATTTACACACACACACACACACACACACACACACACACACACACACACACACACACACACACACACACACACACACACACACACACACACATTGATTCCCAGGGAAGGCTGGTAATGTTCTCTAACAATAAAGCCTTCTGTTCTGACCCAAGATAGTAAACTGCAACCACCCCAAATTACCAGAGTAGGGACCTCAAAGTTACTGTTTCATTCTTGATAATAATCAAAATAATTGTAAACACAAATGATAGTGTGTAGCACAACTTTCAGGCCAGTTAGAGATTGATGCCAGCGGTTTGTCATGATTTAGCTATAAATGCTCTCTTATCAAATAATAAACAAGTAAATTAATGGCCAGTCACAAGCTTTGAAAAAAAAAAACAAATGAATAAAAATACTTATGAATGAGTTGTGTGGTACATTTGATTTGTTAAATATTCTGAAAACACGAATCTGAATGGGGAAGCAAAAATAATCCTTCTGAACAAATACATTATAAGAAAGAAAAATGTTTTCCTAGTTATTCTTAACTGAAAAAAAATGATTGAGTTTGAAGCTAAAATGGATGGATTTCTAAACATTAAAGGCAGAAATAAGTGGACAGCTCAGAACTAACAGGTCACAGACTCCAAGGTAGTTCTCGCTCAACTTTTCTCATTTCTTCTCTGATGGTTGTTTTATCTATTTGATTTATATCTTTTACATACAGAAACCATATTTGTAATTATGCAATTAAACAATTTCTCACATTTACTTGCTAGTTTCTTTCACTCTATTTGGCTAGTTGCATCCTTAATTGAATTTTCAATTGCTCTTTTACTACTCTGTATCTAGCTTCCTGGTCTGAGAACAGGCACAGGTTTTGTAAGCAAAGACAGCACAATTACAGCTCCTGGTCCATGTGTGATGTGCATTTCACATCCTATGTATAACTGCAGTATTTCCCAACAGAATGCAGTTACTAACTTCAGTTACAAATTTCATCTACTTTTCTTAACGTTTCATAGAAAAAGGTCACAAGTTCAAACATCTTTTCATGTCACTGAAAAACACATATATTACAGATTAAATCATTCATTTTTAATGTTGCTTTTACTTATTTTATGTTTTTATAACTCCAGCTCAGATATCTTCAACAGCATAACTTAGGAAACAGTGGCTGATTTATTTTCAGATGTCGCAATTGGTGGGACAATCCTTTTAATTCTGTTTGAGCAATGGTTTGCGTAATCATGACGCATTGGTACATTTATGAAGGCTAAGGCCAGGCAACCAGTGTACTTTTTACTTGAATAAACTGAGTATAATTTCTGGTCTTATGTATATTTTATGATTTCATGAATCATATAATTACCCAATCGAAGACTGATCTCACCCCTGCACATCTGGGGAAGAGGTGCATTTCTAAGGTAATAAGGTATGGTAATAAAAATAGCCTATTTTCTAAAAGCATTATAGTTGTATATTTTACAGAAACAAGGCAGATTTGTTTCAGAGATGATTTTGTATAAGGTAGCAATAAATAACAAAAACATAAATATTTATTTACATCTGATAATCTATTTTGGAACATTTAGTGGGAATAAAAACTATGTAAAGTTTATATTTTCTTTTATTAATCATCTATTTATCCACTGTTGCCTGCTGACAATCAGCCACCCTCACAGATAATTGGCCCATTCATTTCTCATTTACCTGTTCAAGACCACCATATAGGCACCTGTCAGGGGTTTTTTTTGCAAGACCTAACTCCCCACCCCTGCACAGCTGATGTGGCATGCAAGGCCCTGCAGTGCCCACCTTCCAGTGCATAGACATGAATGCTCCCACACACATGCCCTCCCAAGAAAGCTGTGCCCCATTCAGAAGATGATGCTGAAGCAGTTTGGCAGAAGCTCAACACAAGTGCTAAGAGATTGTGAGTCACCTTAGTTGTTGTCGGGTGTCCATCCCTCAATTAATCAGGGTTGTACAGTAAATATTTCACCACATTTCTCAATATTTATCTCAAATATGTGAACTGACTATATAACATTAGTGCATTTCACAACAATCTGTGTAAATAAGAACTATGTGAAATAATACATATTAACAATGATTATTAACTTCCTGGAAATTTCACTTTTATATTGGAGTTGTGCTTTTGAAGGGAATAATTTGATATACTACTCTCAACTCAACAAATTATACTTGACAGAAGCTAAATTTGCCAAACTTGAACTAACTATGTTTGGCAAAGTAGGCTGTTGCTTCACAGACTTCTGTGAAATACAAGCATATATTCTTTCAGGTGTATTGATTTCAGAAATAATTTATTGAGTGGCCTGTTATGCGAGGCAGACATACAGACAGCAAATCTGCTTGCAAATCTGTCAGTGTCACTAGAGAAAGTACCAACACAGACAGAGAAAAAGTTATCTGGTAAATATTCAAGGCTACCTACAACAACATGGCTGACATGAAGCCTCCAAGGCCCAAAGACTCTCAGCATCTGTAGACACTCAGATGTTGTTTCTATATTTCACATGCTTCACTGCAACCAGTCAATAATGTCAAATAATAACTGAATTGTTTTTAAATTCTATTCCAGTTCTGAAAGGAGCTTTTAGCTGACAATTTTTTTTTATTTTGAGAAACAAATCAGTACAAAGGGCATGGGTGCGTGACTTCACCACTGGGACAGCTCGATTCAGAAACGATGCAACATAATGTACAAATGTTGACTAATACTTTACTGGAACTGATAGGTTGTTTAATCATTATTGACTGTTTTTAAATAAGTTATCAGTGATTCAAATGATAAAGTATATTTCTAGTCCATGTATTCCTAGAAATAGTACATATACCTATCAAATACAGTAGCTATTTTATTCAAGGCAGGATTACATTATTACAACAAATACTCTTGTCACAATTTTAATGATCAATATGCCTTTAAATATTAATATAAAATATAATATCAGACTGAACATTCTGATATACAAAAGGTGTAAACTGTTTAATAACATCACTTCAAAATATATTGTGGATTAATTAGGAGACTTACTTACTTAGAAGATATGTTATACCTTTAACAATCTAGATGGTAAGTTCAACAATTCTGCACAAATTTAGATGATATGTTTAAAAAAACATTAATTTAAGGTGTAGTAAGAAACAGAAAACATTTTTGTTAATATGCACAAAGAAATTAGGAAGCTTATTAATCTGACCACCATGTAGGCAGTCCCAAACATAAGGCAAAGCAAAACTGAGAAGTATGTTTAAAACTAGGAACTATACAAAATTTAGCAATACATTTGTGATTGATTCCTAAATGCTGAGGATGCATAATAAAACCTCATGCTGTTTAAAAACTTCTTTTTCTCCCTTAGCTAATTATATTTAGTAAGGGGGGGGGGCTATGGGATGTAAAGTCCCCTAAAAAGGGATTAGGACACAAAGACCCTTAAAAAAAAAATATATATATATATATATATATATATATATATATATATAGCTGATAGATAGATGAGTATATAGTAAATAAATGAAGAATCATTAGATCAAATCAAGATTCTTGAAAAATTTACATCAGATTTACCTTTCATCAAAATGCTCCTTCAGTGAACAATTAACCAAATGAGCATAGAAAAAAATCCTTTTTTGATTAGTTGAACCAATAAATAAATAAATGCTACTAACTAGAATGATGCCACAGTATAAAGACAAAATGATCGATTTTAACAATTGGCTAAAATTTTGGTGTCATTCAAAGGGGATCCAGTGTCTGTCAGCCTGGGATGACATGCTCGACAAGCCACGTTGCTTTGCTAGGGACTGCTTGCACCTGTCACCCCTGGGCTTTCAGATATTGGCAAAGGCTCTTGCCACCCCCATAGTGCCTTTTTTAGGCAAGGCCCAAAAGTCAAACCCACCTCCATAGACAGCACAAGGAACAAGAAACTATGGGTAATGCTGCTAAATGCCAGAAGTCTTAACCTCAAGATGCATGCACTCGAAGCTCTCCTCATTATGGAGAACATCGATATCTGTGCAGTGACAGAAACCTGGTTCAAGGCTCCAGAGAGCACCCCAGCACTACCAGGTTATACCTCATATCATGCTTTTCGGCCCCAAAACCCGGACCAAACCACAAAAGGAGGGGGAGTTTCCATATTTATCAAGGATATCCATACCTCCAGGTTAGTGGCAGTGCACGAAGTATCGGAGACCATCCATGTGCAACTGACAGTGGGCAAGACTGCTTTTCAGTTTATAGCATCCTACAGACCACCCTCTCAAAGTCAGGAATCCCACTTGGCTTTCCTGAAAACATTGGAGAACACTAAGATCTCTCCAAACACCATTATATTGGGTGACTTCAACTACCCAAACATAGACTGGGAGCATTACTCAAGCCCCAGCACCTTAGCCCAAAGGTTCCTGGAATTTATAAACTCAAATGCTATGGAACAACTAGTCACCACTCCCACAAGAGAGGAAAACATACTAGACCTGATCATTACCAACATGGGGACTCTATGCTCCATACCAGAAGTATATCCCTCATTGGTAAGATCAGACCATAAATTAATTTCACTGGATATCCACATCCCAACCCCACCCCCAGCCCAGAAAACCACAGTGAAAAACTTCTCAAAAGCGAACTTCACACTTCTCAAAACTGAAGTGGAATCCTTCAAGGCCCCAGGGCCAGTGGAAACTACGGCCCAAACTGCAGAATCCTATATAAATGCATTCTACGGACATCTCCAGGAATGCCTGGATCATGCTATCCCAAACAAAATCAAGACCCAATCATCCAAAGGCAGGCGTCCAGTCTGGTGGACCCCAGCCATAAATAAACTGTACAACAGAAGGTGGAAGCTACTACATGATAGAGCAAAATCCCTAAAAGAGAAGGCATCTCTGATCAGTACTAGCAAAAAATTACAATCCCTCATAAAATCCTCCAAGGCCAGCTTCAAGAAAAAAATTGCACAGGACACTAAAGAC
The DNA here is from genome assembly GCF_019279795.1 of Protopterus annectens. Lineage (NCBI taxonomy): Eukaryota > Metazoa > Chordata > Ceratodontiformes > Protopteridae > Protopterus > Protopterus annectens. The sequence continues at coordinate 842,166,156 of NC_056734.1, read as the reverse complement.
AATCATAAGGCTTTTTTCAGTTATGTTAGGAACCTGGGATGCAACTCCCAGACTTGTTCTGAGTTGATTCTAAACGACAAAAAATACACTGAACCCACAGACATTGCCAATATCCTTGCAGACAGGTTCAGTGCAAACTTCTCCACCCCCCCCCCACCAAAAGAGCAAGTATCTATCCCGGCAGAGTGCAGCCTCCCAAACATCTCTGATGCTCAGGTGAAGGCCGCCCTCTCCAAAGCAAAAAAACACTGCTTCCATGGGACCAGATGGCATCCCGGGTTGCGTCCTACATGAACTCCAAGAAGAACTAATCCCTCAAGTAAAACTGCTGTACAATCTCAGCCTCACTACAGGATATGTGCCCAAAGAATGGCGTACAGCAACAGTGGTCCCACTCCACAAAGGTGGCGCCTCTGCGGACCCTGGAAACTATCGCCCCATAAGCCTGACTAGCCTAGTATGCAAGGCTATGGAGAGGATCATCATGGAACTCATAAACAAAGACATTGGGGACCTACAGACACTAGATCCTACCCAATTTGGCTTCGTCAAGGGCAGATCCTGCCTTTTGAACCTAGTCAACTTCTTCGTAACAGTCACCAAGGTCATAGATGAAGGGAAGGTAGTCCACACAGCCTATCTGGACCTCGCAAAGGCATTTGACACAATACCCCACTTGGGCATCATAGATAAGCTATCCAGCCTAAATATAAACCCCTATGTCACAAGATGGGTTGCAAACTGGCTCAAAGACAGAACCCACAGAGTCAGAGTTGCTGGAGCCATGTCAGACTCTGAAACCGGTCACAAGTGGCATCCCACAAGGTTCTGTCCTGGGACCTCTCTTGTTCGGTATTTACTTTTCTGAGGTACAGGCCAACGTGGGAGGACTATGGCTCACCAAGTTCACAGATGACTGCAAACTGGGCGCCATAATCGACTCTCCAGCTGACACAAACATCCTTCAAAAAGGTCTCGCAGAGACGGATAACTGGTGCCAGAGCCATGGTCTAAAGCTAAATGCCAAAAAGTGTATAGTCATACCCTTTGGCAAAAACAATGTGCCCACAAATTACCACATAGGTGGTAACCCATTAAGTACAGAGAAAGTAATTAGGGATCTGGGGACCCAAGTTGATAGCAATCTCTCCTTTGACAACCACATTGCCAAAGTGGTTAGAAAGACCTTCTACATAGCCCACCTCATCATGAAAGGATTCACATCTAGATCAAGAGAGGTAATCGTGCCCCTTTATTCATCCCTCATCAGGCCCATCATAGAATACAATGCCCCTTTGGGGTGTACCTTACCCGACACCTGCAGCAATTAGAAAGACCCCAAAAGTACCTCACCAGGAGGATCAAGGGACTCAAACAGATGCCATATGCTGCTCGGTTAAAAAAACTCCAGCTCTATTCAGTTGCATACCGCATACTTCGAGGCGATCTATGCCTGACATATAAAGCTATGTCCAACCCAGAATTAATTGACATGCTCCACCTTAGTAAATCTAAATCCCTTAGAGCCACGCGCTCGAGGGACTTGAACCTCAGCACAGAAATAAATAGAACATGCTGGAGGGACAGATTCATAACTCAGTGGCTCCCTTCGCTATGGAATAGAATTCCAATTCATGTTAGGCAGAGCACCTCACTGACTCTCTTCAAGAAGAGTCTTGATGAGTGGATGGGGGATCGTAGGTTTGTCCCGGGGATTACTTCCGTGTCACTATTATACAGAGGCACAGTAAACTAAACTTTAAAAAGGGCACAGTATACTCAAATCAAGGGATGGCATAAGCCAAGCACAATCGGGCTAGGCTTATAAATGCCCCAGGGCAGATAGCCTAGTATGAACCTATGAACCTGTGAACCTATGAACCTATACACGTAATTTTTCTATGTAGTGGTACACACACGCACACACACACGCACACACACACACACACACACACACACACACACACACACTCACACACACACACACACACACACACACACACACACACACACACACACACACACACACACACACACACAGACACATACACATACACACACACATACAAAATGAGGTTAATAAATGCGGTCATTACAGAAAATTAAAGAGGAATACGGTAATACAATACAAACATTTTCAAGGAGAATTAATGTGTATACAATCCATGCTATTTCAGTAAACGTTTTTAATGTACATTTTGGGATCACAAAAATATGGAAGATGTTGTGTAATATATTTCTTGCTTTTCTAACTATGAAGTGCTCTAATGCTCACCTAAAAGCCAACAGGACTACTGGAAAATTATTACCGGTTTTATATAATACTTTATGAAGGAGTGACATGTCCTTTTATTGACCGTTCTGTACAGCTGATTTTTTTATTTGAATGTAACAAACCACTTTTCTGACTTTACTGTGTGTGTGTGTTTGGTAAAATATTTTGGGAAAAGGTGTTCAAATTAAAATTTTAACCTCTTGTTCTCCCATTAGTGACAATCTATATGTTTCTTGACCCATGGAAATATATGCTGTTCTGCTTGTTACTCATCAAGGAAATGTTATTGTCCAAGGCAGGATCCAAGGCAAGGTCTCAGAGGATTTGCACACAGTGACTTCTGGTATTTTACAACGTAATGCTATAAGGGTTGGGAAGATTTTCAGATAGTTCAGTTTTAAAGGACATATGTGACTTTTTTACTTTCTTTCTCTCTCTCTTTCTCTCGCTCACTGTCATGAAATGCACAACTCTAATTTACTTAAATAAAATGTGATCTATCCGAATTCTGCTGCTTTTGTTTAAGTATCTGGTTTTGGTGGTATAACCATTTTGCTTACTATATTATAAGATTCGGAAGAGAAATGTACCCAGATGCCCCTTTTAATCCCCCTCAAGCCACTACAAGGTTGACTTGGCAGATGTCTGATAACTTTACCATATTCCATAATCTACTACTACCATAATTTCACTCATGGACAATTTTTGCATGACATTCTACCTTGAAAGAAGACAACCCTCGATAATGGTATAGGCATTGGGAGAGGGGCATTCTTCATAATCTCCTACCTTAAAACGGTTCTACAACACTTTACATTTACCTCATAATTACCTCATTTAGGCAGCAGGTCAGATATGACATTTCATCAAAAAATCCCCCTTATCCATGAAGAATATATTTATGGTCCAGGCAACAATAGTGGTCAGACCAAAACAGTTTTTTCCAGTATGCAGCATGCTTTGTCCTTAGCACAAAGAGTAATCATATAATGATCCTGTTGTGATACCATAATTACATTGCGATGCAACTGCAGCTTCTTGTATTTTACCACCACTAGTGTCAGCCTGTCTGTCTCAAAAGATAAAGTTTGAAACGTGTTTGAGCCACCTTTCACAAATCCACTGGGGAGGTACTGTATGTGCTACATTATTTTGTGCCCGTCCTTCCTTCAAGAATGGATAGAACTGATTCTCAGTCATGAGATTTCCCCACCCAGATGATCATCAAATGCCCAAACCACTATCAGACCCTAGCTCATTGGCTGCATACTTGACTATCTTGCCTCTGTGTGAGTGTGTCAGCAGAACATTTCTGTGCTGCTTAAAGGAACAAAAAAACTTTCAAGATGATTAATTGACTTGGTCCAGAAAATGCCTCTTATGCATGGAAGATCCTGTATGGGCTACAAGACTGAAATTAGTTTGATTCATGTCTGGAATCACACAAATGATAGTCTCTGAATTATGAGCAACTTAAGGAAATGTGCAACATACTGGAAATGTGCAACATACTGAGCATGCTCAGTACACCATACATTACAACACACAAAGAGGTTACTCAGATAGCAACCACACATCTGTCCTCTGCAGGATACACAATATGACTGATCATGCTTTCTGTATAAACTGTAGACAAGTTCATGGTTACACCTGTGTGAATCTTTACAAATGTGCTTCAGAAAGGCAGGAGGAGGCTCATAAACATTAGATGGGGGGGGTTACATTTACATTGGGGTAATGTTGACAATATGAAAAGGGGGGATTGCATACCACAATCATATATCACTAGTTTGGGGAGGGGATGTTAGAGATGATGACATTATAAGCACAGGCTAAGGGGTTAGTTTAAATACAAGTGTGGCAGTGCATGGTTACATATAAAAGCTGGGGTAGTGCTGACATTAACTGAATAAAAGGAGGAGAGTAAAAACCAATATGACCCAGAAAAAGAACAGCAACGACAACATTCCTGGCTCCAGCTCTGACTGCTGTACATTCTACATGTACATGATTAATAAAAACTATAACATCATAAGTATATTATAGTATCATTAAAGCTTGTATTTGTGTGATGAACAGCATGTCCTTATGTGTTAAAATGTGACTGCTCACCTCCTCTGGAGATCATCCCACTTGTGGATGTCATTTAAACCTCTCTGGACTCACTTTAGAAGGTAAAAGTTACTAAGCACTTCTTATCATTCTTGTTTTTTTCTTTTTTTTATGAACATGCCATGCAGGCCAAGAATCATTTATCTTCATGCCAGATGTCCTTCTAGGGCAATGCAGTCATTGCCAGAAAAACTATGATATTTGTATGCTGCTAACCAACAGGTTTGCACATTCATTTGCTTGCTCTGCAGAATCAGTTAGATATTTCTCTGTGGTTTGGGTTTGTCTGGTTAGGGATCGCATATATTTTCATAAGTCTGCATCACATACATTTTTATAAGTACGCGACCATCCATATTTGCGTAACTACAGAGCATCACAGTTGTATGAAATGTGCTGAAGTGTAATCGTTATTCTTGTACTGTCTAGTGAGGTTTATGAACCGTACAAGGCTTTCAAACAGGGTTTTCTCTGCTTACCAGCCATATACATTGCAGTGCATGATTATGAATCCTGCCCTTTAGCTGAGAGAAAAATTATTCACCATTCTTTGTAAGTAAAACAGTTTTCTTGGTTTAATCAGACATTATTAAAATAGGAGCTTTACCATTAAACAGAATGTGAAATTGTCTAAGGTGTTGTTTGTTTGGCATGTGGCTACAACACAGAAATGCAGCCAGTATCTGTAGCTGTTTTCATTACATCTTCAAGGCTCGCTTGCTATCTGGAAGTCTGAATGATAAAAAAATGATGCAATTGATGCATTGCATGTAAATAACCTGGAAAATCAGTCTCTGTTCATTAACAATAAACACTGAGCTGTTTTATTCAGATAAGCTGATACTTACAGATGATTAATAACTGCCTTAACAATCTCTTGAAACAGGATGCTGCTTTAATCTGAACCCAGACTTAGACAGGACAAACTTTAAAATCAAAGGATCGTATTAATAGACAGCAGTTTCCTTTGCTATTCACAATGCTTTTGGCTGAATCAGTTGACATTTAGATACAGATATCTGCTTTATATAAGTACCTAGAATGGCCAACTTTATGACAGTTATGAAATAAATTACAACCACTATGAAAAGTAATCATCTGCAAAGATCACAGTGGAATGCACTTTAAGTGATAAAAATTACTATGTCTCACAACATTTGAAACAAAGTAAATATTGGCAACCAAATTTATAAGATGATAGATGCTCTATATGAATTTTGGGTAAGTATACAATGTGTACATAATACTTATATACAAAATAAACATTATCCTGCTTCATTTGAATAGTTTTTGTGGAAGTAATTCAGCTGTTCTTAATCACATATAAAGACATGAAGACAGGCTTTAGCAAGGTAAATGCAGTTCATGCTAAAATTTCTAAGTCAGTATATGGCCATTATTAAAAATGTGATCTTCAAATGTTATTTGTACTTGTGTTACACTGTTTTTATAACTATGGCACTACCAAACCCATTTTGGGTTTCTGGCTGTTGTGCAGTGCTAATGCGCATTACACTGTTTGCTGTTTTCCATGCTTACTATGCCAAACCCAAAACTGTGTTTATGTAAACTGCACGAAACATTACAGTGCATATGTAACTCTGGTGCAAGTACAGTATACCACCAATTCTGTAAAAGCATATGCATACAAAGACTGCCTTCCCTCCCCAGTACACACCTCCCTAGTATAATTATTCTTAGTCTGAGATTACACTAATAAAATAATTTTGTGAAATATATCAGATACAGGATTGCTTTTCGGCATTCACATAATGCCTTTATTCAGTAAATTATTAATTCTTTCAAACCATTGTATACATGCAGAAAAAGAAGAAGCAAGTAACGTCACCAAAGGCAGAGCACGTCAAAATATAAAACTCCAAAAACAAAATTTTCTGCCATCAATTCCACTTAAAAACATTTGAAACTTGAAAACTTTAATTAAAATATATGATGATAAGATATAAAATAAACACACTGGCTCATAAACCGGATAAGCGCTTTCAGTATAATACCTTTTTTAACATTTCAGTACAGCAAATAAACTAAATATTATAAAAAAAAAATCTTAGTCAATACTTTATCAAAAGCAATTTAGTATATTACAAATAATATTGAAACTTTAACTATTTTATAAGACATAAATAAAGCCTAAAGGTCAAATTTAAAAAGTCGTTAACAATAAGTCAACCCATAATAATGACAGAGGTTCAGCCGAAAAGAAAACAAACAGAGAAGGTAAATGGGGGGAAGCTAACAACCCACATTTATGCTCTATGGTATCAAGATATGGCAACCACTTGCTTATTAACATCATCCGGTCCCCTCCTCTACAAATTGCTTTTCACCTTGATATAGTTGATCATTACCTCCCTCGTATATTTAACTGATTGGGAGTATATCTAATTTCCATCTCCTTGCAATAGCTTTCTTTGCCACTATCAATGGAAGTGCCAATAAAGTCCTTTCCTCTGTAGTCCAGCCTGAGTCCCGTTCCTCAGTGTCTTGCCATATCCTGGAATTGCTCACTAAAACTGCCCTTCATATTCCCAAAACTGCATCAAGTTTCTCAATACCTGCTGAACACATCAACAAGAATGGATACGGCTGATCCTCAGTCATATGCTCTCTCCACCTAGTTGACCATCTGATGCCCAAGCCACTATCTGACCTAGCCCATTGGCTTCATGCATGACTATGTTGCCTCTGTGTGAGAGGTCAGCAGAACATGTCTGTGCTCCTTAAAGGAACAAAAAACTTCCAAGACGATTGGTTGATTAATATGGTCCAGCACGTGTCTCTTATGCATGCAAGACCCTGCATGAGCTGCAAGACTGAAATTAGTTTGATTCATGACTGGAATCACACAAATGATAATCTATGACTTATGAGCAACTTAAGGAAATGTGCAACATACTGTGCGTGCTCAGTACGCCATACATTACAACACACAAAGAAGTTACTCAGATGGCAACCACACATCTGTCATCTGCAGGATTCACAATATGACTGATCATGCTTTCTGTATAAAATCTAAACAAAAAAAATGCTGAAAAATAATAAAGGCTCCACAATGAAACTTTTAAGTGCTTTCCTCTGTACTTAAACTCATCAGATAAAGGTATTTTTGAAGAAATGCCACATTTTATATCTTTGTTAACATACATATGCTTCAATTTTCAACATACAATTAAACATTAAAAGACATATGCTTAAAAAGACATGAACATTGCAACAACAAAGAAATAAGGTCATTGAAAGAGGTGTATTATGTAATGGTTCTAGCCTTAAATACACATTTAGGGTGGGATTCATAGTTGTTCCTCTTAGGTATAGTGGTCATAGACAGTCAATGTACTTAGGCACAGCAGATTTCATATGCTGAGGAAGCATTTATGCAAATAAGGTTGTAATGACACAGAAATAATTCTGCAAATATGTTATGCAAATAAGGCAGCTTTCTTACCGCTGTGTGATTTAAAGTCACTGTTTTATTAATTTTGTCATAGTGCACAAATGCCTTATAACAGATAAAGCTGTGTTTTTTCTGTCTACTTTGCAATCAGTGAAAATGCATGCTGTAGCTGCTAGCTTGGCTGTTTCCTGCTGTGAACTGCTTGTCATGGCCTCAACAAAACTACAGGGGCCCAGCGTTACTTGCCAGCCAAGAAGGTACAGATATAGACAAAGACTGAGTCATTTTAACTTTGCTGACCAAGAAATTCTGAGTAGATTTAGTGCTGTCAGAGATATAGTATGTACTTTAATGAGTTTGCATGGCCAACAGATGAGGACTGGTGTGGGGGGGGGGGGGGGTTTGCATGTTCTTCCATTACCCGTGTACAGAAAAGTATGTATAGTTTTCACTATACCTGCCCCAGGGACCTTCCAGAGATAAACTGCAGACATTCTGGGTATTCCTCAGGCTTCTGCCTCAATGATACTTCAGTAGTTCCTTGACATATTCTTGGCACGTGTGGATCAGTATATTTATCCACCTGTTTCAGGACAGAGCTAAAAACATGTATGCCTCCTGATGTAATGGTGCTGTAGATTGCATATATGTTGCCATCAGGGCTGCATCTGGACCACAGGGGGAGCAATACTGCAACAGGAAGGGCTACCATTGCATCAACTGCCAGGCAGCATAAGATGCATGGGGGTGCATCGCCAATATCTCTTGCCCAGCATTGTGGCAGTGCCCTTGATTCTCACATCTGGCACACAAGCTCGTTCTACTGCCTCTCCTTGCATGGTAGGATAACCTCTTGTCGCCTTGTTGGTAAGTACAAACCTTTTTGATTTATAGTAGTGTCTACAGGCATACTTTGGAAAATATATTGTTTAGTAGAAAACCCACTTTCTTTTCTTATGTCCCTTTTTTCTTTTCTGGGTGATGCAGGCTACCCCCCTTGAACTTTGTCTAATGACATCTGTTCATAACCTAAGGGGAATCACCCAGGAACATGTCAACACCACCTTGTCCCAGGGACAGAGAGTCATTAAGTGTTTGGTTAGCTGAAAGCCTATTTCCAATGCCTGGATGAGTCCAGGGGTGCCCCACAGCATGACCTTGTTACTGCATGCAGGATTTTTACCAAGTGTTGTATTCTGCATAACATGATCACACACCGGTCTCATGGTGAAGTGCCCCATCATGGAAGTGCAGCTTCCACTATCATTCCTTCTACCAGTGATGATAGTGATGATGGGCAGCAAGTGGCAATAGCACAGGACCCCATGCATCAGGCTTGTGCACAGTACATAACTGCACAGGCATATAGGCAGCATCTAGTCCACAACTATGGGCCATGGCATTCAGGTAGTGGTACCATTAATAAAATTATCACATAGATAATGCTTGATGCATGCAGTGTCACCTACGGACTATGTTGTGTGGTACATGGTCTACTGTCACTGTGTATCAGACATTTTTTTTTATCTTTAAAGAAATTATTTTTTGTTTTGTTTTGTTTTTCTTGTCAAGAGAATTACTTGACTGTTTTCTGTGTTTTATTTACTAGCAGCATATCTCCAGTAAGATGCCAAACTGTCAACTGTAAACTGTTCTGTTAATGGTAAAAGGCATAAAGACTAATGTTGGAGATGATATGCTAAGCACTTTTTAAAGTCCCTCAGCTGACAATGACAATATGGTAGTGTCAGATTCAGCACTGAGCTGCATTTAAAACCTTATGGATAGAATAACTCTCATAAATGAATGTCCAAGTACAATTTTACAAAAGTTTTGCTGATAACTGTCAAATCTGAAGTGAGATATGCTCTGTTATACCATTCGACAAATGTACAATTTTGCAAGCATTTGACCATAACAGTCTAACTGTTGTATTATGCTCAGTTTCCATTGTGTCAGTGCCTGACTTCTGTTCAAGATCAGGAATGCATTTTTATCCAGAATATATGTGCATTGAATTGCCATTACATTAACAGTAAAAATCATATACATCTCTCCAGAAAGGAAAACATTGTGTCACTGGAAGGATGACACCACCAGAATACCTTCTATGGCATTGTGGTGGTATCAGATTCAACACTGGGTTGCAATTAAATCCTTAAACATAGAATGAAAGTCTTAAATGCACTGTACATTTACTTGTCCAGGTACAATTCACTGAAAGTTTTATTAAGAAGTGCAGAACAAGTAATGAAATGCTGTCATTTATCTCAAGAAATTCACAGTCATTTCTTAGTGGGCAGAAAGGTGAGGTTCAGTACAAACAAATGCAAAGTCCTGCACTTAGATCACAACATCTCTGGTGTGAAGTATCAGCTGGGGGAAGTTCATAGGTTCATAGATTAGTACTAAGCTAACTGCCCTTGCGAGCTATTTTAAGCCTAGCCAATTATCCCTTGTGAGACTCAAACCCTGCACCTTGTGTTTGTAAGGAAAACACCTTAACCATTAGGCCACCCTCCCAACCCCAAGTGGACCTAATGGCAGCAGAGCAGGAAAGGTATCTGAGGTGGTTATACCTGGGTTTGACCACTGAAATCAGCATGGGAGGACAGTGGCAGCAGCAAACATAATGCTGGGGTGATTCCTCAAGGGAATATATTCTATAAACAAAGGGATAGTGTTTCCACTCAGCAGGGCACTGGTGAGACTATGCCTTGAGTACTATATGCAGTTCCAGAGAACATACAAGGAAATTAGCATCACACTGCTAGAGGAATGACCTGTGAAATGAAGTGGACCAGACATGACCAGAGACTAGAAGAGATGAAGATGTTTTCACTTAAAATCAGAAGAGAAAGGGTGACATGGCACTAATGTACAAGATCATGTTAGGGAAATGCTGACCCAGTGGCACAAAACAAGGGTGGCATTCTGTGCTGCCAGTGACCCTGGTTTCGGAATGAACCAAATGCACTGCAAGGATTGGCTGGGGGTATATTGGGATGGAATGAAGCTTTCCTATCTAGGTAGAGTTTATGGGGTTTACCAAGGCCTGTGTGACCTCTAGTGGAGACCCACTTTGCAGACTATTATCTGTTATGATAAGCAATGACAGGCATTCAGCATGTGACATGCAGAGGTATGCATGCAGTGATGACATTGCATATCATTTCTCCAGCAAGAGACTGTTTAGCTATCAAAAGGAAACAATGGTGTCCTGTATCTGTTCACCTCTCACATGTAAATCCTTACTCTGCAGCCCTCATGACTTAGCAGACACTCGGTTCTGCCTCTAAAATGTCAGGTGCTTCATCTGGTAAAGGGACATATCTAGAGTCACTTGAAAGGAGTAATTGAGGCACTAAGGGCAGAGAGGGGGCTGTAAAGCATAAGAATTAGAAGTCAATGGAGGCTAGATGGGAATGACAAAGAGTGTCAAAAAATATGATGGCATCTGAGAGATGAAGAGGTTCTCCAGAACAAGAAGGGCAGAGGGGGAATGAGGAGGCATAGGAAGCAGATTGTAAGAAGTAACTACTTCCTATATCTCCAGAATTACTTCTTCGCTGACAGGGATATAAACCCATTAACGGACTACAAAGGGAATTCACAGAGTCATTGAAGAGGACATGGGAAGTTAAAGAAAGCATAAGAAGGGAGGTAGGAAGAAATAGAGATAAAATGTTAATTGCACTTAAACATCAGACTAGATAGACTTGTTGTCCACTTTTGCCATCAATCAAATGTTACATAATATAAAGAGTATATGGTCATATATGGTCAAATGTTACATAATATAAAGAGTATATGGTCATATATGGTCAAATGTTACATAATATAAAGAGGGGTCTATATTATATTTTCGAAAGTTTCAAACATCGAACACCATATGGTCGACACCATATGAGCAATGTTTGAAATTTCGAAAATATAATAAAAAGATAAATAAAAAACTATACTTACCTAAACGCTGCATCCCCCACACCCCCACTACTTAAATATTCCTACTCCACGATCACACTGCATTGAAGTAATGGGAAAATATTCCCTACGGTGATTTCCGTGTTACGCACTTGATGTTTCGACATTTCGACCAATCGGGTTCGCTCAATACATGTTCGCCATTTACAATTTTCGATCACGCAATAGGAACCCTATAAAGAGTATATATAGTCAAATGTTACATAACATAAAGAGTACATGGTCATATATGGTCAAATGTTACATAATATATAGAGTATACAGGGACGTCGGGAGGCATACACACTGTACTGATTTCAATACAACTTCTTTAGAAGAGGGGGTAGCTTTTTTAATTAAAAAAAATTACATATTTTTCAAAACAGCATTGGCTCCTTTAAGTTACATTTCATGGCTACATACCAGCCAGTCAGAATTGAGCTTCACATCATCTCCGGCTGGCATCATACAGGAAATGTGCATAGCTTAAACCAGCTGCCTGCAAGCGGGAAATGTTAGTTTGAATGTTTTGGATTATGTGAAAGGCAATCGCATGATGAACGGAATGGATTATCATTGTGGGAAATGTGCATAACTTGAACCAGCTGGCTGCGTCAGATATTAGCTTGCTATATTATGTGAAGGGCAAGGTGTGTGTGTGTGTGTGTGTGTGTGTGTGTGTGTGTGTGTGTGTGTGTGTGTGTGTGTGTGTGTGTGTGTGTGTGTATGCCCCCCACATAATACACCTGCTGGCTATAGGTGTTCAGGCTCAAATCCTGTACCTTTGCTTCAGGGTAAGAAGAGCTTAAAGTACCTAACCACCACCATTTCTGAGCTTTGTTCAGATTTGTTTTTCTAAGAGTTGTGAACTATGGTGAGAAGTGAGAACTGAAGTTGTATTTCCCCCATTATTGTTTTTGTTGTTTGTCCAGGTTTTTTGTGCTAATGTGTGAAGTGAGAACTGAATTTGTATTCCCTCATTATTGGCTTTGTTTGTCCAGGTTTTTTTGTTCTAAGAGGTTGAGAGCTATCTAAATGATAACCATTAAGTTTCAGTCTTCCTATTTTTCAAACTGCTGATTTAGCATAGTGGTATGTTGCACTGACTATAGTGCATACGTTTCTGGGTTCAAGACATGCATGGTGATAACACTGCATTTTATTCTAGCAACTTTCCAAAATTATACAAGCAATGTTTAAAATGTGTCTCTGGTTTTTGGGCTTTTGTCCCCCCCCCCATAAATGTTGGCTTTTTCCAGATTTCTTGTGCTGCAAAGTTCAGAGATACATCTGAGTGTCGAGTACATTTTACAAGGAGCTGAGAGCTGTAGGGGAACTAAAGTTTAGTGCTGCTTATGCTGAGTCTGCTTGTACAGTTAATAGCACAACAGGTAGTGTACTTGCTTTTGATGCAGAAGGCTGTGGGTTCTTCTCCCACAGTAGGTAGATGCATTAGTTACAGATTTCTTTAATGTGGAATTATGTAGATGGCTTTTACTAGTTCAGAGATTGTGCATATTTACTGATACCTCCACAAAAAAACTATTTTGGAAGAAAACGTGGAGGGTTTACAATTACAAATAACTGTAATGATCAGAGTTATACATTACTTTTATTTCAGAAATGCATGTAGATTCTCTAATTTTGTCAGCTGCTCAAGTTAACAGTGCTCATATTAAAATGGTGTCCCTTCTTTGACAGGTTCCCAGCTGTATTGTCTGGCAATTTTATATTTTTGCATCACATTTTTGGTCCGTTTTTCATAAAATTGTGGTTTTCTGGCAAATTAGTGGCAAATCATTAAAGACTGAAGTTAGAAAATAATGGCAGACATTTGAGTTTCAGATTTCATACCTTTCAGAAAATTCGTACTAATGCAAGACCTACTACTATTCTATTATCTTTCTAAGTTTATAAGAGCAATATTTAAAAAAATGTCCTTATTTTTGGGCCTTTGCCTCAGTTTTATTTATGGGTTTGTTGCTCTAAGAGGTTGAGTGGTATTTATGTGTGTGTGTGTGTGTGTGTGTGTGTGTGTGTGTGTGTGTGTGTGTGTGTGTGTGTGTGTGAGAGGTAGGTAGGTAGCATATCTCTCAACTGTCCAAATTTGCAGAATGCCCAGATTTTTGCCCCAGATTTTTTGTCTGTTCCTCATAAATTTTGTGATTTTCTAGAAAATCATTGAAGGCTGAAGTTGCTAAATAATGACAGACATTTGAGTTTCAGACCATGTCCTTTAGAAAAATTCATACTAGCACAAATCCTGTTATTCTAGCAACTTTCTCATACTAGCACAAAACATGTTATTCTAGCAACTTTCTAAGTTCACGAGAGCATTATTTAATATCTGTCCCTGTTTAATTTAGGCTTTGTCCATATTTCTTGCACTAAGAGATAGGTAGGGGTGTGTGTGTGAATGAAACATCCTAGTTAGGTGTAGCATGTGGTTAGTAATTTACTCAAGCTCAAAAGCTGTACCTTAGTTACAGAAACAAAAGCATGAATCCTCTACCCCAACTACCATGCTGCATTTTTCAAAGAACTGACTTTCAGGTTCATTTTCAATTCAAGGAACCGAGTTTGAGTGAATCTATATTATATTACTGAAGAGGCATTACAGCAAATGCCTCTTCATTGACACTAAAAGAGCGAACCGTGAATTACGAGAATGGCCGTAGCTTGGCTGGGGAGGGGGGTAGCAGTTTGAGAGCTGTGAGTACAAATTTGAAAATCCTAGCTACACCCCTGAGAGTATATAGTCATAAATGGTCATATGTTTTATAATATAAATGTATATGGTCATATATTGTCAAATCTTTCATAATATAAAGATTATATGGTTATATATGGTCAAATGTTACTTGTTTGCTGTAACAGAATGTATCCAGCACAGTCCAAAATGGATAAACAGGAATGGCTGGAATCTCATATAACACTTAACTGCTTGCTGTCAACCAGGGGACTAAATCAATTCTAGCTATCAGTAATAATAGTAAAGCAGACAGACCACCAGGGGTCCAGCCAGATGCCCTGACTGAATCACTGTTGCAGTATTCTTAAAAAATGGTTTGTAGCTTGCTGAAGTCCAAAAGGGGTACTAAAGCTTTACCTTTCTAGGACCTATGTCCAGGTGATAACCTCAGTTCGTAGGCATCAGACTATAAAATCAGAGGTACATACATACATATATACAAGAGCCTCAGACTATCTCAATGCCAGCATGAACACAGGTCATTGCACCCGTCAGACTGTAATAATTTGGCCACTCGGTACCATATGTTCACTTGTCATATCAGATAAGTGCCCCATCGGAGATCCTTCCTTCTAAACGTTTGATTGTTTTGCTAATTGTTGTTAGATGTCAACTAGGAAGGGTAAGTATGAATGCGATAGACAAATTCCGTACAAAGACTTGCACACTAAGTGTCTGTTCTATCTAGGCCCTGAACATGACTATAAATCCTGCTCCAGTTACCAGATGTTCATTTCAAAAACCCTACTGTCTAGACTATCCATGCTTAACACCTTCCTCGAGACCCAACATCTGAAATGCTTGGCCCACTCCACCAGGTTGGAAGACCTGGATATTGGTCCCCCAACTAAGAAAAAACTTAAGGGACCAAGAAAAGATTCTCCAGCTGTCGTCTTAGACTTGGACATACCTGCTGAGGTGGTTGAACCCTGGTACGCCATCATCTTCTCGCAAGCCCTCTACCATGGCCCTGCTGGAGGCCAGTACGGCTCCTGAGACCTTGTAGATTACTGAGTCCTCCGATGAACTGTGACTCATTATCTGAGCGTGCCCTCAAGGAATCCCTCAGATTGTTGTGCGGGAAGACATTTCCCATTTCTTTGCTAGAAATGTGCCAAGGCTCAGTACCACCTAAGCTTATTGAGGTAGACAGCATCTATAAAAAGAAAAAGTGAAAACTTAAACACTCAACGATACCTTCTGCATCCAGGGAAAAAGAAGGGATTGATTTTTCTCAGATGTTATTCAAGGCAATCATGTCTCTGATGCCACCTTCCTTTGTGACTCAGTCTTCTCAGGTCACACCACTTAAACAGGCCTTAGATTCTCTTCTGATGAGGAACCTGACAAGGATTCTCTCAACTACTCATCCCAGTTACACTCGCCAGAACATATTTCTTCAGATGAGGGAGACTCACCTTCTCCAGACTTCCCCCTGGAAGAAGCCTTCTTTGGAGAAACGTTACAAAGCATGATGAACCATTTTGAATGGCAGTCCAGATAGTCACCTGAGGTCCAAAAGAAATATTACAACTTATTAGAGACGGGCACTCCTGCTCCTCTTCCAGTCCCCCCAGTGCTAGATGCTCACCTGGATGCATTTCAGGCCAATTCTTCAACTCCGGATTCTCAGCCTCCTGCTCCAAAAAAGCCAGATAGGTTCTACAGAGCTCCTGATGAACTCAAGTACAGCTACAAAAACTTTGTGGCAGAACCAACTGCAGTTTCCCCTGCCCTCAGAGAAACATTCCAAGTTGCTTCCTGGCACTTATGTTCTCAACAATGACAAGGATAGTTGACCAGTGAATAAATGGAGTAAGAAAGTGTATACTTCTTCCACTTTAACTTTCAGAGCTATAAGCTACCAAACTCAAATCATCAAATACTTACTCTTTGTGCTACAGTCCTTAAGCAATGCCATCACAGAGCCACAGACTTCACAAACAAAACAGCACATGCAGTCTTTAGTGCTCCAAATAGCCAGGCACAGTATAAAATGCAGCTATGATGCTGTGAATGCCTATTCCAGGGCAGCTGCCTCTGGTTCAGTAATCAGGTGGTGTGTCTGGATATGGAGCCAACCTATTCCAGAAGATTTCAAGGCTAAAATTGTAGACTCTCTCTTGGATAACAGTCTCATTTTTGGCTCACAAGGTGCAAGTCTCTTCAAGTACTTGCAGGAAAAGGGCAAGACAATGAAAGATTGCCATCAGACTCTGCTTTCTATAGTTCCAAGGTACATAGACATTATCCAGATAAATCCATCGCCTTCACCAGGAGAGATCCGAGAAATCCTCATAGACAAATGACAATTCCTAAGAAAAGATTCCCAGAAGAAACTCAGAGGGATACCCCTTCTAGGAGGCCTCAGTTTGGTAATAGGCCCCCATGACTATTTACCTCTAGGACCCCCCCCCCCCACAAACCCTACCTGTCTGTTTCCCTATAAAAAAGACTCTTGCTTTCTTTTCCTGTTTGGGAAACAGTCATCTCAGACAAGTGAGCTTTAACATTATCAAGGAGGGTTACTCTATATCTTGGGAAAGCAGCCCAACACCTGGGGAATACCCCCTCCTCCTCCCAACCAGATACACCTGCTAGACCCTATTATTCATGACTTACTGGCCAAAAGAGCCATAGAAGTGGTCCCCCCATCCTATTCAGTAAAGGGATTTTACTCCAGGATCCTCCTGATCCCCACAAAAGAGGGTCACTGCAGACTCATCCTGGACCTCTCCAGGCCAAACACCTTTTTGAGAGTGCCTTCCTTCAAAATGCTCTCCTTACAATCTCTTCTACCTTTCTATTTCCTAATGCCCTTCTGGTATCCTTAGACCTAAAGGGTGCTTATCTTCATATCTCCATCCACCATTCCTGCAGAAAATTTCTCAGGTTGAGTCATCATATTTTCAGTTTATTGCTTTGCACTTTGGTCTTTCTACAGCTCTGAGAGTTTTCACGAAGTGTCTGGCTCCAGTAGTGTTTTTTTACCACACTCAGGGCATATAAATCTTCCCTTATCTGGATGACTGTCTAATCCAGGCTTTATCCTGGGACACTCTTCTAAAGCATCTTCATTACACTATGCACCTTTTGACTCTCCTGGGGTTCACCATCAGCTACAAAAAAAAACAAAAAAAAAACAATCTCATTCCCACCCAACAGCTGACCTGTCTGGAATGCAACCTGGACATGTCTTCTATGCATGCCTCTGTTCCTTAGGAGAAGGTCACCACCCTAGCTAATGAGTTTATAATGTTTTCCAGCAAAGATCATTGCTCAGCCAGACAAGCTCTCAGGGCCTTGGGACTCATGACTGCCACCATTCCTATGTTGCCCCTTGCCAGATTACACATGAAGAAAATACAATAGTATCTGAAAGCAGTGTGGTCCCAGCACTCTCACTCCATCAGTACCAACATTCCCCGTCTTCCTTGCATCAAGAAGGAATTCCTCTGGTGGAGCAACCAGTTTATACTCAACCCAGGTCTCCCATTCACTCCAGCCCTGCAGAACCAATTCCTGTTTAAAAAATGCTTCAGAAAGGGCATGGGGGGGGGCTTAGACAGGAGGCCTCAGAGTCCAAGGGGTGTGGCCTGCCCATGTACTCAAAGAACTCATCAACTTAAAGGAAATGAGGGCACTTCTACAAACCCTCCATATTTTCTCACATCTTTGAAAATGAATCACTTTGTTGGTACACACAGGCAACACCACTTTGATACAGTACATAAACAAACAGGAAGGCACAAGATCCTATCCCCAGTGCAGGCTAGCAGAGGGGTTCTGGTGCCTAGCCTCTCAGATTGTTTTGGAAAACTGTCTAAGGAGGGACCTGGAAGACCCTCACAAATGGTCATTGAACACAGGGGTGTTCAAAGCTATAACTCTCAGATGGTAGACTCCTAAAATAGACCTCTTTGCCTCCTCTGAGCATCATCTGCTCCCACTTTTCTGCAAAAAGAATCCATCACCTTGAGCCTGGAGGACAGATGCCTTCTCTTTCCAATGGATGGGGAGGTTTCTTTATGCATACCTCCCTCTACCTCTGTTCCCAAGACTCCTTCCCAAGGTCCAGAAGGAAAATCCAAAACTCCTGTTTTTGGCACCTTTCTGGCTAAGACAGCACTGATTCCCACTGCCATTTCACCTATCAAAGGGAAATTACTGGAGAAGCCCTCCAAAACCAGAGCTAATCACCCAATAGAAAGGGCAGCTTCTTCATCTCAATCTGACCTCACTCAACCTAACCCTCTAGATGATAGGATTTTAATCCCTAGAAGACACAGCTTTTCTAAAGAGGTGGTTTGGGTCCTACAAGAAGCCAGGAAACCTAACACCAGAAATTCTTACACAGCCATGTGGAAAAGATTTTTCCATTTGGTGCATTAAGTGCAAACTCCAAACCCTTCTATCAGATACCCCCACTGTACTCCAATACTTGTGTGACTTATTACATTCAGGGTTGGCCTACTCTTCCATTAAGGCTCACTTATCTGCCATTAATGCTTGTGTGATGCCCTGCCACTGGCCCAGTAATCATGGAGCCTCAATCCTCACCACTGGCAGCAGTGGGGGACGTACGCACTGGGAGGGTAACAGGTACACACACAGTATTTCCAGATGCAGCTCTCTGCATCAAGTGCAATTTCCCTTAAGAGCACACAGAGACCACAGTCAGTCTGGGGCTGGTTTCTCTCTCCTTATCCAGATCCCAAATAAGACTCCCCACTGGCACAGCTATAGAGTTGAGATCTCAGCTGAGTGACCAAGCCAAGGCCTCCAGCACCCTCTCTATCAAACCAGTGCTTCATGTCCCTGCCCACGTGGCTGACACACACACTCTTTGCGGTTTGATTTATACACAGACACACACACACACACACACACACACACACACACACACACACACATGGGAAAGACTGGCACAGGTTTACTAGCTATGCCCCCTTCTGCCCAGACTATAAGGTAGTTATTACTACCACCAGTCACGCCTTATCAGCTACTTTAAGGTCCTTAACAAAGGGGTGTCCAATCTTACTTTGTCATCTTACTATCAATACAAACGGTAGTTTGACCAAGAGCAAGCCAATTAGGAGTGGACCACCAAATAAATACGCAAGTACTTAAATATGTCTCACAAATATCAGCCACAAGGATAGGTTTAAATATATTTAATAATAAATAATAAAAGAACAAAAAAATACTCAGTAAATAATCACAGTTACATCAGAGTTCAAAATCACAGGAAATACTTAAAACAACATTGCAGGACAGTCTCAAATAAATACAGAAAAACATCTAAATTAAGCTCAGTTATATTCCTGACTATATCTAAAAGAAGTTACTGTATCCTAATTAACTTACTTACAGAGCAAGGCAAGTGGGGTGAATTGGTGTTCTTGTCAGGTCAAAGACAAAATACAGAATACTCAGTAAGAGAGTTCTTAAATTAATAATCTCAAATATTACTGATGGGTTAGCTTGCAGAATGACATCACTTCTTATCATCTGACTTTAGTTCCCAAGCTAAACCTCCATTGCTAGAAACTGCCCTCATTTAACATCTCTCTGTGAAAATGCATAGCCCTCAGATCTTTGCAGCTGCTGGAAAACATAAAACAAAACATTTACAAGACAATGCAGAAAGGCTCCCTAGTTTTAGATATCCTGTCTCCTTGCTGCATTGAAACCATCTTTTACGGCACAGTTATAAAGTAATTTCAACTATTTTCTTCTGAAGTTTTGCAAGTTAACCTTCTATGTTCCAGTTTCCACTGTTAAAATATATACATTTACACAGTTACAATAGTTTATGTACATTTCTGTTCTCTTCCAGTAGGGTACACTGTGGACACATCTCTAAGTTGAGTACTCTACAAAATATCTCTTCAGCACACGTATGTACAAACCATCTTATATGACATACAGTTCTAATACATTTGTAACACAAGCATATGAATTGTTTTGATATTTACAAATGGCACATGATTATTTACAAAATTCCAGCTAGCTGTGCTGGCAGTACCTCCTTTTGTCACAGCTTGACTTACTCATGTCCAGGACAGAGGTTAAACTTTTCCTGATGGGAGTTTTACACTTTAAACCTCCAAGAAAACCTATCACTCCTCCTTGGGACCTTAATTATGTTTTGAAAAGACTCACTTTACCCCTTTAGAACCTTGATCTACTCTAAAATTCTGCACTTGAAAAACAGTGCTCCTCCTGGCCTTGACTTCAGCCCACAGGGTCTCAGAACTCCATGCTGTCATGGCTATTCCCCACTTCCTCATCTTCCACAAAGACAGGGTAAGCCTCAAGGCTAGTCACTCTTCATGCCAAAAGTGGTTAGTGAGCTTAACCTCGAGTAAGCAATCATCTGCATACCTTTTTCCCCAGTCATTAGAATAGATGGGAAAGACTATTATACTCTTTAGACATTCACAGATGGTTGAGGTTTTACCTGGATAAAACTAAGGATATCAGAAAAGCAGATCAGCTGTTCATGTCTTTTATGGATTCCAGGGTATGACAACCAGTTTCCAAACAATCTGTTGCTTCCGGCATCTCAAAGGCTATTTCCTTCTGTTACTCTCACCATGGAAAGACTCTACCCACATGGCCAAAATCACACTCCACTCAAGAAGTGGCTTCATCAGGTGCTTTCTGTAATGGACTGGATACCAGGTCCATTTTAGAAGCAGCTACCTGGTCACTGTTCACTCATTCACAAAACACTACAACTTAGATGCCTTCTCCAGGTCCTGGGCAGTATTTGCCAGAATGATTCTGTCAGGGCTCCTGGACTTCTTGTCCACTTTTTCCTCTTAAGCTTACCACCCTCTGTCTCTTTACAGCTCAAGGAATTACCAATCTGTTAAGAATATTGCAATAATGATTCAGTCAGGACATAGTACAGTTGTGCAAGAACATACTATAACAGTAGGTGTCCTAATGATCACCGTTGCAGTATTCCTTCTCTCCCACCTTATCTCCTTTCTTCTTATTGGCACAAACATTATACCTTACACACACAGATTCATACTTAGTATCCCTGGACTTTACAGCCTAACCGAGGGGGAACTTGCTTACCCTTTTCAAACTAAACGCCTCCTAGCTGACCTATCTCCTTCTCTGATTTTTCTTCAGGCCACTACTGGCATGGAGATAGTTTGAGGATCTTGTATGTACATCCAATTTTATAACCTGATGCCCATGAGCTGAAGTCATCACCTGGTCACACATCCTAGGAAGGTAAAGCTTTGGTATTCTGGCTGGACATCAGCGAGCTACAACCCATCTGTTAAGAATACTTTAACAGTGATCAGTAGAATTTCTACTTTTATGGTACATTCTTACACAACTGTACTTTTCTTCATGTGAGACAGATAATGCAGCAATTCCAGTAATGTATTAACCTAGCTAACTGGCATGTTTAGTTCTGTATCTGTCTGCAAACTCTTGTGAACAGAAAGAGGACTGCTATGCAGATGGAGTTTGCTGAAAAATGACTTTAGATTCATAAGTTCATTGGTAAGTACAGTCTGCAGACCATTAATAGCCTAGCCAAAACCTCATGTTCAAAGGTTCCCCTCAGCCACAAGGAGGGCAAGACAAAAAAAGACCAGAAGAGTATCTGAGGCTGCCCATCCAATTATCTAGGTTTACCTTGACTGTGGCAAGGGTGCTACTCTGCTTGACATGCAGCGAAAGTTTGTTCCAGAGGTGAGGCATATGTTGGAATATGAATCGATCACACCAATGTCTCATTTATTTGGTAATGAAAGTTTAATTCCTTTAACCAGGTGTTTCAGGTACCATTTGTAATTTCTTTTCACATTTTTGTCATTCAGTCACCTCAATTAACCATGGGATTCAGTTTTAAAATAAAACCTGCTCTGTGAAAAAGAGTCCTCAAATTTACTGCAGAAACTGAACCAAGATTGCATTATGATTCTATAAGTATTCTGCCTGGTATTGATAGCAGAAAGAAATTACATAAAATCAAAACAACCGAATTTAAACAGATCAACGGAAAAGTCACAAATCACATAACTATCACTTAATAGTGTTTTGCTTGCAAACCTCTTTCAGTGCAATACGCTTTATTTGTATTTCTTGTGAACTTCATCTAAATATGCATATTTGTAAACCATTGCATTTTGATACCATTTTGACTATACTGGTTTACTTGTAAAAAGCTTCTGACAGTTTCCAGCCTATTTTAATACACCAAGAACATGCCAGTCCCATAGCACAGAGGTATGGGACGGGACCCTGACTTCCATCCCAGTGACCTTGGTCCAGCTAGCAAGTATGGACACTAGAGGAGCTGAGGGAGTGGATGAGACTGAGTTGCCAATGGTAG
Organism: Protopterus annectens; assembly: GCF_019279795.1. Taxonomy (NCBI): domain Eukaryota; kingdom Metazoa; phylum Chordata; order Ceratodontiformes; family Protopteridae; genus Protopterus; species Protopterus annectens. The sequence continues at coordinate 842,143,271 of NC_056734.1, read as the reverse complement.
AAACCCATGCAAGGACTAGGCAGGTGTCTAAGCCCACTATCAGGTATCATCTGACTCAAGCCAGACTTGAACAGCAAGAATTTGGCTAGATGAGTTTTACCTGACTGTTCTGGGGATCCTTTACAGATGAATCATAAACCCATCATTACTCATCCTGCTTTTTTCCTCAGTCTGCACATGCTGTGGAAAAGCACTGTAGCTGGAGCTGGTACATAGAAAAATGGACTGAGGGGTCCATGTTGCAGCCTCTGCCTTTGTATTGTGCTCATTGGTCACTGATGTGAGTAGGTCAAAAAGCCAAATCAGCCACTGATGATGGCCACACATCACCTGAGTGTCAGCCCTTGTACTTACCTGTAATAGGTGCCTATCAATATGGCAGTGTCTCCATGGGAAGGGACAGCTCTTCTCACATGGTGATTAAGGGCATCCCAATAGGCATACCAAAAGAACCCAAAGATCTGTGGGAGTCAGGCTGAGGATAGCCCATAATTATGTAGGAAACATACAATGATGCCATGCAACTAAACTTTGTTTAAGACATAAATGTTTTAATATGAATTCACTAATGTGCAGACAGATTACATGTCGTAGGCTACTTATATCAAGTTACCACACTTGAGTGACACAGGCTATTCTGGAGTTTCTTAGGAGGACAATAGTGCTGGTGGAGTAAAGTTAATTCATCCTGTGTTCAGGGAGCTACATGGTATTGGATAAAAGGAGACATTGCTAGCCAGAGGACTGATTACTGTTCTGGTTAGGCATTTCTCTTTATTGAGGCTGTCATTTGGGAGAAGATCTAACAAAGTTAATCCAGGATAGCAATCTTTGACAAAGTGATACAGTGATAACGAAAGAAGTGACCTAGTAAATGACTTCTCTAAGGCTTATAAAAGCAAAAGCCTGTAAGGGGCAGTACTGTTATTTTTAATGTTGCACTGCTGGAAAAAATGTACCATGGCATACTGAGGTCACTGGCCTGACAATAATTTGTAAGACAGATTATGGAATTTCTTTAGATGGCATAAAAGGGCCAAACAGAAACAGTTGCTCAGTTTTGTTATTTAGTCATTGGCGTCAGTCTTGGGGGCCATGTTAATTAAGAACCAGCATGGTAGAGAAATACAGCCACCAGTGGCCTGATGTCTTTTCTCATTGGGATGGGGGGCATTATGGGTGCGTGTGCTGAAGCAGGTATGCAACACTGTGATGCCACTGCATGTGCAGAATGAGGAACAATACCGGCTGAGTAATGGTGGGCTGATGATCCATCTGTAAAGGACCCTCAACCAGTGACCCACCACAATCAGATGGCATAGACATGAAGACATGAGTTTGGAAGAGGGTGACTATGCCTATCCCCCTCTCTAATCTTTCTTTTTTAAATAAATCCTTGTCTGTTTTATTTATTTTCCCCTTTTTTCTGTCTCTCCCCTCTCAAACCAGTTCCTGTCCTTTTATCCCTTACCCTTTGGATGATGTTCCTGTCTTTTTCTAATTTTTGGTCAATAATATGTTCACATTTCATGCATAGTTTTGCCTCCACAGCTATAATAAAACTTGGTGTTTGCTTTCCCTCTTTCCCTCACAGACTATAATATTCCATATTCAACCTATTGCTTATGTCTCTTGCCTTCCTGTTTATTTTCCTGGCTCATTACACTGTCCATGTTTCATTTTTCTCAGCATTGCTATCTAGAGTGTCTCTTATCCATGTCCAGTAGTACATTATTACATTTTACTGTTAGTAGTTTACATGATGACCTAGACTAAAAAAATAGCCCTGACTACATATGTGAGGTTCTTTAGTTGACTGATAAGTGTGTAAGAGACTGAATTTTGCTACTCATTTGTGACAGTATAAATATAAACAGTGCTAATAACAGTAAAACCTTATTTTCCACTATAGCTATAACATTAACATTAACATTATTGTACCTCACAAGACATCTGCAACAGCTGGAAAGGCCGCAGAAATACCTCACTAAAAGAATCACAGGCCTAAAGCCAATGCCCTATGCTAACCATCTAAAAAAACTCCAGCTAAACTTTGTGGCATATCGTCTACTCAGAGGTGATCTCTGCTTAACATACAAGACCATGTCAAACCCTGAGCTGTTGGACATGCTCCACTTAAAGAAATCCCAATCCCTCAGAGCCACATGCTCCAGGGATCTAAACCTTGTCATCACAATGAACAAAACATGCTGGAGGGACAGGTTCCTGACCCAGAGACTCCCCATACTCTGGAATAGACTGTCCATACATGTCAAGCAGAGCGCCTCCTTGGCCCTCTTCAAAAGGAACCTTGACAATTGGATGGGAGATAAGAAATTCACCTCGGGGATCATGTCAGTCGCCCTGCTAGACAGGGGTCCAGGGAAGTAAATACTGTGGGAAGAAATATCCAGGTAATTGTCATGGCTAGGCTTGTATAGGCCCTAGGGCCCATAGCCTAGTACCAACCTATGAACCTATGAACTTATTAAGCTACATATGCCCCCCTTTGTTTATTTGATCTTGTCACTAACTTCAATGCATTACATTTACTGAATGCTAGTCATCCTTTATATAGGCTATACCCAATCGTTTTGTTTGAAAATTCACACATATTCATTATGTAATGTGTATATGTTTCTTTGTAACCTGTTTGTATCACTGTAAATGCTCTGGAAGTGCACTTACTAGATCTCTGCTGAAAATGAGAGTGGTTAAATGAGGCATTGTAACTAACTAAATAAATAACTAACCAAACAAATACATAAGTATATAGTTGAATCCTTTCATCAGAGCTGTATTTGGTGGGATATGAGGAGAAGAAATGTTTACACCTTTATGAGACAGCTGAAATCAGGCCTTGAAAGCCCAACAACTCAAGCAAGAGGGCTCTGTGAGAAGGCAGGGCCTCCAAACAAGTTATTTAAAACATGCATAGGCTCTATCATACATGTTGCGGCTATACTTAACTGCCGACTCTGTAGCCAGTTGTAATTCCTACAGTGTGTGTTCCCATTTCTGGCACATCTCCTCTGGGGTATCACATGACTAATGTAACATTAAATGCTGATAATGGAATAGACACAGGCACACTTGAAAAAAATCACATTGTTCAGCTACAGATTACTTGTCAAGTCATATTCATTTAGGCCAAATGTTATGTTCTGTATCACTACATCTTGCATATACCCTATATATTCTAACAGTTTGTGGAGAGAAAGTATAATTTTCTGAAAAGCATTACATTAAACCAGACACAGTATAATAAGATGTTATAGTATATGCATGCATTCAAATCTTCTGTGCAAGAAATGGCTGTAATGCAACCCAGCACACTGGAGCAGCACAGCATGGATTAGAACTGCTATGTACATGTACATTCTTTGAGCTGCTTTCTGCTAATCCCTGGTTACTCTTTGATTTGTTGTGGAAACCACTGCTAGATCATAGAAAGGCCCAGAGAATAATTTACCCTTGAAACAAAATAAGTAGACAGGTGGTTCATCTTCCTTATTAGGGCCTACCAAATGCAGTATTTCAGTCATTCTACTAGCTGGCACTTTTTATCCTTATAGGGATATAATGACATTTCTATCTTGACTCTGATATACATACAACAGAAAAATAAGTAAATCACATAACTGGGTGCTTAACTAAACATGGCATCAATAGCATTTCTGCTACACAGCCTGCTGAGGCGAAGTCTTTTATCGCCAGATGGGAGATTAGCAGTAATGCTGTGAATCATCCTCACTGGCCGTGCTGGCAGGAGGTTTGCATTGTGTGTTTGACTGTATTCCTCCTGGACAACACAAAACTGGTTCTCAAGCAGTGAATACAGACTTCCATAGTGAGTAGAATGAACAAGATACATCATCTGGACTTTAACTAGATGTAAGGCTGTCAAGTTTATAATTAAATGGATCCTTTTCAATTTTTAAGGGACATTTCCATTAAGCTATATTTAATCCATAGTTAGCTGATGCATGGGATTTGAATTTTCATTTATTTATTTGTTTAATGTTCAGATGAAATCCATTAGGCACAACAGACACTTTTAAAGGGTCGCCCTGAAGTATTATCCAGTTATCACACACACACACACACACACACACACACACATATATATATATATATATATATATATATACACTCGCACACACACACACACACACACACACACACACACACAATCATACAGCTAATAGCAGACATATGTAGAAAATTAATTTACAGCAGGTCATGCCTTCCTATTCCGACCTATTTCACAAACACATGCATATGTATATTTTTGCCTTGCTTAGTTGGGATAGTCCCACTAGGCATGGCCTATTTGTCAGGAGGCACTGAACATGACAATGTTATTGTCTAGAAGTAGTTTTGTCAGGACAGGTGGGAAATTCACTTACTCTTCATTTGATAAGTGCCATGGGATGTTTTACCTACACCTGAGCTACCTCAATCCCAGGCCAGTGGTACAGTATTTTAAGATTTCTTCTAATAGATGGTATCTCTGAAGTGCCTCCCACCTTATGCCACTCTGCATTGTCAGTAGGGGAATTTGAATCCAAGCACGTAGCATGGAAATAGCACTCAAAGATTTATTATCTTCTTAGAATTAAGAGCTAGTGCGTGCCACCTCATAAGCTAGTGATACTCCGTATAAGAAGCTGCATGGAATGCATAAGCTCTAACGTTTGGGGTTTGATTACTGATTTTCATTCACTATGTGCACAAATTTTCAATGTTCACCTTAGGTCAGTGTGAGCTTTCTCCATTTATGGTGGTTTCTCTGTATTGTGTGTCTTGGCTGAGTAGGGTTCCCGGACCACCCACCTTACCCAATGTTCAAGTGATAAACAAATAAATACTCGGCCATTAACTTAAAATTTCACTTGGAACCCATATTTTGTTTAACAGTTACTATCCTTTTCTCTTTTACGAACTCTTCTCTGAGATATACTACTTTTGGGAATTGTGTTAATCCCATTGAGCTAAACTAAGTAAACTTTCAGCACGCCTGCTTTTTTTCTGAGATTATACATACTCTGTGTTCTTTGTTTCAGATTACTTGATGCAAAACCAAAACCATTTGACTTACCTTCTTTTGGACTATATCTACCTGATATTCATGTCAAAGCAGAATGCATGTAGCTTTCCACATGTAGCCTTGTCAGTTCTCTGCATTCTGGTATGATAATTTATTTCAGTCTCTAATAAGATGTTTGGATGCTTCTTTCTTTCTTTGTATTTCATTATTCCTCCCCTATTCATCATTGTTGCCTTTTTACATGTTTGTTAATTTTGGTCACATTCTCTGTTCAACTGATCCATTTTCACTACCTTTGCTTATTTGACATCTCATATTCCTTCATGTGTCACTGTTCTCCCAGTGAAATTAAAATGACAACCCTATTTAATCACTTGTGGCACAGAATTATTAAAATATATAGATTTAAATAGGGGAAAGGAGACAGACTGACATTTCATTGATGAATTCAGCTAATATGCCATGAATTAGTGTATGCCTTAATCTTATTCTGTGGGACATAACCAGTTATCTCACTCAATGCTAATGCCATTACCAGCAGTGCAAATTCAATTGTAACAAACAAAAACAAAACTATTTATTAAGAATGTATCCTATGACCGCCGCTTCTAAAGCAATGATTCTTTTCCATGTTAAACATCAAGACTCAAACAAATAAACAGATTCAGCTTTGCAGCTTAAATTATTTCCTCAGAAGAGTAAACAAATGCGGCCAAGAAGAATTAAATCAAAGTATGCTGCAGCTCAGATTTCAAAACAAACATCACTGGTAACTAACAATATAAGGTAAAAAACTTTGCAAGCGCAGTAAGTAAGTGCACCATGTGCTCCTACGGCAACAACAGATAAAACAAACCCTAATACTAAATACGTTTGTAACTCTTGAACAATATTTTTCATATCTACAGCAGAACAAGAGTGATATACTGAAAAGTTTATTAATAGGGTGGTCAAATTAGAACAATATTCCTGAAAAGGGTTTAAGATCAAAATGGAGGCGTAATTCAAGAATAACTGGGACATGGATAAATTAATTCTTATAAGAAGTGAAGACGTATGGTAATGTCACACCAGAGAATGTGCAGCATAAACAATATGTCCAGAAATGAGTACATTAATTAGACTAAGGTAATGTCACACCAGAGAATGTGCAACATATCCAATATGTCCAGAAATTAGTACATTAATTAGACTAAGGTAATGTCACACCAGAGAATGTGCAACATATCCAATATGTCCAGAAATGAGTACATTAATTAGACTAAGTGGTTCTTATCTGCCATCAAAACCAAGTTTCTTTTTGCTAAACTAAATTGCTAGGCAGCAAACTCTAACTCTACCTTTAAGGTACTAAATAAATTGCCTTTACTTCAATATCATGAATAACAGTACAGAAGATTTTCTTAAGAGTGTAAAGGCCATGTGTATAATATAGACTAAGAATTATCCATTACTGCAGCAATAACCAACTCTGAATGGTGGAAACACCACTAGATATAAAGGTCATCTTGGGAGGCAGGAGTGTCAACACACCAGCAAATATTTTCTTCTTTTTCCCAAAGAAAGCAGAGCATACTATAGGTTCATAGGTTCATAGGTTCATACTAGGCTATCTGCCCGAGGGCATTTATAAGCTTTAGAATGGTTAAAAGCTATGATCGCAAATGCACTTATAATTCCACTAAAAACATTATTTCGTACTACAATTTAGAACTGGAAATACAAGAATCCTGCATGTACGACTCAAGGCCATTTATGAATTCACAGCAAGTTTGAGGTTAGATCTTAGTAATCCAGCCACCCTTGTTTCATTTATTTGCAGCAATTTGACTGCATGCATTAAAACATTATGAATTTAAAATGTCATTTTTTTTCATGTTTCCATCACGTTTACAGAATCTACAGTCTGAGGCAAGGAAGTACTGAACAGCTTTGAGAGTTGCTGGTTAAAGGTTTGTTTTGCCCCGTCAGCTTTCATTGGCAGCGTAATTAGACATCATCATTTACTACCATTAGAAATGATGGTGAGCAGCACACTGTTCAGCCATTGTCTTTGACAACCTGTCACAGTAAAACCTAAGGCTTATAAACAACAGGTTTATTTGTTTTTCTTCCAATTAATTCTGACTTCTTTTCCTTCTCGTCTGTATGCATGTTTTTTTCCTTCCTTTGCTTCTGAAGTTTGGACTTACATATTTCTTTGCATGAGTGATAGCACATTTAGTTAAAGAATCATTCACATTACTAGGTGCAACAGTAAATCAAACCAAAGCATTAAAGCATTAAAGCATCACACCCTGCATAGTATCCATAACTGCTACGAGATCCCCCCAAAAAACAATATTCAGTCCAATGTATACTAAAGACAAACTTCAGCACACATCAACGTGCATCATGCTGTTCTAACCTGCAACTGCAATTGGTGTTGTATATTTAATCTTTTTTCATTATTCATTATTTTTTCAAGAAATCCATTAAATATTTTCAAGAAAGTGTGTAAAAGATATGTGAGGAATAATAAAAGAAGAAGGAATTAAAAATAAAGGAGACCAAAATTTGATGTTAAGTAAACAAAATGTTTAATACGGATAAATAATCAAATGCAATAACCACTGGTGTTTGTGTGTGCCATGTAATAACGTAATCTAGTTTTATAACCAAAATATCCATTTGTTTTAAACATCGGTGTCTTTAGTTTTAATGGGTTTGTAAAGACTTCCATTTAGATGTACGGCTTACAAAGATTGCATGTTACATGCATTAACAGCCACCTAATAATAAGTGACCGGAATATAAACATTGACTTTTTGGTTTATATGATTTTAATACATGATAGCTAAATGTCTGTGACCATATGAAATACTGGCACAAGATAAGCAAGCTCTAGAACCAAACCTACACCATAGTATCTACCCTGCTCAGTTTTATAATATAAGTAGCACTGGAAGTGGCAATGTTAAGTGTTGCTTCTTATTGTTAAATGGATTTTTAAAATAACTCTTTTATTTAAAATAGTATCTCCTGTATGATATACTATTTATATATTACAAGACAGAGGCCAATGTTTAATGCTGTTGTGAACTATTGTTTGGAGGTTCTTCATTACATACTTATGATGCCTGCAGTTTGCTGCTCACTATTGGGCAGCTCTTTCCTCTTGCTATACAGGTGCTGTTTCAGACTTTATTATTTGTGACAGGCTTGTTAATAATGTTTGAGCCCTGTTTAGTGTGCCTTTCATTCCTTTCATGAGGTTCTAAAAGTGTGGGGGTGTGTTGATTTCACACTTAAAGTAGTGTTTGCAATTTCACAGACGTTAGTCAATAATTACACTTTCAAATTTTATAACATTACTAACTTTTCTTGATCTACTGCATTCTTCATCTAGAAAGTATTGTTCAAAACTTTTTTTTCCTTTCCCTATTTTTGAGGTTATCGCCTTACAGGTTTCTAGTTATTAAACATGCCATACAAAATTCTTACCTCACAACTGTCCATATTTTTACAGAATGTCCAGATTTTTGGCTCATATTTTTGGTCTGTTCCTCATAAAATTGGCACTTTTCTGACAAATCACTGGGATGATCTGAGGAGTGAAGTCACTAAATAATGACATACATTTAACTTTCGACTTCAAATCCTTCAGAAGATGTATGTTAAAACAAACCCTGTTTCTCTAGCAACTTTCCAAATTTATAAGAGCAATATTTAAAATCTGTCCCTATTTTTGACTCTTTGTCCCCCCATTTTGTCAGACTTTGTCCAGATTTCTTGCACTAACAGCTTCAGAGGTATGATACAGATACATTTTCCTCAGTGCTTCTGGCATGCAGTTTGCTGTAGATGTACTATAATTGATCTCTTCCCCTTGTATACGTATGAATCCTTTCCTTTCTTTTAGAAGAAGGCATAAGTTTATCTAGTTTTAGTCTGATGGAAATTAATACTTATACAAACAAGCAAACAAAAAAAAAAACAAATATTTCATTGTATCTTAATATCCCTGCTGACTTCTTGAAAGCTGCATTTTGACTGCCCATTCAGTCATTCATTTCTCTGCCGGTCCCTGCACCACATTTCATAGCGTGGAGGTTTGTCTTCCCATATGGAATTAGCATTTTGTGCTCTTCTTTTGAAGTTTGCCTGTTAGTACCAAAGATTAAGGCTCTGAGATATTAATGTGCTGTTTCCTGTAGTCCAGACTACAGGATTTGATTCTTCCAGTCATCTGCTGTGCAAATCTGAGCAAGTCACTTAACCAGACAGTGCTCCTGGATTGCCCTGAAAAGAGACAGTTGTGTCCAATGGGGTTATCTGGTTAATAAAAAAGTAATAACAAAAATGGCAGTCACACTGCAAGCCCCATGGCACAGAGTCATAGATCCCTACTTGCTGTTCCACTGAACCAAGTTAAAGCAATAAGCTTTGGTGCTGGAGAAGCCAGGTAGAAGGAGGTGACTGATACTGGCTTTACCATCCTGATGAAGAAGAGAAAGGACTTTTCTCAAATGCAGCAAAGACGGTTTGGGCATTGTACAGACAGTAGTGGCAGATTTTGGGGCATGTATGTTGTGCCATAAAAAGATCTCCATTCTGTCCCGACATATATGTACATATGCATCACACGCACATACATACATGCACATACTAAAGCATATATGCAATGCCGTTTTTTTGTAGAACATATTTCCTCATATTTCATTTTTAATTTTCTCTAATCCTCTGATTTCAGTGTTAGAAATCTAGAAGACCTTCCATTGTAGTACACAGCAGTCCTTCTATCCCACCTGAACCTAAAGAAATTGGTTCAGGATAAACTAGCAAAAAGTCCCAAAACAGGACAATATGGGGGACCCTAAATATCTGTGATGCAGAGAGCAGGCCCTTTAGAGGAATAAGGTAAAATTTTATTCCAGAAAAAAACGTTTTATTCACTGGATAAGTGTGTTTGTCATGTGGATGTATAATAGCTTATACTGTTAAGGTTAGCCTGGTGACAAATGCACCCATCCATGGAATATTTTTTTTTTTTTTCTGGAAGCAAAGTATTTTCATCTTATTCTTCTAAAGGTTGCGGACATAGTTGACAGGATCCACATCTGCTGCATCACAATCACAGATATGTAAGGCATTCTATACTATGCAATCTTTGCACTAATTTCAGTGTTAATTCACTAATGACTTGTCATTCCCATTTGTATCTATACAAACTTTGATCTCTGTGACTGTATTGTTCCGATTCTAAATGTATTTGCTGCCACGTATACTGTAATTTACCTTGGATCTGTATAACTATCCAGTTATTCAATGCATTCTTTTTTCTTCCCAAACAAACACAACTTTTTCATCCACTCTAAATGTTTTTTTTTTTTTTTACAAAGGTAGATATTCAAAGTCAAAATGTCACTAACAGGCAAAGAAAAAAATAAGATAGGAATATAAGGGAAAATATCATAGATTTTTTTCACCATTTGAGCTATTTTATAGTCACAAGATGAGGAACCATCCTGACTTAATTTGTGATGTGAGTAGCAAATGCGATTCCAGCAGAAATCTGCTGTGGAGTACTTAATACATTTTAGAAAAAAGTTTAGGAAGCTCATGAGGTTGTGACAGAAGCTCCTAGCTAAACACAACAGCAACAAAAGGTTTGGTAGGAGTGAACATCAAGATGATAAGGATATACTGCAAAAAATAATAATGCCTACTTTTGGTCAACTAAATAAGCATCGGGCAGTACAGGAGAAACTTACTGCTTGTTGTAAGGAAGGTCAGTAATGTTAATTGCATGATCGAGTTGCTATGCTCATGACAGTAACACAACTTTACCATGTTAGATGATGGAATCTTGCATGTCAGAAAAATCATTGGTACTTGGTATTTGCAGTTACAGAAGAAAGTAGAGGGGGGATTGTGTGGTGTACCTTCACAGTAAAGCTCCATGTGATACCTCAGATAATGAGGTAGTGCTGTCATGACAGCTATTTCCTACAGCAGTCTGGGAAATCTGAGCAGTATTCCAAGACCTTTAACACACATTCCCTGCTAATTAACAGTATACCCAACTTGTGGAATGCCATGTACATACTGGTACCCAACAACCAATCAAACAGGCTCCTTATACGTTACCAAAGCAAGCTAAGAAAACCATGTAGGAGAAATTTCAGGTGATGTTAGATGTAGTATAATCCAGAAATCCAAGAGTCCCTGGACCTCACCAGTAGTACTGGTGACAAAATGAATGGGAGCTCAGGTTCTGTGTAGAGTATACAAAATTAAACTGTCATATGGAATCAGATACTTATCCCAGGCTAAGAACAGATGAAGCTTTGGAATACTTAGGCAGGGCTAAGTATCTGACAACCATTAACCTGACCAAGGGTTGCTGTCAGGTACCCTAGGTATTAACTTAGGCATTTACTTGCACATCAAACTTTGCTTAAAGGCTGATTGCAGTAATTGGTTAATACTGTTTTCTACAACCAAAGAATCAGCCAAGTGAACTGAACACCTCAAGGGATACTGCCCTAGGTATTTTCTCACAGTTCAATATTTGCTTTTATGGCTGATTGCATGAATTACTTACCACTGATTACTCAAAACAAAAGACCCAGCTTAGTGAACTAAACTTCTCCAGAAATATTGCTCTAGGTACCAGCATACAACAGAAAAGCCAAATATAAAAGTTGCTACCACTTCCCATAAATACAGCTTATGTCGACAACTAAGATGGCAGTGGTGTTCGAGCTGTTACAGTGGTTTAAATAACGAATCTTCCTTGTAAACCATGGCAATTGCTGTTTCAAATTAAATAACTAAATTCTGGTTCTAGCTAAAATATAGTATGAAAAAGTAACAATTTATGCATGTGCTTTTACAAAATGTAAAAGAACTGCTTACAGAACCTCCTTACGTCTTATGTATGCTTAATTACATCTGGGTGGAATATATTATAGCAGGTTCTGTGGCATGCATGTGTTCACTGATAGACTACAACCTCAAACTGATTTTTTCAGACTAACAACCACCTCTGGAAAGCCTTTGTTCTTTCTTGTGACTGTAATGGCACCTCTATAAACTCCTGTAATTAAATATTCTTCACACCTTCTACTATTATTCTCTTGTTACGTATACTATAATTTCTCTGTGAGTGCCTCATTCCTGTAAACCCTAGTTGTGACTTGTGAGCCCCTTAAGCCTCTTAGGTTAATGTAAGTGTTTCTCAAGCATTTTTACTAGATTATGTCAACAGTACACTTGTGGCAGATTATTTATTTTGGTTTCATGTAACTGTATTTTGCTTAATTAATTGTACTGTCTTCTGCTACTTTAATGTGCTTGCAGTGAGACAGCATGGTCACATGCAGAACTGTTGTAATGCTTACATGCCTCTATACTGTATCTCAATTGCCATCACATGTGCTATCCTACATACCTGCAGTTTGTACACTCTAGGTGATGGGACTGAATTATTGCTACTCCGTTAAAAAGCATGCTCTCAACTGTACTTACATACTCACATTAATGTTCAGCTGTCAAATACATGTTATCTTTAGGAAATATTCTTCTCCCTTCTTACGTGTGCTCGTCTACCCCTCCTTTTCAGGTATTTACCTGCGTTCATGTCTGCAATTCCAGGTATTTACCTGCTTTAAGATGTAATGGTCTTAGAACAGGTCCTCTAAAGGGCCAGCTTCATTAACACCTACACTAAGTGTATACTAAGTGTACACCGTTCTGAGTGAACAGACAAAGCAAGCATAACCCACACCGTCTTCTTCTTAATTTTAGTTTTCCTACTGATTTTTTTTTTTGCAGCCTTAAATATTGAGAAGGATTCAGAAAGGTTACAGTAAAGTGCATACTAAATGTATACTTAGTGAAATCTTTATGAGTGACTGGAAAGCACAAACAATATGATAGGGATGAATATATAATGTGTACATTTAGTGTAGGCATTTATAAATCTGGCCTAAAATCTCATTGCACTAATGGTTTTACCATTGCTTTTCACAACCAAAGGCAAGACAAATGAACTGAATTCCTCCAGGAATACTGCCCTAGGCATTAATATTTCAGTGTTTATTTTTCTTAGCAGTGGTAATACTATCCATACAAATATTTGAAAAGAAGTTGCAGATGCTACCCTTAAGTACAGTTTATAATACTAACTAAGGCTGTAATGCTGTCCAAGTTTTTACTGTGCTTTAAATAAAGAATCATGTCTGTACAGCATAGTGATCACTCTTTCACAATATGTGCAGCAAGTTCTGTGACGTGCTCATGCATGTACTGCTTGGCTACCATTTTGATTTTACCACCTTCTATGACCTACCATCCCCAATTCACCAGGCATCATGATGCCTCAGATTTATTCAGCACTGTCCACTCCCAGATATTGGGAAGACGACAAAGGGCAGGGTTAACCACTAAAGGAAATAAATGTCAAGCAGGAATGGCTAAAGTATCTTACCTGGATCATCAGATAGGTGGTGCTAAGATTTAGCCAGAGCTAGCCAAGGTAGAAGCTAGACAGGCAAGGCTTAATCCCTCTTACCAAAAAGTGGATATGTATATTTCTGTAAATGATACAAGTACAATAGAAAGTTTGTCCCAAGTCACAGCATCATAGACCCTCCTGTTGCAGACCACCCTGAAACAACAAGTCATATAATTCGCATGGACTCCAGACTGACAGCAGGTATTCCAGAATCTCAGGCCTTGAGTGGACCTTTAGTACTAACTAGCCCTGATTATAGATAAGAATTTATTGTGTTGATGGATGCTTCAAACTATGGACCGGAGCTAAGCTTAACCAGATTGCTTGAAAGGAAGAAGTGTATCCAACAGTAAATCTCTTAGCCAGGGACACCTACCAAGAAATGGATCACATGTGCCTATGGAGGAATAATGATTGGAGATAGCATGGGCTCTCCAAAAGCTTCAACTCTGATAAAAATAGGGTGTTCATTATTTTTATGTTTTTTGCTCCTAATGCCTGTCAAACATAAGCTCCTTCTAGCCAGCTGGCCTATTTGTTACCCACCACTGTATGAGGGTTGACTGCAAGGAGCAGTGACACTCATCAGCAGTGGTACAAGAGGTTTTGTATTAGACCATTTCCCCACATGCATCCAGCTAACTTGCAGAGATTTGCAATGTTCTGACTGCTTCTGCAAGGAGTTTTCCCTCCAAACAGGCCTTTCCCCAAAGCAAATTTTAGTGGCTTTCTCGTTCTACATCAAAAAACTCCCACTCCTTATGTGCCCCTGACTGCATGCAATCCTCCCCCTCAGGAGAGATGAGGTGAGACCGTCACTCCCATTCATACACCCCCCCCACCTGACTCCAACAGTGTTGAGGCCACTAACTAACTCCAGCCACCTTTACAGCAGACAGGACTCCATCTATCTTCATCATGGAACCAGGCCAATATGGCAGAAAACTGTCTGCAGTAACAGATCATAATGCCTTGAACTGATTACATTGAGCTAGGGGCCAGCATGGAAAATGGAAAGACAAGTAGCTTGGAATTACATTCCTACAGAAATTGAATTTGGCACAGGAGTGGTGTCAGTAATACAAAAGAAGATGGACTATCAATAGAATTGAGTGATTTAACTATAAAATACACTTTCTTTCCAAGCTATGTTTTTGGGAATTAGGTTCATAGTTTCATAGGTAAGCACCAGGCAATCAGTCTGCAGAATATGTCAAGCCTAGCAAAAAAAAAAAAATATTCAAAATTTTCCTGTAGCCTCAAGGAGGACAATATTACATAGACTGGGAGAGAATCTGAGGCTGTCCATCCAGTTATCTAGGTTTACCTTGAAGGTGGCAAGGGTGTTAATCTGCTTGACATGTAGTGAAACTTTGTTTCAAAGGTAAGGGAACCATTGTGATATAAATCTATTACTCCAAAGTACCTTATTTATCTGTTGATGAAGGTTTGGTTCATTTAGCCAAGTATTTGATGTACAATTAGTTCTGCAAATGAATAAGAGATCAAATAGGGTTGGAGCTTTTGTGGCAGAAAGGTTAGACATATATTTCTACAGAGGAGTCTGCATGAGACTGAGTACAGAGAAAGGGCTGCCATTCTCTCATGACAACTAAGATTTTGAGGCCAATGATCTTTTTAGTTATGAATCTCTGAGGTCTCTCATGTTGTGCGACATATTTAGATAAATACATGCCAAAAAGTACATTATTTTCATTAATGGGTCTGAGAAGATATGAGCAAAGGAGAATTAAGATTTCATTAAATTTAGTGGAATGTCTTTGTAAATTATATGGTCAGATAAAAGACTGAACTACTGTGGAGACATGATGGCCAAATGTTAAAGAATTGTTGACAAGAGTACCCAGATCCCTTACAACAGTGTCTAACTGGAAGGGTGTATCTCTTATACAGTTAAGTGAAATTGTTTTGTTTACCAAAATGAACTATGTTATATTGTTTTACATTTAATCTGATACCATTGTCCTTGTACCGATTGTTAACATGGTCTAAGCCGTTATGGAGCATTTGTGAGACAGTTGAAGATCAAATAACAGCACCCAATTTATGGTCATCAGCAAACTTAGTTAATCATAGGCCACAAGTAATGACCTGAAGATCTGAGAAATAAATGCCAAATAGGAGAGGGTCTAAGCCTGAGCCCTGTGGTACATTATTGACAGCTTCTTTGCTTTCAGAAGTGAGACTTGCTACTGTAATCACATGGGTTCTCTCAGACAAACTTGTTTGAATTCGAGAAAGAGATAAATGTCTAATAAAACATGTTGTCTTGGATTTAAAAGCGTAAATGTTGGTGTTATTCATTATATATGTAGAATGTTGAACCGAAACATAGGAACAAAGGAACAACACTAGACAAGTGATCACTGGAACCATAACCTCCCCAGCCATATGCACCTCTAAGTAAACACACTTAGAAATTCAGTCCACACCTTGCAAGCAGTTAGTAGTGCTCACCTCGCAAATTAAGCAAGGCTGTGCATGATCGCTCTGGTGTAAATTAACGTCTGTCCATCCAATCTTCAAAACTAGCCTTAAATGCAGCCAAAGAAGTACTTTGTTTGACCTCTATTGGTAACATTTTCCATAGACTGGGAATGTGTTGAATCAGTAACCTATCACCCCACTGAGTTTAGTTGTTGGTGTAGATTTAGGGCTGTAGTGTGTGTGCTTGTAGTGCCACTTGTTTTGTGAATGAATGGGATTGGGCCTTTCATGGCTTGAAATAAAAAATCCAGTTCAAATCAGGGCAGCTGGTACGCTACTAAGAACAGTTTTATTTGTATTTGTTAACCAACCAAGGTAGAGCACTGACCTCCATGAAACTTTTCCACACTCAGCCTAGGAGTGTTGTCTTATTAAGTGAAGTGAACAAAGGAGGGGGGAGGTTGGCATAATGGCTAAGGTGTTTACCTTACAGACACAAGGTGCAGGGTTTGATTCTCACTTGGGGTAATTGGTTAGGCTTAAAAATGGCCCACAAGGGCAGTTAGCCTAATACTAAACTATGAATTATGAACTATGAAGGAATCAAACCCAGGACCACAGGAAACAATTCTTTTACATTTCCTTAATCCTACACCAACTTCCATTTATTGACAGTTATGCTGTTCTATCAGGATAGTTGAAGGATTTAAGGTGTTTAGTTTTCTTGGTTTGAAATATTTGGGCTTTTCCAGTTGAGCAATATGCACAGATTTCTATATGTCAGTGGGTGCATTGTATTCAGTGATAGGTTTGATACCACTGTAGGATGAATTTTTTGGATCCTGAAGATGTTCTATTGGAAGTTAAATGGACGAAACAGAACAATTTCCTAAATATGGTAAAAACATGATGATGAAATGAGAGAGAGTTGTCCACATAACTACATAGGTCTCTTATGACCATATTTGTCTGAAAAGGAGTATCACTTTTGCCAAATGCTATTACACTGCACTTTTCTGTATTTAGCTTGAGACAATTTTCCATATACCAGCTATGTGCATATTCTAGCCCTTTCTAAAGCTTTTAAGTATCAGTAGATGAGTGGACAACAGTGTCCAGCTTGTAAGTTATCAGCAAACTTTGTCAACCACACCTCTGGGATATTGGTTTGATTTTCCATAAAATAAACAGGGGAAGGCCCAGCACTGATCCCTGTAGTATGCCACTAGTTACAATTTTAACTTCCAGAATGGTACTAGCAACTTTCACATCTTAGGATCTGTTGGATATCCAGTTTGTAATCCAGCATACAGTGTATGAATTTACATTATGTTTATCTAATTTTTCAATAGTACCTACTGGGAGATAGGGTCAAAAGCCTTGGACAAGTCAAGATAAGTAATGTGAATGAGTGACCATGGTCCACAGCACCTGAACCCCTTTCAAAGAAGCGTACAAGATTCAGTAGACAGAAACTGCCCTTCACAGATCCAAACCGATTGGGGTATAGATCAGATATGTTGGCCAATTCTGCTGTGATATGTCCTATTGCTTTACATATAAGGTTGATGAGGTGAGGCTGGTGGGTCTGTGGTGGGGTCAGGCTTGGGTAGAGGAGTCATGATGGCTGTTTTCCAGGCATCAGACACAAATCCTGTGGATGGGCTGAGGTTAAACAGTTTAAGTAGAAGCTCATGTAGTGCATTGGTCAGAATGCAGCATGGTATGTTTTCCACTGCTATAGAAGTGCTATTTTTTGTCTTTGTCAGGGATTCTAAGGCTTGTTCCAAGGTGATTTCAGGGGAAACTAAATCTTCAAGGTTACTGGGGCAACACTGTTACTAGGAAAAGTAAAGTTGACACTACATTTGTCTGCTAATATATTGGCTATATCATTGGGGTCAGAATATGTGATATTATTATGGATGGGCTCAGTGCGTTGATGGACATTATTCCTTAATTTCTTTACATAAAGGTAGAAAAAATGTACCATTTTCCCTGGTGTCTGTAGGGACCTTAAGCTTGTGCTCTGTTTTACGTTTTATAGTAGTGCTCTTAAAGTTCCTAGCTGGCATGTGCGATCTTGAGGTGGAGGGTGAGGATTTCTTACAACTTTTCATTATTTTCCCTCTTTTGTTATATATTTTATTAATACTGGAGTTTCACTAGAGAGGTTTATTCCAGAATATGCCATTATATTTAGGGCAGCTGGATAATGACTTTTCTATGCAGTTGTTTAGATGCTGCTAAAGTTGGAGGTGAATGTGGCAGCCCTCTCAGATGGGTTCATTTACAGTAAGGATTATTGAGAAATTTGCATAGGTCTTCTGTAAGTTCAAGTACATTTGTTTGAAAGATGTTCTTGTTTGGTAGTGCAGTGATGCCACAAGACATGACAGTGAGGATGATTGATTTGTAGTCAGCATTAACTAGGGATGAGGAGATATGAGGTGGGGTACAGGTGGGGGCTAGTTTGATAAAGACCACTTTAACAATATTATAGCCCCTAGTAATACTTTTAAAAGTTACTTCAGTGTTTTGCTATTAATATAGCCTAGGAAACAATATGCATAACCATTTTAGATGTATAAGTGTGCCAGTCAGTGTTTGAGTAATTGAAGTCACTAAGAAGGTATTTGGTTTTACATTTAACCCCTCAATGGTGTTAAGGTAATTTCCATGATTTCTGGATGTCATTGTTGGGAATCTGCAGCCAGCAAAGAAGTAATTATTGGGCTGGATAAGGGTGATTCAGATCTCTATGAGACCTAAGTTAAGGGTTGAGGGTAATATGCTATAAGGTGATAATGTTTCTGACAAATACAGGTACACATCTGCAGCTACCTAAATGTTTGAATGCATGATGGGTACTAAAGTGTGAAGTCTGATATAGGGGATGTGCTGTCATTGTACTGAAACAAGGCCGCAGTAGATATAAGGGAAGTACTGTCATTGTACTAAAACAGTGCTTGCAGTAGATATAGGGGAAGTGCTGTCATTGTACTAAAACAATGTTTCAGTTGATATAGGGGAAGGGCTGCCATTGTACTAAAACAGTGCCTCAGTAGATATAGGGGAAGGGCTGTCATTGTACTAAAACAGTACCTCAGCAGATATAGGGGAAGTGCTGTCATTGTATTAAAACAGTGCTTCAGTAGATATAGGGGAAGTGCTGTCATTGTACTAAAACAATACTTTCAGTAGATATAGGGGAAGTGCCATCATTGTACTAAAACAATGCCTCAGTAGATATGGGGGAAGGGCCATCATTGTACTAAAACAGTGCCTCAGTAGATATAGGGGAAGTGTCATTGTACTAAAACAATGCCTCAGTAGATATAGGGGAAGGGCTGCCGTTGTACTAAAACAATGCCTCAGTAGATATAGGGGAAGGGCTGTCATTGTACTAAAACAATGCCTCAGTAGATATAGGGGAAGGGCTGTCATTGTACTAAAACAGTACCTCAGCAGATATAGGGGAAGGAATGTCATTGTATTAAAACAGTGCTTCAGTAGATATAGGGGAAGTGCTGTCATTGCACTAAAACAGTACTTTCAGTAGATATAGGGGAAGTGCCGTCATTGTACTAAAACAATGCCTCAGTAGATATGGGGGAAGTGCCATCATTGTACTAAAACAGTGCCTCAGTAGATATAGGGGAAGGGCTGTCATTGTACTAAAACAATGCCTCAGTAGATATAGGGGAAGTGTTGTCATTGTACTAAAACAGCGCTCAGTAGATATAGGGGAAGTGCTTTCATTGTACTAAAACAGAGCCTCAGTAGATATAGGGGAAGTGCTGTCATTGTATTAAAACAGTACCTCAGTAGAAATAGGGGAAGGACTGTCATTGTACTAAAACAGTGCTGCAGTAGATATAGGGGAAGTGCTGTCATTGCACTAAAACAGTACCTCAGTAGATATAGGGGAAGTGCTGTCATTGCACTAAAACAGTACCTCAGTAGATATAGGGGAAGTGCTGTCATTGCACTAAAACAGTACCTCAGTAGATATAGGGGAAGTGCTGTCATTGCACTAAAACAGACCCTCAGTAGATATAGGGGAAGTGCTGTCATTGCACTAAAACAGACCCTCAGTAGATATAGGGGAAGTGCGGTCATTGCACTAAAACAGTGCCGCAGTAGATATAGGGGATGTGCTGTCATTGTACTAAAACAGACCCTCAATAGATATAGGGGAAGTGCAGTCATTGCACTAAAACAGTGCCGCAGTAGATATAGGGGAAGTGCTGTCATTGCACTAAAACAGACCCTCAGTAGATATAGGGGAAGTGCTGTCATTGCACTAAAACAGACCCTCAGTAGATATAGGGGAAGTGCTGTCATTGCACTAAAACAGTGCCACAGTAGATATAGGGGAAGTGCTGTCATTGCACTAAAGCAGACCCTCAGTAGGTATAGGGGAAGTGCTGTCATTGCACTAAAACAGACCCTCAATTGATATAGGGGAAGTGCTGTCATTGCACTAAAACAGTGCCGCAGTAGATATAGGGGAAGTGCTGTCATTGTACTAAAACAGACCCTCAGTAGATATAGGGGAAGTGCTGTCATTGCACTAAAACAATGCCTCAGTGACTACACAAATATGAATGTTTTTGAGTTGCAGGAGAACTTCAACTCCTATCATGCTTCTATTTAGTCTCCTAGCATTGAGCAGTGCCAGCACATTGTCTGAATCTGAGTTTGAGTTTATTATGTAGGACATTACAATAGGGGGGACTCTGCTTATAAAAGGCACTATAAGGGTAGCAAAGTCCATCAAGCGGAAGCCCTGGTATGAGAGGTATAAACCCTTCCTGCTGAAACATGAAGTCTTATCTACCATCACACCTCGTACTGAGATATACTGTATACCCTTAGAATGACACCACCTACTTAGCTAATTGTTAAAGCCATTTAAATTGACTTGGTATCTACACATCATTCTTGGTGAAGACAAGATACTACTCAAGTTTAGTGTCTTTCTAGCTTCTAACCCATGCATGGTTAGTTCATCATGTCTCTCTGCATGTTTCCTTAGGTGGAGCACCTCAGTTTATTCACTCCCACATGGGCCATCACTAGCTGAAATTTATATTGTATTTGTTTATTATTATTAGGGCACTTTTAACATCATAGTTGCTGGCACGTGACAAGCACCTTACAGTCATCAAGCTTTTTGTCTAGTATAGCAAGCATGGAATCTGTATGCCTAACAATAGAATAACCTGTGACTAAAACATTTCCCTGTGTGAAAGAAGACTAATGGGCTTAGACCTTATGGGCTTAGGCCTTAGGGGCTTAGACCTTATGGGCTTAGGCCTTAGGGGCTTATGCCTGCTTTCTTAGTGACTCTTGGGTGAGCTGTGTGGGTTTGAAGCATGTTTGAGTGAAGAAGGGATATGGTAGCCTTGGGTGCTGGAGGTCAGGATCTTTTAGAATCTGTTCTAGGAGGCTTTGGCAATTTTTTCTTTAGAGCTTCAAATAAGTTATGGTCCTAGTGGAGTGTTGTGACTGATGTGATATTGTGCAGGTATGATGCTTACTGATAGTAGGCTGATGTGAGAGTTTTCCCTCCATGTTTCTAAAACATTTACACCTCTCTGTTTGTGTAATATCAGATGGTAGCAGCAGTGAACTGTCAAGAAGTCTAAGACAGTTCCTAAATTGCTTCAAAATATGTAATGTAGTCAGATTACCTAGTGACAGGATGAAAACAGACTTTTGAACCATACTACCAGAGGGTGGAGGACTAGGGTTGGTCATAGTAGTCAGGATATGGAAGGAGAGTACTATAGCAAATCTTGAAGATTTATGGAAAAATAATTCAGGGTGAAGCTCTCAAGTTAGGGTAGATATAGGCAAAAGCATAGCTGGCTCAACCAGCGCCCAGTGCCAGTATCATGAGTAAGTGCCCTTCTCCCCAGCTCTTGAAGTGAAAAACCAATGGCTAATTACAGTTAGCACCCCCCCAAGCTATTACATTGAAGAGCAAAAAAAAAGGTTGTTCCTTCTATTGGCACACCTTCCCCTCCCTGCCCCATGCCTCAGACATTCAGGTCTCATTTCTGTGCCCTGCCCTGCTCCTGCCCCTCCTTCTGCATTTTTTATGAAAAACAAAAACAATTCCTTCTTTTACATTGTAGCAAACTGCTTGCTACAAATATAGTTAACAGTTGCTACAGTTTATACCCTGCCTGCATGGAGTATTACAGCACAAAGATTTTAGTTAAAAACTGAAATGAGATTTTTTTTTTTTTTACTTTTAAACTGTAGCAAACAGCTAGTAGTCTCTACAGTGAATACCACACATGGAGTGCTATAGTACTCCGGTGCAGTTTGCAGGCATTCTAGTCATTGGTAATCTCTAGGAAGGGTAGGAAATAATGTTCCTGTGCTCTTTTTCTCACCAGGTATAAACATAAGCATTAATTCCAAGCTGATTCCTAAGTGATGCATAGTCTTGCCCCAATTTTAAAAGTAAAGTGAGAAAGAAACAGATTATACTCTAGGTATTGCAGTGTGCACTAAGTGGGTAGAGAAATAATATGAAATTGTTTATAGTTGTTTGCTTACTACTTACTTGCGAAGCTGTACTACATCATCACGGAACAGAGCTGTCTGAACATTCTGCAGCTTCTTTAACCTTTGTGAAGTGCATTGCATCACAGTTACTGCTGTCTTTCCCTTCTTGTGCTCTGGGACTGTTATTAAGGCTAGGGCTATTATCTGAACTTTAGGAATCCTAATCAGCAAGAGATCTTAGATCAAGATGCTTGAATAATAGTGTTGTTGGATTTTATTTAAATCCTTTTTCAGTCATCAGCTATAAACACTTGGAAATAACAACTACAGATGCAGTTAGTTTTGTTTGTTTTTTTTATTAGCGTATCACATACAAAATAATTTGTTTTTCCTTTCAATTTACAACTGAAATGCTCTTTTGTATGTCAGATCAAATCCTTTAAAATTAAAATGAATTAAATTGTTCATTTGGCAAACATTGTAGCTGATTGTCTTATTTTTCTAGTAAAATTTATCCTCACAGCCTTAGTGTGACCATTGCTATTCAGTTTTTTGGAAGAGTGACTGGTTGGTCATTAGCTATCATAATGTAATCTTGCTTAGCTCATTGATACAGTCACTAAGGTCATGGTATCAGATAAGCAGCCTGTCTGCTGGTGGTATGCTGTGAATACAAATAAGGGATAATGTCGCTGGAGAGGGATCAGTAGCCCTTCCTTGAAAATACTGTGAGTGCATCTGTGTAGGGAAATTAGCCTGGTAAGGTATCAGTTGCTGTTGTTAAGTTGGCACTAGAAGACACTGGGCTCAGACTGAGATGGATAAAATCCTGGTGAGTCAGTGATTATAACCCTGTACTGGAGCTGACAGTGTATAGCTTATTTTGGTGAGGCAGGTGCTGGTCATAACTCAAGGCAGTAATGTGCATTTGCAGTAACCTCTTAAGGCCAGTCCTCTTGCATGCACATCTAGTGACATTGATGTTGATAGATTTGGCTTCCATAACTCCACTTCCATATTAAATGTCTTTCATTTTTTTTATTTTTGCATTAGGAAGAATGCAAAAGACTATGCCTCATTGCTACCACATGACTTGAAGCACTTTCCCCGTTATTATATGCTCCAAGATTTATTCTGCTTAATTTGAACAGATTTTTGTTTTGTTGTAATTCTGTAGACATGCAGATCCTCAGCAAGCTCATTCCTTTGAATACTAGCTAGGTGTACAGCTCTTCATAAAGCCACAAATAAACACTGACTTACGATCATCTAGCCCTGATCTATGATTCCAGGATTAATTTCTCAACTATGCCATTTCTGTCCTGAGAATAGCCCTGATGTGACCCTTAGTAGGTGAATCTCTACTTTTATCAGTAGTAAGCAAACAACCTTAAGATGTTTATGCCATAGACAATTCTGCCTCTCAGCAATGACTAATGGAACTATTTAAACTCAAAGCCTTTAACTTTATGTTTCAATTCTTTCACATCGGTATCAATAGACTCCCGTGGAGCATGGGCTTTAGTGAAAAATAAATCAAAAATATATGACAAGTTCTTTTTAGGATAGTATCATCTTTAGCTAGGTGAAGAAAACTAATAATGTGCACCTCCTTACTCCTCTCTGATCTGCCGGATGTAATACTGTAGAGATCAAAGTTCTACAACCAGTGTTTTCAGAAGAATGAATGCCACAGTAAATTTATAGTGGTACTTGAAATAAAATGGTGAATGAAGTCTGTTTACTGCAATAACCACAATTTGCCTCCTTATTCAAAATGTTAAGAGCTTGTTCATCTGAGGGAATTTGTTTCTGCATTGTTTTGCTGAGCTGTAGCTTATTTCATTGGTTTATTAGTGTACTTTTGAAATAATTTCTCATGTTATCCTTTGTGGTGTCTCATCCAGAAGCACCATTTTTTTAAACATTTGCTCATTTTGCTACTTGTTAACTAAATTTTTTCATTTGTTCCACTTATTTAATTAAAGGGCTTAGTCATTTCAACTTTCCAATTTCACCTAGTGGTCTAGTTATAGATTTATCAATTGTACAATTTCATTTCATTGCTTTGGAAATTTGTGGTATCATGAACATGAATGAAGCATAAGATACATTTCTTTTTGCTGACTGGTAAAAGTGGGACACACTAGTAGGATGTGATCCCGTTCTTTAACCACGCCACATGTGGCTTCTTTCAGCTCCACTGCAGATCTATTAGGAAGTGACATAACACTTGCAGTACTGGATGCATTCATTCCTTCTACTGATGGAGCAGCCACTGCTGCAGCAAGAACAGCCAAGGGACCCGATATGCAGGTGAGCCTTTTGCCTACTGATCTTGAAGTAGCATTCTTACCATATGCTTTTCCCCAAATAAGGTCCTTAATTCACCTCAATTAACTTACCAGGCCAAAAATCAAATGAATAAATGTTAATATCACAGCAACAGGGCACTTGGTTGATTCACTTGTCTCTAGATAGAGAAATGAGCCCCCCACACAGGAAGAGATAGATTTACTAGCATGTGGCTCCTTTGTCATAAGAAAGGCTGGAAGAGGTGCATTGTTCCCTGTCAGAAAGAAAAAAAAGTTGCCCTGGTGACAATGGTTATAGCAGGTGTTGGGCCCTGACTAACTTCCAACAGTAATTCTGTGCACCTAGTTCAGCAAGCCTGTCCTACAGAGATGGACTTAAGTCTTAAAGGAAGAAAAGGTATAATTTTTAATTCCTTCCGAAGCTTTCATTAGACCTTGTACCATCTTTGCAGCATTCATTTCAATGGATCCACTCAAAGAGGCACTCCTATCATACTGACCTGCAACTAAAACTGACATATCAACAAGCAGACTCCTCTTTGGAAAGTAGAGATTCACCTACTAAGGGCCACATCAGGGCTATTCTCAGGACAGAAATGGCATAGCTGAGAAATTAATCCTGGAATCATAGATCAGGGCTAGATGATCGTAAGTCAGTGTTTATTTGGATTGGCAGGATATAGCCAAAGTCTTCAGCTACTGAATCGATTTCCAGTTGTAACATAGTCCGGGAGCTAAGCACCTCTGATCATCAAAGTATTGAATGTGTGTTTAAATCTATTGATATTACCTTCAGTATTGGTGTCAGGACAACCAGAAGCTTCTATACTGTCAATTAATTAGCTATTAATAGAGAAATTAATACATGGTAATGGAAACATGTTATAAAAGGTAAAAGTATTGATGATAAGTGGTTAATTTTCTATAACTTCATTAATAGGTTAATTGAAAAATATGTCCCACTTGGTAAACAACTGACTAAGAAATTTCTTTCCTGAATGGGGTTCTTTCACACTTTCAAAAGCCAAGCGGTCTATAAAACATTACTAGACAATGGCCAAACAGGTTCTGAATAACAAAAATAAGCTATTGTATCTTAAGTCAAAGAAAATATTTAAGAGACTGGTTAAGAAAAAACAAAGATCATATGAGCTAAGAGTGGCTACAAATTCAGTTAATAACAACAAAAAATGTGCATTTTAGTCATTATGGGAAAGATCAAATTTCTAACTATTGCATTTGGTTTAAAGATAGTTTGATCACTGATCATTTGGAATTAGCAACAGTCTTTTCAGATAATCAACTTGGTGTTGCAGGTGGCACAGATTTATTTTCCATTCCCTTTCTTGGTAATGACAGTAGAAATAGCCTTGTTATTAATATCGACAATTGCTGGAGTTCCTTAAAAGCAATAAGGAAGAGTACTGTAGCCAGACCAGATGGTCTTACTGGATTCTTTAAAAAAATTGTGCTAAATCTGGTTAAAGTTTTGTTTGAATTGTTAGAGGAATCTTTGGCACAGATATGGAGAGAAGCTATAGCAGTACCTCTTCCTAAGTCATCTAGTGGTTCTACGGCTGAAGATTATAGACTGTTTAGCCTTACATGTATTTTCTCCAAGTACTTTGAAAGAACTACAGCTAAAAATCCGTGGATCAAGTCTTATAATGACATCTATCAGCACAGGTTTGTTTCTGGCCATTCTTGTTACACTAACTTGATAAGTTTTTATCAGTTCAGCTGATGTGGTATATTTGGATTTTTTCAGAGCATTTGACACAGTTTATCATAACATGATATTAAAATGTATATATGATTTAAATATTAATTATTGTATCATTCACTGGGTAGCAAACTGGTTAAATTAGTGAAAATTTGTTTTGAGAATAAAGGATGGTTTCGCCAAATCCAGGCTTATCTGTTAGGGGATTTCCCAAAGGTTGGGGTTGTGGCCAGTCCTAGCTGAAATTTTTATGATACAATTTCCTCAGTCTGTAAATATCTGGTTGAATAAGTTTGCTGATGATGCAAAGGTAGGAGGAATTGTCAACAATATTCTGGACCAAAGGTCTTTGCAAAAATGCCTAGGCAGCCTTTTTCATTGGTCTGGTTCAGTGGACATGCAGTTTGTACTAAAAAGATTAGAAAATAAGAATCATGAAGATTCTTAAATCTGTGATATTAACATTTATTCATTTGATCAGTTAACAGTGAGAGCAATGCTGTTAAAGACTTGGGAATAGTCATAGTCATAGTTTCTGGACTTAACTTAGTGAACACATCGTTAGTGTTATATAAAAGTGTTATAAAATACTAAGTAATAGTCAATGTTCATTGTTCATTGTGAATACATTCATACTCAGGAGTCTTAGGAGTCATTTAAGAGTATGCTAACAGACTAGGAATATAAACAAAATTTCTATACCATTTATCTATCAGGAGCTTGAAAAGTTCAACACTACCATCTTCCCTTAAATATTTATGGAGATATTTCCATAATGTCCCTGCTCTGTGATTAAAATACTTGCTTTTAACTGATGTTTTAACATCTGGCAACCTCACCTATAGATATAGATTGTTATTCCTGGTATGAATGCTATGCCTCAAAAATGTAACACTGACAAAGACTGTTAATGCCTCAATTCCTAGGGATTCGTATACAAGAAGCAAGTTAACCCTTAAAAGCCTACAGCCAACTGAGTACAGGAAAAGAGTCTCTAATCTCTTTATAACCATAGTTTTTTGATCCTCTCATTTGCCCAGTCACCGTATTCTGGATTCTCTCAAGTTTATTTGATTGCCAAATGTTATTACAGCCAAAAGACCCACTGTATTCTATAATAGGCTGTACTGTGGAGGTAAAAAGCAGAATTAAGGTTTATTTCTCTCTGCTACTGGCACTCCTCAAAATGTCTTTTAAAAGACCATAACACTTCATCACCACTACCTTGATGTGATCATTGAAGTCCAAAGCATCACCCACCATGTATCCTACATCTCTCACAAAACTTACTGAGGTCAAAATGTTATTATTCAGAGCATAAGGATAATGGTGTTATTTCCAGAACCAAAATGCATCACACTACATTTCTTACATTAAATCGCATCCCATTTTTGGGGACTCACGTGAATAAAATGTCTAGATAATTTTGCAATTCATTATGTTCATACAAATTTGTAACTATACCCCCCCACACACCCACCTTAATGTCATCAGTGAATTTACTTGCTTTGTGTGCAGGGATGCAAGTATTTTGGTGCCTTTATATATGACTGTATTTATACATATTATTGAATATTGTGGCTCAGTTTGTGTATACAACAATGCTCAGTTAATGACATTAGAGTGCATTCAAAAATCTTTTTCAAAATCTTTTTCAAAGACTATCTGTGGTCTAAGACAGTGTTATTACAAGAATAGGTTAAATTATTATCTATTTACTCAGTGGGTTATTGACTCATTTGTTGGGACTTGATACTGCTGATACTGCTGTATAAGTCCTCTCAAGATGAAGTGCTCTCTACCATGTTGAGAATTAGATTTCTTAGTCATAATTGTCAAACCAGAACTGTGATTTCTTAGTTGTTTTATCCTAGATGACCTATAAAAGTTAGGACAGCTTTTTTTCATCAAAGAGCCTTTGGAAAGTATAATAAAAAACTGTGTCCAAATTTTAAAAAGCACTTAGTTTGTGGTTAAGTTCTTATGTTTTTGAACAAGGTATATCTGTTGGTAAATCCTTGGATAGCCCCAAATGGGGTTCTTGAGTTGTTTATCTTCTACAGTGAATACTGACCACGTTAAATCATTGGGTCAGGAAAGCAGCCATATACTACAACCAGAACTTAAAGGAATAATGCCTGATATGCTTGCACCATTTTAGTTTACTTCCTATTTTTATATATGTGACAAAATATAATATAAAAATATCTGAAAATCCCTCAGGTAACACAAGATAATTGTTCACACATGAAATAACACATACTATGAGAAAGATATAAAAAGACTACCTTCCCTACATGTTGACAAAATGTAACCTGGTGAATGCCAACTAAATGAGCTATAACTTATCAGTTTTACAAGTCCTTAACATTCATCCCTGTAGTTTTAGTGAGAGCATTACTGTTCCCATGAGTGCTGCCTTACTTTCGGGATGTTTCTGCTTCCCTTGTGGTTGTGAAACCATAAAGTTAGTATCTATAAGGGTATGGGGATAAACCATCACATAGGAGAGCAGGGGAACTTGCCTTCAACAAAAATTTTGAATTTGTGTTTTTTCTATGAGTTGACTAGTTTCCCAGTTGTGATTCAGTAGTTGTTTTGTCAAGGAGTTGAGCTTTGTAAAGGAACCTAAAAAGACTAAGTCACATCAGTGAAAGCATTAATGTGCACAATGTGCTGTTAATCTTGGACCAACTATACATTTTAAAGATATAAACACTGTGTTTTTCAGGATGAAATTACATTGCAGTGGGATTAATATAGCAAGAATACAATTTGTTAACTGGGTAAGCCCATCTGATACAAGATTTCCTTCTCAGTGGTGATTCTTGAGCACCATCTGGTTAACTGACTTGCTCAGACACTCAGTAGGTATAGATGATTTAGTCTATTGTTCCTATTCAGCCACTGTAGCTGGATAGCGTGTGCATACAAGTACTGAGCATGTGCAACACTAGTGCCCTTTTATACAGACAGCCAGAATGAATGCAGTCATGAATGGAGATGCACATGCGAGTGTGTTTTCAGCAATGAGTGACTCAGTTAGCTTAAATACAAGTTCTAATTACAGTTCCTGACATGTTTATGTACAATAAATATCTTGAACCCATACACCATTTCATCATCTCTTTTGAATGCATGAGACAAAAGATATGGTGCCAAAATGAGATCCGAAGTTGAAACAACACAAAAGCCATGAGGCACTCACTTAAAAAGGAGGAATATACTGGAGTGAACTCGCAAACAGGTCAGCAGTTATTCAGAGGTACTTAAATTAATTTAAATGATTTTTCAGTCACCGAATAAGTGGTGAAGCATTCAAAACCAAGATAAATGAAATGTCTGAAATTGCGACATACTGATAAAAGTATTCAAAATAAATGCAAAAGTGTTCAAAATAATTTCTGAAGTGTTAAAATGTATGAAAGTACTAAAACAACTGTATTTCTTTGCAATGTACTACTTTTTCACATTAATTAAAGCTATTCAAAATGTCCAAAGTTTCTGGAATGTTCACGGTGTTTGCAGTGACAAAGTGAAGCCTTTTCAAAGAGATTGTTGTGTATTCGAACATTATTACAAGTACCTAGGTCTATGCTTATGTTTAAATGTATTTTGTTGTTATGGCAGATGGATTTCACAGACCTGAACCGCTGGTGTTTGATAACAATATTGCTGAGAACTGGAGAGTGTTTGAACAGGAATATATTTCATACAGGCTGCTTTTTCTGATAAAGATGCACGTACAAAAGCCTTCATACTTCTTAATTTAGCAGGCTCAGAAGCCATTGAGAGGGAACACTCATTTGTGTATGCTGGTTATAAATTGATGGGTTATTTATGCTTTTGAGGGTTCATGCAGAGATCACCTCTAAGTAGGCGATAACAGACAGAGTATAGCTGGAGTTTTTTGAGTCTGTCCATATAGAGCATATGTCTAAGGTCTAAGATCCTCTTAGTGAGGTATTTTTGTGGCCTTTACAGTTAAATATCCAGGTGAATATCACTTTAATTTTTCTTAATTTTTCTTGATTAATTAAGTCATGCTAACAGGATTAATTGACAACCCTATTTGAGTGGAGAAAGTTGCTGTGGATTTGGTTTTGAAAAAGTCTTGTTATTTGGAAGGATGAAAGCGCTTACTGTATTTTATTGTTTTACTGCTAAATAAAGTGTTTTTGGATTGTGTAAAGTTAATAGAGCCTCAAGTGGATCACTGAGTGGGATTTTTGTTTTACTGGTCCATTTTTACCCACTCTACATGCTGTGAGTTCTTACATGTTTTATATAAGAAATCAAAAGCCTGGTGAAACTATAGCAGCATATATTACTGACTTGAGAAATAAAGCAAAAATGTGCAGATTTGGTGATTTGCAAGATGAGCTGATAAAGGACATACTTGTGTGTGGTGTTAATAATGATGTAATGAGAAAGATTTTGCTTTGAGATAGTGATTTAACATTGGGCAAAACCACAGAGATTTGTCAAATATACAAGCTGTCACAAAAGCACACAAATATGTTTACGAATGAGAAAAGCATGCATACAGTAGCTAACAGTGTAAATGTTGATAGTTTGCAACATAGAATTGGGTGCAAACAGAGATATAAACCAAAGGGTGTAGTATCGTTTAACTCTAACCATAAACTGAATGTGGCCGCAGCAATAACAAACAACCTTATTGTTAACTGTCTTAATTGTGGAGGGAACCATGAACCTAAATGAGAGAAGTGCTTAGCTTTTGGTCAGCAATGTCACAAATGTAAAAAGTGGAATAATTTCAAAAGGTTTTGCAAGTCTAAAGTGGCACATACTTTTATTAAAAGAGAGCATCCAAAGAAGCAAATAGATCAGATAGAAAGCCATGAGCAAACTTTTTATGTTGATGGTGTCTTAGTGATCAATAAAACTGTTAACGCAGTAGATTATCAGTTGTCAGCAAAAGGTGAAATATTTTGTACTGTTTGGATTAATGAGAAACCTGCAGAGCTTAAAGTAGACACTGGGTCCGAGTGCAATGTTATATCAGCACAAATGTTTGCCAAAGTACTAGCTGGTGCAAAACTTGTTGCTTAAGGTGGTGAAGAGATTCAAACTGATGGCGCAGTAGTTCTCACATGCCATTCTGCTGGGAACAGCTATGACTTGCAATTTTACTTAGTCAAAAGACACGTACAGTCATTTTTAGGCCTTGGAGACAGTTTGAGAATGGGACTGATTTCACTTAAAGAAAGAGATTCACCATATAAATCCGAGCAACCATGATAGTTTTACACACTATATTTTTTGTGAATATGATGATATTTTCAAAGACGAGCTTGGCAAACTACCAGTCATATAGTCCATGAAGTTAAACCATGAAGTAAGCCCAGTTGTCAGACCAGCAAGGAAGGTTCCAGTAGCAATGCAGAGCAAAGTAAAAATGGCCCTAGACAAAATGGTGAATTTAGGTGTAATTACTCGAGTAAAAGAACCAACCGAATAGGTATCCTCCATGGTCATAGCTCATAAGAAAAGCTCAGATGATATTTGAATATGTAATGATCCAAGAGATTTAAACAAAGCGCTTAAACGTCCTCATCATCCAATGTGCACAGTAGAAGTAACATCTCTTATGCAAAATGCCACTATTTTTTCAGTCTTAGAGACAAAAAGTTCATTTTGTCAAATTTCGCTGGATCACAACATTTTCATTGTTAACCGCTTTCAGTACACCATTTGGTAGAAACAGATTCTTGAGAATGCCATTTAGGATAAATTCTGTCAGTGAAGTATTTCAACGTGTGATGGAGAAATTTTCTGCCAATGAAGTATTTCAATGGAGGATGGAGCAACTTTTTTCAGGTTATCCATGCGCTATCATAGTAGATGACACTATTGTAGGGGGCAATGGTGAAGACGAACATGATAGAAACCTCAAGAAATTTCTAGGCCATGCACATGAAGTCAGTCTTAAACTGAATCCTCAGAAATGTAAATTCAAGCTGATAGAAGTTACTTATGTGCGTCATTTGTTTACCAGTTCTGGCTTACAAGATCCGTCTAAGCAAGTAGCATTTCTTGAGATGCCAGTTCCAGACAATGTCAATCTTTGCAATGTTTTCTAGGTATGGTCAACTATTTAGGAAAGTTCATCCCAGACCTGAGTGAGTTTTCAGGGCCATTATGTGAGATGATACACAAAAATGTAAACTGGTCTAGTTGAAAAAGAGCTTTTGGCAGTAGTGTTCACATGTTCGAAGTTCCATGGTTGTATTTATGGCAAACCCGTTCAAATAGGGAGTGATCACCAACCTCTAGTGACAATTCTGAAAAAAACAATACATTTAGCCCCAGCACATCTGCAACGCATGATGTTAAAAAGTACAGTTTCAATATTGTTTATATACAATTTCAATATTGTTTATACACAAGGCAAATATCTCTACCTTGCAGATGCTTTGTCAAGAGTGCCTAGACAAACAGGACAGCATAACAATGAGAAAGCAGACTTTGAAAAGTCATGGAAGTCAAAGATTATTCCTCATCACATCTTGATGAACTCAGAAATCACACAGCTTTAGACCCTGTTCTCCAGAAGCAGAAACATTTTATCAGTCAAGGATGGCCATGCGACAAACCAATGTACCACTTGACATACAGAAGTATTTTCCTTACTGAGACGAGCTCATGATGGAAGATGGAATCATTATGAAAAGTCCTAAAGTGGTAATTCCTACAGCATTATAACAGGAGGGTATCAAAATTTTGCATTGTGGTCACCCGGGTACTGACTCAACCAAAAGAACGGAAAGAAGCATAGTATTTTGGCCTTCTACATTAAAAGACATAGAGAAGGAAACTCTAGCATGTTCTATTCGCAACAGTATTAAATCGCACCAACAAAAAGAACCACTTCATCTAAACCAGATTCCTGAGTTACCATGGTCAACGGTTGCTATTAATATTTTCAAATGGAATGGTCAGCATTACTTTATGTTAGCAGACTCTTATTTGAATTGGTTTGAAATTGACCTTCTTCCTAACTTAATGTCTAGCACTATCATCACAAAATTGAAAAGACATTTTTCTGTCCATGGTAGTCCACACAAAGTTGTGTCTGACAATGTTACACAGTTTGCAAGTCAGCAGTTGAAAAAATTTGCTGCTGCTTGGGACTTTGTCCATGTTACTAGCAGTCCTGAGTATCCACAGGCGAATGGATTAGCTGAGCGTGCAGTTCAAAGTGCAAAATGTGAAATATTGTTAGGGAAATCCAAGAAAGATGGTACAGATGTTTTTCTTAACCTACTCAATCTCAGAAACATTCCCCAAGATAACTTGCTTGGTTCACCTGCTCAGAGATTAATGTCTATACAGACAAGAACAACCTTACTGATCAGTAAACAACTATTGATTCCAAATACTAAGAACAGCAGAGTGGTCAAGACTCAACTTTTGAAAGAAACACCAGTTACAAAAGTTGTACTATGATACATCTAGACAGCCTCTTAGGCCATTAAGACAAGGAGAGAAAGCAAGAATGCAAACATCTAAAGGATATGACTGAGTGGGAATTATCAAAAATGTTTGTGAAGAACCGAGATTTTATATTGTACAATCGGAAGGAACGGCCTTTAGAAAAAACAAAGACATATACTATACTACTAGTCTCCAAACCAGTGATGCAGCAAATTGCATGAGCCAAAGACTATTTCTGAGCGTGATCCTACACTTGTTCACATTTCAGAGGACAGTGTACTTACCTCGAATAATCCTGAATGTAATCCCCAAAACTCCTATTGAAAAGAATTCTCCTGAGACTGTCCCTCTTGCTAAGCCCAGTCAAAGTTTTTATGTGACCAGATCGGGTAGCATTTCCAGACCCATTCTGAAATACACAGCGACTTGGACTTGAGCTCTGATTTGTTATTAATATTGAAATGTTATCTAACATATAGACTGTCTTGTTCTCCTATTGCATGTCGAACAAATCAAAGAGAGGGGGTGTCACGCCCATGCATTGGCCCAGTAATCAAGGAGCCTCAATCCTCACCACTAACACTAGTGAGGGGCATCCACATTGAGAAGGATAACAAATACACACACACAGTTAAGTACAATTTCCCTTAAGAGCACACAGAAATCACAGTCAGTCTAGGGCTGGTTTCTCCCAGATCCCCACTAAGACTCCCCACTGGCACAGCTATAGAGCAGAGCCTTTATCCAGGGTTCCAAGCCAAGTCCTCCCAGCACTTCCTCTGTCCAACCAGTGCTTCATGTCCCTGCCCAAGTAGCTCACACACACACACACACACACACACACACACACACACACACACACACACACACACACACACACACACTTTGAGATATGATTTATATACAACTACACATACACTCCTGCAGAAGGCTGGCACAGGTTCACTAGCTGTGCCCCTTCTGTCCAGACTATAAGGTAGTAATCCACTGCTGCCAGAGCCCCTATTTATCAGCTACCAATAAGGACCTTCCCAAAGGGTGTCCAATTATTACTGTGCAATATTAGTATCCAATTAGTAAGTGTGACGAACAGCAAGGCTTATTTGGAGTGGCTTTGTACAGTATCACTCTATACATGCAATGTACTCCAGAGCTTAAATTATCTCTACATAAAACAGTCACAGTTGAAAGGTTTAAAAATATTTAATAATAAATAATAAAAACACAATGATGATTTCACAAAAAGATATATATGCTGTATACTTAAGTTTTAGGAAAATAGCATATTTAGGAGGAATATATGTTCACATGCAAATGGAAAAAGAGTTATTAAAGACTTTTTGAGCTTCCTTTGGGGCTCAAGGCTGAACCCAGTGAGAATAATAATATATAATACAGAAGAAGAAGGTAGTTTGAATTAAAAAAAATCCAGTGGTGCATTTAGCATCTATGCATTTATTTTGGGTAATGAGAAAAGTAAAAGAAAAACAAAAAGAAATGACATGTAAAATGCTTTATGAAAATATAAAATTATGTGGGAAGAAAAAATAGGGAAAAGAAAAAGGGGACAGGATGGAAGAAAAAGAATATGACAAAAAATGAAATAATGGAAGTTAAAAGGAAGTGTGGTTGATGAGGAAAGAAAAGATTTTTTTTAGTGTACCCATGGAAGGAAATAAAAGAAGATTAAAAAGGCAATAAATGACAGAAGAAAAAGGTTTGAAAATGCTGATGAAGCAGAGTATTTTTTTGTCTTTTTTTTTCTTTTTGAGGACAATTTTTTAGACAAGTTATTGGTGAAAGGGAATATGAAATATAAGGTGATCATTGACTGTCATGAAGAAGAAACAAACAAAAAAACATTCCCCAGGATTCAGCAAGCTCTGCGCGGCATGCAGGAATAGTGCAACAGCTGCTGCAGACAATATGGGATCCCGTGCAATCCAGGAATAAGCTCCCGAGACGAGAACGAGTGCTCCTGCACTATTCCTGCATGGACACAGTCCCTGTATGCTAATTACCTCATTTGCTAGTGAAAACCATGCAAAGGAGGTGAATTAGCGATCCAGGAAGCAGGCAGATGTCAGTGCAGGAATAGTGGGAAATGTATTCAGCTAGTAGCTGAATACATTTCTGCAAACTACAAACCGGAGGCATGACAGCTCATACAAATGCATGTATTAGAAAGGTTAGGCATTCCAAAAGCCCAATATATGGCCATAGGCATGAAAAATAATTTCAAAATTATAAAAATTTACTTTGTTTTTTTGTTGGCTGATTTCGGCCGTTTAAGTGCACGGTAGCAGTGCGCAAACGGGATCGGCCTGAAAATAATAAAAAAGCTGGAAATAAGCTTTTAAAGTAAAATCATAATTTTGCCATAATAGTCAATGGCATGCATAACACAACAAGACCGTGGAATAGTAGTTGCTAAGGGGGAAGGCTGACTGTTGGTTTTGTAACCATGCATTAGCAGTCAATCCTATGCAAATGAGGGCAATGATACTGAATTACTGTTTTCCCCTCAGTGCTAGCTTGCACCCAACCGTGTAGGTGCAGTAAGACCACAGTGTAAGCCTAAGAGCTAGATGACTTCATAAGGGTGTGTGTCATGCATGCTGTAAGCTTATTGGAGCTCTGTGGTCCATGTTTGCCCTTAGCTAAGCACAGCTAAGGAAGGGGGTGTGTCTGAAGCTGCCTAGCAGTCTTTACATTGCCTAAATGGGTGTGCGTGCTGCACAGCAGGTTTTAAACAAACCCCCCCCCCCAAAAAAACAAGAAATAGCAGCTCCATTCACATCTGAGCACTGGGTTTGTGAGGCGCACCTCGGGGCTTAAACAGGAAGGAAATGAGAAGGGAAAACAGCAGCAATAAGGTAATCAAGGAGAACTAGCATAGCTGGCAGGTGAAATGTATCATAACCAGCCAATTACACGGGCAGCAGCCCAGCCCAGCCAAGCACACTACTATAAACTATGCAAACACCTTTCCCTCTGGTTTTTCCCACAAACTCTACACCACTGGTGTACACAAATTAGGAAATTTTACCTAACAAAAGCAACAAAATAATAGGGGCTGCTTTTGCTCTCATAAATCAACACATGGAAGAGGCTGAGAGTGGTTAGGATGACAATGCTGATGACCATCCCACAGTGAGGAGGAGAAGAGTGTACAGACCCTGGGTAATCTACCGGGGGCTTCATGAGCTGGAGATAATGGAGCGCTATAGGGTGGACAGGGACCTCCTACAGCAAATTGTTGAGCTGTGCAGGCCATGCCTCACACACAGAACCAACAGAGGGGAACCCATCCAAGTGGATACCAAGGTATGTGTAGGCTTAAGAGTACTGGCCACAGGTACCTTCCAAAGGCCAACTGGGGATATCATGGGGATCTCACAGGCATCAGCATCCAGGGTACTCCACCATTTCCAGGATGCCATGTCAGCACATGCCGGTAAGCACATATATTTCCACAACACCCGTGAGGCGTGACCAGCAATATGCATCTCTTCCACCATATAGCAGAATACAATGAGGTAGTGGGTGCTATAGACTGCATGCACATACACATCAAAGCACCACCCAGTGAGCGGGGTAGGGTCTACATAAACCGCAAGGGCTTCTCCTCCATCACCTGCCAGGTCTTGTGCAATGCCCAGGACATTACAATGAATGTGTGTGCTGGCAGCCCCTGGAAGCTATCACAACTCCCACATCTGGCATATGACCCAGCTGTACCAGAGATTTGCCAATGGGGGCATCCCATATGACTACCTAGTGGGGGATAATGGTTACGCACTGGAGCCATGGCTGATGACACCCATCAGAAATGCACATACACCCAAACAAGAATTCCATAATGAGGCACACATACGGACCAGAATCATAATAGAGCATGTGTTTGGGATGCTCAAGTCACAGTTCCGGTGCCTGGACATATCCCGTGAACCCTTACAGTACTCTCCAGCTACATGTACCCATATTGTCATTGTATGTGCCATGCTCAACAATATGATCCTGTGGAAACAGCTGCAGTAGGAACAGTATGGGGCAGGGCCACACAGTCCCCCAACATTGCCAAGGCTAGCACAGGCACAGAGTGACTCGGAAGAGGAACAACCTGAGCCTGCCCCTGTAGGCAGAAGGAGGCATGCCCAGTATGCCCAGGCTTTAGCAAAGAGGCAACCCATAGCACATGCACTGACATTGTAGGAACCCAGGGAATGACACCTCTCTCTGACTCACACATACTGTAAAAGGGATGCCAAACATGACACTACCTGTGCTTAACCATGTATAGGGAGTGTACTATGTGCATCCAACATAGTCAGCCCTCTAGCACCATCCTCAATACTGGCACAGCCACAAGGTAAGTCACTCTCACTATCAATTGCTGAATGGAGTAGTATGTTCTGCTACTTGTATCTATAGTATGGATGTGAACATGCAAGGGAATCGGGTGGCTGAATGGGATGGCAGCAGATAGTAGTCACCTATATGGGCAGCATGAAATCCATAACAAATACTGGTGTCAGCATAGTAGGCATTACCATACAAACTGACAAAACCCACTGCAAGACATGTGGTGGGCCAAATGTATGCCCATAGGACATACACATGCAACTCAGTGAGGCTCACATACCCGACAACAGTCTCAGCCAGCAGGACAGGTGTAGATGACCACAAAGAAAGGCTGTGCTAAGGCCTCTGATTGATGGCAATGGAGAACAGCCCCCCTCCAGACCAACACAGACAGATTACAACAGGTCAGGCATTGGGATGTTAGTTCTGAAGGGTAAGAAGTCTGAAACTGAAATGTAGGTCAATACAACCTAAGATCTGTACTACACTGATATGCCTCTAGTCTGCATGATAGGTCATAATACAGAATGAAATGGAAGCCAACAGAGTACCTGAAATACTAGTACGGTCATAGCAAATGTTTACAGTTGTCAGGTGTGCCCCCCCCACAATCCTATGTAGAAATGTAGTAACATGTATGTGTGGGTATAATAACAGTGGAGCACAGATTATCTGAGCTGGCCAAATTAGCAGGATAGATTGTTGCACATGTACAATATGCAGGGCTCTGTGTGTTAGGTTGTTGTGTGTTGTATATTGTGTGAAAGCGGTCAGTATGTAGGCATGGAGGGTTGTGTCCGGGTGGCCAATGGCCAGTACTGTTGATGACAGGGCCAAGTTCTAACAACTGCAGTGCTAAACACAATGCATCCCAGCAATACCCAATCCAGCAGTAATCCATACTAATTGTTTGGATGTAATATCTGTCACCATCTGAAAGATGGACATGGCATGATTGTGGGCCCAAACATACACACAGTACACAGGTGGAAGTACCCTAGACAGAGAGTGTATAAAATGTTACTGTAAAATGGACACACCTTTGGAATTGTACATACAAGTTAGCAGCACATTAGTTGGGTTTGTAGTATGGAATCCTTGAAGGCATTAGCCGAAGCACTAGAGAGGTGAATAAAAGACTTGTGTGGATTCCTGCCTGTGGTTTTCCTGTATACAGTATTTATTTTTTTGGTTATTTTGTTGGTTTATTTTCATTATGACGAATGAATCCTCATTTAATATTCATAGGATTTTGAGAGAAAACACACTTGATGGTGGCCAAAAAACTTTGGATCATTTTGTTACATATTCGGATGCTGGTTCTGGAGCAGGGGAGGCAGGTGTGAGTACTTCTGCCTCTATTATGGCTTCTGGCTCTTGCCACTTTTTTGAAAAATTTGAACAGGCAAAAAGAGGCAGAATAGATAAGCCGTTTGCGGCAGTTGGTCGATCCCTCTCCATTTCGAGCCTCTTGGGTGAGTCCAGTGTTCTTGTAGAGAGAGTGGAACGTTTGCTACATATTGAAATGGCTACCCATTTCAATATGTTAAGTTTACAAAGATATATTGATCTTGACATCATACCAAGGGGGCTAAGAGCTTTTAAAAGCCCCTCTACCCCGTTTGACATGTCTGATGAAATAGAAGTACAGTTTTCTAAGAAATGGTTAGCGGCAGCACATCATTGTACTTCAGAATGGATATCCATCCTGTTAGATCATGATCGTATTAAACATAATAGACTTAAAGAAGAAATCAAAATTATTCATAATGATTTGTTGAAGTGGTTTTCTTCTGGACAATTAAATAAATATTTATCTGATAACAATGGGTTGGAAAAACATGAAAAAGAATGTATTGATCACAAAAGTTCTAAACTTAAATGAGACATAAAGGACTATGAGAACAATCAAGCTTATTTATGGCATAAACCAACACATTATGGTTGAAATAAGGGCTCTGGTTCCTTTAAGAAATCATCTGCTGCTTCCTCTAGAAGTGTATCATTTGCGCCAGATGTATCTGGCATGCCCATTGAGGCCGATGGAGAGGTTGAACAGTTTCCTAGTTTACCAGCAGCCCAAAATCCCTTGAGATTGGAAAAAGACTTTCGGAAGGGGAATCAACATCCTAATGAGGGATATAATGAATGGAAAAGGGGACGGTTCCAATCTGGAAATATCAACAACCGCGACTGAACAAACTTTGCCAACAAAAAAAGTAAATGGTATTGAACTGACTGTAACTTCTCTTGTACATAATATATCTGGTGTGACGTTATCTAATGAGCAATTCAAAATTCTTAATTAAGGTTTAAAGTATATACCTACAGTTATGCCTCGTTTGTATGAACTTAAGTGTGACATTTTCAAATTGTGTTGGAAAATTCATTTGGTGTATTTTTTTGCAAATAAGCATGATAATAATGAGTTTTATGAACAAAATAATATAGATGATAGCTTTTATTCTTGCACTTCTGACCCCGATGAGTGTTTGATTATGGTACTGCAGTTAATGCTTATAGTTTACTTGATACTAATAAAATTTTGTATAAAAGTAACTTTATTCCTCCATATCATCATGAACATATTAAATGTTTTTCACAGATGTTGAACTATGCTATTGAAGATGCCTTTCATAATTTCATGCAATATAAAAAATAATGTGCAATATAATCTAAGCATGAAAGAATGGAAGGAAATTCAATTGTTGGCTAAGAATGAACAACTAGTCATCAAACCTTCTGATAAAGGAGGTAAAATATTTGTCATGAATGCTCAACAATATTATAATATGTGCATGCTACATTTAGATGATTATAGCACTTAATAAAAGAGCAGTGTGTAGGAATATCATAAGGCAATAAGGGAGTTCTCATTGAGAAAGGGGTAGAGGCCATGGTAGTATGGACAGCAAGAGGTTCTCTCGTTCTTGGGCCGGGGGCTGGGAACCTTCTGAGTGATAGTCTGTCCTCCCGCAGTTGGGTGGGTAGGAAAAGACATGCGTGCGTAAATGGGCGTGCCTTCGTTGAAGGTTGGGCGTCGAGCTGGCACCTCTGCATTTCATAAAAATCTACTGCCAATTATTAATGGACCGGAGTTCCGCTGTGCTGATCCCTTACCGGGAAAAGCAGAAAGACAAACAACATTGAGAAAGGAGTAAGTCCGAGATATTTTCTTCAGATGGACAAGATAAAGACATTCAGTTCAGATGATTGTGAGTTGGCATCTTTCTATTGTTTAACTAAAATCCACAAGAGTGACGTCAACCTGCCGGGTAGGCCGATTGTGTCTGTCGAGAAATATTTTTTGTCATCTATCGGTATACTTTTACATGATTATATGCTTCGGTATGTGGTGAAGTTATCTAGTTACATCAGAGATAGTTGTGATTTTTTTAGATAAATTAAAAGGACTTCAGTGGTCTGATGACATGTTTCCTATTAGTGTGGATGTTGTCAGTCTTTACACCAGTATCCAACAGCAGTATGAGTTGGAGTCAGTAAAATATTTTTTAGGTGAAAATCCTAAATCACATTTATATAATGGAAATGTTAGATTTTTGTTTAAATAATATTTTTTTATGTTTAATGATCAGATATACAAACAGATACGGGGCACTGCAATGGGGGCATCATTTGCCCCATGTATGCAAATTTAATGATGGGATTATATGAATTAATGCATTTATATCATATACATTTTTTTAAAGAACATGTTAAGTATTTTCGTTTTATTGATGATCTTGTTTTTATTTGTAAAGGGGGTTTATCTGATGTTAACCAGTTTGTTGAAGTGATGCAGAATAACAGGTTTGAATTGTCTTTTGATGGTATGCAGGTGGGTAGACATATTACATTTTTGGATTTAGATTTATTTGTAGGAGAAAATAATGTTTTTCGGACATCTGTACACAGAAAATTTGTAGATGGCAATCAATATTTGATGGGCACTAGTTGCCATCCGACTCATACTATGGTGAGTGTTTAAGGCTTAGACGATTGTGCAATAATGATGAGGACTTTAATATGGAAGTTAATGTTATGACTAATAT
Organism: Protopterus annectens; assembly: GCF_019279795.1. Classification (NCBI taxonomy): domain Eukaryota; kingdom Metazoa; phylum Chordata; order Ceratodontiformes; family Protopteridae; genus Protopterus; species Protopterus annectens. Next base: position 842,100,832 of record NC_056734.1, on the reverse strand, counting down.
GTTTATTTCAAGGGGGTATAATAGACAAAGTATTCAGGTAGCTGTTGATAAGGTTATTAATAATTGGCCTGAAATTAACATAAAGTATGATATAGTAAGTAATAATAGAACATATATTAATAGGGATGAAAAAAGAATGATTTATTTTGTGCCTACTTATGGGACTTTCAGCATATTTTGATTGAGTTGGTTAAATACTATTGGAGCTTTTTATTCAAATCTGCTGATTTGGCAAAGCTAATTTCCCGATTGTTAGGCATTTCTTTCAGAAGGGGAAGGAATCTGAAGGATATTTTAGTTCATAATAGGTTTAGATATCCGATTATTGAAAATAATGTTCAGACTGTAAATGTTAAGGGCACTATGTTATGTGACCATTGTAACATCTGCTGTTATGTTGTGCGGACTTTTGGATATATAAATGGGTATGTATTTTGTGACATGTACAACTGTGAAACTGAAGGAATTATTTATGCCCAGAGATATTCTTGTGGTCTTGTATATATAGGAGAGAGTAAGCATAAATTTAAAACAAGACTGCAAGAACATATTAGGAATATTATTAATCGGAAAGAAGAAAGTCCTGTGGCTAAGCACTTTATACAGGTTCATGATTCTAATCCTGACGGCTTACAAGCCACGATTTTGGAGCAAGTGCATAAAGGAGTGTATTCTGATGAATTATATAAGAAAATTTGCTACATAAAGAAAGTATTTTTATCTTGAAATATGATACTTTGTCTCCCCTGGGGTCTTAATGTTGACTGTAGCTGGAGGTTTTTAATTTAATTTAGTATGTGTTTCTTTAATTTTAATTTAATTTAGTATGTGTTTCTTTAATTTTTGTGTTAGGTAGTATTTAATTAATGTAATTGAATATTTATTGATTGTTTTATTGTTCAGTGTATTTAACTATGATGAATTTGTAATGTTTTATACTCCTTGAAGGCATTAACCAAAGCACTAGAGAGGTGAATAAAAGATTGTGGATTCCTGCCTGTTGTTTTTCTGTATACAGTATTTATTTTTTTTGTTATTTTGTTGAAATACTGATGTAATCTGGCCAAACACTGGCAGACCACAAAAGGCACAGTTATGACGCACTGAGAAACCGCTGATGTCCCCGCACAAGCCAGCATATGGGGAATGCCCCAAGTATATATGTGTGTCAGCTGCAAGTAGCTTCCATAGCACGCATGCACTCAGCTCACCCTACCATCAGCCACAGGTACCTCACAGGCCATATCCCTGCTATTGGGAATGAGTACAATATGACTCCCACTTCTGTATGGGAATACCCACAGAATGCAGCATGCTGAAAAGGTGTCCCATACAGGTGTGTCCCTAGCTGTAAGCAGCACCCTGCCAGCATCCACACCAATGGATTAATAAGGACAGAAACTATTGCCATTAACACCTTGCACACCCACCCTGTCACCCCAGGGTAATACAGTGGCTTGCAGCCTGGGACTGTAGGAGTGACAGACTGCACTGGCCTTCTACAGATGGCCTGCATCACTACCAAATGCCCTATAGTCCTCTGTCAAAGGCCTGTGTCTCACCTGTACTGACAGTGTATGTTATCTCATGGAGTCCCAAATAATGACATAACACAGTCCACAGAACACAAATGCAAGGCCATGACAAATCCCAGTATCATGTCCACCATGTCCTAATGCATGAACTGTGGACCAACCCCTAAATACTGCTGGAATGAAGTGATAACTATAGGGATACTTATCAGATATTGCTTGCATAATGTTCAGAAGAGGATAGAATAACAGAGGGAGGGGTAGAAGCATGGAGGCCATGGAATGTGTGAAGTCTGAAACTGTGATGTGTGCCCATACTATCCCTGCCTGCAAATACACAAATGGGTGTCTACAAACCTGCTCGTAAACCACAATGTGAAGGGGTAATGACCAGATATACGAGTCCTGCCTCTGGGTAACCTGTGTGAATCTGTATAGCTGAGCAGTATGGCCACAGCAGGATATGGCCATTCTGTCACGTCGATGGATGTACAAACATGGGATCCTCAGCCACCACAGTACCAAGGTGCTGGACCATTTAGACAGACCCATCAGCAAGTGTCTGCAGCTCCCCCTCCAGAATGGCATGAGTGTGCAAGAATATGTAGGCTGCAGACCACAATACTGGACACAGCTTCATTCATCTTGTATTCCCCAGGAAATTACTGCGAGAAAATATGTATATCTGTCAGTAGTTAATGACATAATACATCACAGTGTAAAACAGTACATATGTCTGAATATCTCTGTAACACCAAAACCATGTAGCTGAAGCAGCACAAACACAATTAGTTACAGTTACCCACTATCCTTTTCCCATTGTGATCCCATATTGTCAACCTATCTACAGATATCCTGCAGAAACAGGTTGCTAGCTGTAGGTGTAAAACATAAATGCCTGCACTGGAGTACAACCTACCTGGAATGGATTCACACATTCAATACAGAAGATCATACTGGGCATGCTCCCACACTTACATAAATGAAGCCCATGTCTGGCAATAACAGTGGACTATAATTATCTGTCAGTCGCAGATGTCTGTGCATACACTCTACATCGCACACCAGTCATGCTTTGCACACACATTGGATCGGAATACACACATATATCCAAGGACAACACACTATAATAGGTCAAACATACACAAACATAGATGTGGGGAAGAGACAGACAGACAGACAGTGACAAAGAGTTTCCCATCATGAGGCCTGTCCCACCCACCACTCATCCAATTGGCCAATATCACATGATGTGCCAATGTCTGTCACTGCAGACATTTGCTTCTGGTAGCCCTCAGCACTATAGTGTCTGTGGTGCTTGTGATAACTGTGTAACATGACAGTACAAGTCATTATTCATCTAGCAGTTGTATACACAGTCCTATCAAATGTAAATGTGTGTGTGACTGAGTGTTGTGTGTGTTTTCAGAGGAATGGTTTATGGCCCATTCACACAAACTGCACTCCCCATTGCCCTAGTTTAGCTAGCCTCCTGATGTCAGTCACCTTGAAATACCCCTTTGGACAAGAATCATCCCTATGACCTCTGTGGTGCGTGCAATATCTGCGTAATGCTATATTGTGCTGTACTAGTTAGGTAAGAGTTCTAATCCCAGACATAGCAACTGTGTGTGTGTGTGTGTGTGTGCGTGTGTGTGTGTGTGTGTGTGTGTGTGTGTGTGTGTGTGTGTGTGTGAGTGTGTTTGAATGTGTAAGGATCAATGCTTTTGAGGCCATTCACAGTCACTACACCTTCCATTGCCCTACGTCAGCAAGCCTGCTGATGTCAGTCACTTTAAAATACTTCCTTGGACAAGATTCAGCCCTGTAAGCTCTGTGGCACTTGCAAAAACTGTGTAATGCTATAGTGTGATGTACTAGTTAGGTAGGAGTTCTAATCCCAGACATGGCAACTGTGAAACTCTGTGTGTGTAGGGATCAATGCTTTTGAGGCCATTCACAGTCACTACACCTCCCATTGCCCTACTTTATCAAGGCTACTGATGTCATTCACCTTGAAATACACCTTTGGAGAAGGGCTAGCCCTATAAACTCTGTGGCACATGCTATAACTGCATAATGCTATAGTATGATACACTAGTTAGGTAGGAGCTCTACTCTAATCCCACTCATGGCAACTATGGAACTCTGCATGTGTGTGTAGAGAGTAATGCTTTTGAGGCCATTCACAGTCACTACACCTTCCATTGCCCTACTTTAGCAAGGCTGCTGATGTCATCTACCTTGAAATATACTTTGGAGAAGAGCTAGCCGTATAAGCTCTGTGGTGTGTGCTGTAAATGCGGAACCATGTAGTAGCAGTAACTACACAGCTATGGGTTTGAATTCTATCTGTGGCAAGTGTTTGTGTGTGTACCTCAAAGTTTTTGTCCCTATTTACAGCCAGTACACATCTCAGAGCCTGACTTTAGCAGTCCTGCAGATAGCACCCACCTTAGAAGTATCTGTTGCGAAACCTATACCATATCAGGTCAGTGGTGCATGTGGTAAATGTGTAACATACTGGTTTGTAAAAGTTGTTCAATAGAGGTTTGAACCTCACCCCTGGAAAATGTAAACGTGTAATTAGGGTGAAATAATTTTTGGGATCTTATACCCACTACATAACCCAATGCAAGTATTTACAAGAGCTGGTGATGTTCCTCAGCTTAGAGGTTCCTTGGGACAACATCCATACAATAAGCTCTGTGGTGTGTGTGATAAATGTGGTATGCTATAGTAACAATACATAGCTAGGTAGGGGTTTGAAACTGAGTACCGGCAAGTGTGTGTGTGTGTGTGTGTGTGTGTGTGTGTGTGTGTGTGTGTGTGTGTGTGTGTGTGTGTGTGTGTGTGTGTGTGTGTTTTTGTCATCAGTATCCTGTATGGAGATTGTTGTGATTGTGTAACGACAGGATTCATTGTGGGGTGGGTTTTTTAACTTCTTATATTGAGGACCTACTATATGTCACAATGTCTACCTTACAAGGACAACAGATATCAAACAGCAGAAAGGCTGGTGTAGACAATCCATAGCCCTACATGTGACATTATGGATCGGTGAACAATATAGGCAACCCTTGTATTACCCAGAGAACACTCTCCACCCATGTCTCATACACAAACACACTTGGCTAGGCAACAACCACTATACTGATAGTTCCCTGCATATTGCCCACAGATAGCAACCACGGTGTGAATGCAGTGGACTACATTCCTATTCATCACAACACTGCCGCTGACATCAGAATGTACTGTGATGTGTAACATCTCCTGACTGAGTGTGTTATCCAGCAAGTAAAAGGACATGGCACCCTGTTCCATCCCTACAATAGGCAAATAATTGCTTACAGTGGTCCATTGCTATGTTCCCCACTGGATGCCTGCAACAACTGTAAAGTCTGCAGATGTAACCCATAAAGGGAATACCATGCCTTATATACATGCCCTGTATGGACAGATGCCACTAACTCCACTGAATACCTGTATCATGCTGTCAGTGTAGGTGCAGGCATGACCTCAGTTCCATAGCCAGTTCTCACCACATGAGGTCGGGAATGCCACATCAGATGATAATCTCTCCACACAACATGCCCAAGAGACCCCAGGTACACTTCCACATGTCACAGAACATGCATGTGGGACATGTGCACAATCCAACACCAAAACCTGTGTGTGTGTGTGTGTGTGTGTGTGTGTGTGTGTGTGTGTGTGTGTGTGTTATATACAAACATGTGTTGTGTACCACCCAGTACACTTACCAATGTCCACTGTAGAAGGGCTGCTGATATCAGCCACCATGCACTCACCTGTATAAACCCCTAAGATCAATCAGGTGTGTGACACATGCAGTAACTGTTATACAGACCTGTGACTTGTGTTCAGCTGTACCCAGGATACGGCACAGTCAAGATGCCACCACAGTGCCATACCCCTTGTAGGAAACAACAGCAGGCCAACATCCTGCTGACACATGGACACCTATAACACAAACAGAATACATTATGGAGATCATAATCACTAAGTGTTAATAACAGCTATAATGCATCATGGCTGGACAGCTATACATCCTAACATGTAAGCATTAAACTTTAGTGCTGAAAACATGTTACACAGCATTGCATTTGTACACAGTAGTACAGTCACCCTGTGCATCAGAACCATATTAGCCTGTCCCTGCATTGATGTTATGGATGACAGGGATGTGGCACAGGTATCATCATATGCACAGGGTGTGTTGTGGGTTTGCCAGAGACCTAGGCTAAGCCATTCATTTGACATTATGTGTGTGTGTTAGGGGGTTTCATTATTAATTGGGCTGTTGCGATGTGGTGTGTGTAGGTATGGGGCTGCCCTAGCTGTGTTGGTGATGTGTGTGTGTGTGTATGCTTGTACACAGTTCTGCCATGTGGCTGCCCTATACAGGGGTTTGTTGGACAGCTGCAGACCGTACCTGGTGGGTTGTGCAGTTCACCGTCTCCGGCCACGGACATGAGAACTGTGCCTCCCAGGGGTTCCATGGGCACCACCAGGTACAAGCTACAATGTGGTACTCTCCCCTGATGATGACATATGTCTGCTGGCCCAGCCAGGGCCACGTGCATGTGGCCTGCTATGTTGTGGTGTGGACAGCACTCCCTTGCAGTGCTGGGGCTGGTACTGCCACTACGGGAGTGGCTCTGACTTCTCGCACGTCCACGTCAACCTCCAGCTCTTGGTGTTGCTGCCCTATATCCACGTGGCCGTCACACTACTCCCACCATATGGTCAAGAACAGACATTCCACAGTCGAGGATTCCCATCATCTCACTCAACCGTCTATCCAGGACCTCTGCAAAATAATGCTGGGCACCTGCAAGATCACGGGTGTTGTCAATAACAGCAGAATGAGTAGCCCTCTGCAGCCTCAGACCCTGTCTGGTATACCATACCATACGTGCCTGCACCCCCATGATGGCCTGAAACATGCTCCTTGTGTCACCAGATGTGGCACTTCTGCCAGGGGCATGATGACCAGCAGCCCTCCTATGAGCACCCCTGTACATCTGCCTGTGTGGTACCTTGCCGGGCATCCGGCTATGGCTGCTGTGTCCAGACACACATGCCATAGACACCACACTGTCCTGTCCCATGGCACCACCCACCAACTGTCCCTCATCTGTGGCCACTGGTGATGGGGTATGTATACGCAATGTGACTGTGTGCAGGGATGGGGTGGATAACAGTGGGATGTCAAACAATTCTGCACCTTCAGCCCCTGACAACCTTGCCTGTGCCTCAACACACCTATCATTATTGTCAGTGTCTGTATGGACACTGACATTAGTTTGCCTGCAGGAGGGACCCTGACCCAACTCGCCACCTATGAGGGGAAAACAAGAAATGCACTTTAAGATCTGTACATCATTGCTTAACTGCAGACACACACACACACACACACACACACACACACACACACACACACACACACACACACACACACAGGTGAGGTTGCACAAAGATATTACACACAGACCTCTCATTACCCATCTGTTGACATGCTTGACATATGGCACTCAACAGCATGCACTACAGCTATAGTCAATCCCTGTTACCAACATTATACATCTCTGTGATGCATGGGTTGTGTCAGTAGGTGATGCCCCTTCCCCTGGAATACACTGCACCCATGAACGCAGTATTGCTATGCACCTGTTCAGCACCCTGGCATGTACTGTGGACCATACATCACAGGTGTACATGCTATTGCTGAATGTATATATGCATGTCATTTATATTTGCTCTGCTCCTTACAGCCCCTATGTGTTTGTCCGACACATACCTGGGATGATATGTGGACAGATGTCATTAGTGAATGCCTGATATCTGATTTGCATATCTCATCATCAGCAGTGTATGTATGACCAATAAAATACAATTACACTGACAACCTTCAAACCTTACTGTGGCTATGAGGAGTGTACACACCCTTACTGACATGGCACCCTCTTCCCTGATATGCCATGGGGCCACAATACTACATATGTTAACATTACACAAACCTGATATGTGACATATGACCTGTGCAATAAAATGCAGTATCAAACAAATGTGTTAGTTGTGCAGATGCTGATTGAGATGCATACAATTTGTCAGTGCATAAGTGTGCACACCCTTAACATGATGGTTTGTTGCAGCAACTGTTAAGTGTACTACAGCAGTCACTATTCCTGGAAGGGGTGTGCTAGCATGGGCCATCTGCATTTGCCAGTACTTGGTCACTCTGCCCTACAAATGTCCCCTAACTCTGCAAGATTGCAAGGTCAGCTCATGTGCACAGCCCTTGGAGGTCACACAGTGCCTTCACTATTGCTGTGGAGTCAGGGTTATATCTGCCACAATTCGTGACCTTGACTGTGTGCAGATACAGCCATTCTTAGCGAGCTTTGGATGTCTGCTTCAGTTCACTGTTGTGTTTCAGGATGATACCCCTCCCCATCCTCAGCCTTTTTGCAGATGCTTGACAACTATGGGCTACACATGAGTGTCATTTTGCAGTGTCCCAAATTCAGAACACCATGTGTACCGGCCTAGTCCCTGCTAATGAATGCTAGACATACAGGTGTACACTGGCACCAGCAAGGTACAGACGGGGATGGTGGGCCTGAGGGTGAGGTGTTGCTTGTGCAGCACATGTATCTTAATTGATACTGTCTGTAGGTTTCCAACTTGGTCTTGGTACACCATTACACATTCCAACACATGCCTTTGGGGGACTTTTGACATTATGCATATGCTACCTGTAGAGAGCCCTGGCTGATGTTTCCTGTGGAACAACTCTCCCATCTGATTACCCTAACCCATGGGACACACTTATGTAGAGTCCAGGCAATTGTCGACACAGGTACTGCACAGCCTCTACTTGCTAGACACTCCTGCAACTCCCTCAGTGTTGTGGCATGTTACTAGGCAGCCAGCATGACCAGTTTGCAACGTGTCATCATCTGTCTTGGATGGCCATCTGTTTATTTTCTACATTAATGTTGTCCCATACATCCTCATCACATACATGACTGTCTGAACTGCTTGCCATGGTATATGCAATGGTGAGGTAAGGCTACATGTCCCACTCCTGCATGCTACCTGTTGGGTATGGGATCCATTCCATGGCTTCTAAGATGTGTGCAAGCCACAGCTGCCTCTGTTGCAGGTGAGTGGGCACATTTGATGGACAAACATCTTGGACAGCAGACCATTTCTTGGTGTGACATTGTGGACCTGTACTTGCTGGAAGGTGCATAATCATGAAGAGTGAATGCTGTCAGTACCTCAAAGGCTGCTTCCACAATATGTTATTTGAAGTGTATGCACACATATGCTTCCAGTGTTTGTTAAGGTATGTATTCCCCATATTTGCTGTCCTAACATAGGATTCCATATTAGACATTCATTGCTCATGTTAGTACCACATTACAGGTTGTAAGGGTTGTGGAATGTGGTATTGTGATATGCCATTGTGTAGATCTGTAACAGTTGCCATTGTAACAGTGGTATATACACTGTTATAGCACTGTATAAGGGTGATGTTTTAGACATGTTCCTACTGTAGGACATTTGTCCCACCATTATGTTCATCTCTGTGCACATATCTTGCAATGACAGGTTGTTAGTTATATTGCAGGACTCTTACATACCCTTCAGATATGCCACCATGGTGACCACTGTGATGCAGTGCAGTTAACAGCAACAATAAGTGAACATGTACAGCATGCATTATGGGTTGGTGTGTTAAATGTGTGCATGGCAAATACCATGGCTATAACATGGCCGGTGTATTGGCAAACCTGAACAAACAACACCATACTCACCAGCTACAGGCTGCTGTGCCCAAGGTATACCAGAGGGACCTACATAGTTGTGTGAGAGATGCAATGTCAGTAGCCACACCTGTGGCATTGGTACATGGTGGGAGCAGCATTACAGTACATCAACAGTACAAACCCACAATACTACAGATTATGCACATCTGTTTATTTCTACAATGCAGCAACAGACTATATATATTTTATCTCACATATGCATGATTAAACTCTATAGGTGCTGATGGATTAGAAGCAGTGGTCTACTGATGTTCCCTGGGTTCTTACCTGCATGCTCCTCACCCATTGTGTGGGTAGAACCCACCCCCACAATGCTATCCACAGGGTCTTGTCTTTGAGGGCGGGCAGGTGCCCTGAGGCTGGAGAGGAACTCCTCAGCATGTGTCATGGGAGGCTGCATGGCATGACCCCCCCCCCCATGGTTAGCTGGTCCCTCCTAACTGCAGCAGCATGCTGATGGGCATGGTGGAGTAGGTCAGTGCAATGAAGTCGGACCTGCTCATAACTGCGGTTATGCAGGCCGACATTGTTTACCCTGTGGATGAGCTCGTTCCATAGGGTGGTCCTCTCTTACCAATCATGGGCTGTACAGCCAAACAGGGTGTGGTAGTGCTGCACCAGGTGGTTTATAATAACCTCATTCTCCTGGGGGGAATAGACTGGCAAGTGCTGTCTAGACATGGTGCCTGAAAGACATAAAGAGGAAAAGAGGTATGAGGACCTCATACTGCAAGGATATAATAGTTGTTAATTCACATCTCTGTCTGCCCCCCAACCATATCTGCAACAATAATCTGAAAACACAACTCAACCGGTATGTTTACAGCAAACCTACTGTTGGGACATATATTGTATTATACAACAAATTGTGCAATGTGTTTCTAGTCATGTTCCATGTTGAAACACTATCATTGGTGGCCTGTTGCAAACAATGTCACCTGCATGCCATTGTAAGGGCTACTATGGTTCCATATATGCATGTGTTCTGTTTGCTATGTGACTGCTCCAAATCTGGTGTTTTGTGTTAATCCGGATATCTATGCATGCTGTTAGACATAATCCTGGAATGTGTGGACTATTACTATCCACATATGTTCTATAACTGTCACACAATAGCATATTTGGGAAGCCAGTTCCCAGCAGAACCACCTCTCCCACCTCATCTGGCCATGTTACCAGGCCACAGCACATCTGGGACCCACCCCAGGACATCATCATCTGCTGGTCCTGCACTACCTTCAGGTGGAACCACCTCGGGGTTGGTGTTTGCCCCCCCCCCCCCGGCAGCACACACAGACAGGATCATGTCACCTGAAGTCAGGTCAGGGGTCTGGTCCATAGGGAGCTCCACTGAGACTTGGAGGATGTGCTACACCACCTTGAGGCCCTAAGTACACAATTACAGGGTCTGCATGCTCTTCCTGCTCAGCCCCCAGCGCAGGCACCTTCAGGGCCATGAAGGTACAGTTATGACTGCCCATGGGTGGGGACCTTGGTCCCATTGTTTCCATTCAGGGGCTCATGAGCTTCCACATTCCAAACACCACTCCCTGTCCAAGGTGTTTACCCACCACATGTGTCATATACTGCCCCTGTATGCTGTCTTGTCTGTCTTTCAACCCAACCTACATCCCCAAATATACCTACTATCCTTCCCCAACATACCAATCTCACCTTCACAAACAAGGGCAATGTATTCCCAACATGGATTTCACACCAGACAAAACTGTCCATTTTGCACCTGCTTACTATTGTGTGTATATATCTATATATATATATATATATATATATATATATATATATATATATATCTGTGTGCGTGTGTGTGTGTGTGTGTGTGTATAGATATGTGTGATGTTTTCTCACATATATTGTGCAGCACTGTCATTCAACAGTAGGGGAAATGTGTATACATATATATATATATATATATATATATATATATATATATATATATATATATATATATATATATATATATATATATATATATATGTGTGTGTGTGTGTGTGTGTGTGTGTGTGTGTGTATGTAGACATAAACGTATATATATATATATATATATATATATATATATATATATGTGTGTGTGTGTGTGTGTGTGTGTGTGTGTGTGTGTGTGTGTGTGTGTGTGTGTGTCTGTATATCTGTAGACATACATGTATGTGTATCATACCTCTCAACCAGGAAACATCAAAAATCTGGACAAGGCCCATGAAAAATAGGTACAAATCTATGACTGACATAAAATTCGCATACACAATTATGTAACCCCACCCAATCCAATGGAATTGTGGGATACCAACTTTCAAACACAAACTGAAGAACAAACAACCAAAATATGGCACCCTGCAGCCATTCCAGTGGCATTAACACTTCTCTCCCCTTGAAACTCACATTCATTGAAACATCACTGAAACCCACACCACTTCCAAAGAGAACACATCTGGCCGATGGTGGCTAAAGATTACCTTTGGTCTGTTTTCAAATCATAGGCCCCTTGCACACAAAACAAGAAACATACATGCGTTATTTGATACACCTTCCTGACTTTATTAAATTATATTCCTTGTATTAATGATATAAGACTCAATTATTTCAATATTCAAGTTGCAAAGCCCATTTATTACAGCAGTATCATTCAAGAGACAATGGAGGGCTACTCTGACAGTGTGGTACAGCACCTGGAAAAAAAACTCTTACAAACTGCATTATTCTCAGTCCAAAATGCTAACCACATCAGCTCCTTTAGACTGCAGGCAACATTTAAAAGATAAATAAAAACAGCAAATATCATGTTTAAAGGGAAGCTTATTTTTTGCTTTATAAAACATTCAAATACCTCACCATGCATTCCAAGAAAGTGGCAAATCACAACTTTATTTACTGATCGAAAACCTAGTCAAGCAGGAATAGTGGTATACAACTAATTATCCTAATTGCTAAATTATCCAGTATTTTATAAACCATGCTACCTATAACCCAGAACCCAACAGCGCATGAAAAAAAGGCCAGCCAATGTACTTAACATCCAAATATTATACATAAGAAATGGTTAAAAAATCAAGAGTTCTGATGAAAATGATTTAGGTTGTGTTTTATTAAAACCAACAAGGAAAAAATCAGCAAGTAGTTTAAGCTTGTCTGATGATGCATCATCCAGCCCTTCTAAACAGATATTCTGTGTGTTGTGGATATAACACTGCATAATCAAACATGTCTCTGTACTACTTACTATGTTGCCACTTACTCAACTCCATGTGCGACACAACATTAATAGCAAAAGAAAACACACACACAACTACCCTCTGTGCAAATTTGTTAGAACTAGTGTTAATGCAGAAGAGAGTGACTGTTGTGCAAGGTTATTCCACACTCTTCAGAGCTTCCCGTGCACACTTTCCAAAATCCTACAGCTTCCCTTATATGCAAGAAAACGATGCAGCTACATTCCATAAGCCAACAGTTTGCAATATTGTACTTAAAACTTAAAGTACACAAAATTACTTTTGATCGCTGCTTTTATCATTCTCGCCCACCCAACACATCACTTGTTTATTTCTCCTGCTGATCTGTCTCACACACACATGCATACCAGTTGTTGTGTTTTTTACAGCGTGGTCACTTCCTCTGCATGTTCTACTGTTGCCCACATTTCACGACACCAATGCACAGTTCATCTTTCCCTGGCAAGAATCCATTTTGAAGACCTAAATCCCTTTTATCACACACACACACACACACACACACACACACACACACACACACACACACACACACACACACACACATGTGTTAGGTACCTTAAAGGAAAGCAATGCTGTTCTGCCCAAACCCATCTGGCTCACTCTGCAGCAAAATAAATGGCAGTCCCAGCAGCCATGTTCTGCCCGAACCCATTAAATTGCTTAAATCCATCCATCCATAACAGAGCACCAGTAGCTTAAATTCATCCATAATGGCACACCAGTATTCAAACAGATGCACTCCCATGCACGTCCCTTAATTCTGACAGGCTGACGGAGCTGACGTCATCACACACATGATGACATCAGCTCCAAAAGTGCAAAAATTAAAATGTTTCAAAAACAGATGAAAAGAATTGGAAATGAAGGAGTGCCACTCGGGAATCATGGCACCCCATTATTGGGACCCCAAAACTCGGTAAAAAACGAGTAATTCAGGATGGTTGGGAGGTCTGATATGTGTGTGTGTGTGTGTGTGTGTGTGTGTGTGTCTATATATATATATATATATATATATATATATATATATATATATATATATATATATATATATATATATAAATAAATAAATATTTATATGGCGTGCATTCAAACATCAAGTCTGCGCTATCTAACTCTCCTTCCTTCACAGCTGCATTCTTCTGCCTTGCCACAAAAACAGACAGGTGTCACATGTGGAAACAGCCTAACATTGGGGGGGGGGGGTATTGGGGGAAAGATTGTAGGTAAGCCTATTACAAACCTATGGTGTTTGTGCATGATACATTTCACTTTAACATGACTGTCCTGCAGGTGGTGGGGTCTGAAACTCATGTGTCTATCATAATGTCATTACTTCCACCACCAGTTATTTGCCACACTAATATACATGTCTTGAGGTATAGAACACACACTATGATGACTTACATCTTGTCATTCAGTGCTGATCTGCACAGTTGACAGATATGGCCCACTGCCCACAGGGGCAGATGCTATCTCCATAGCAGTTGTTCAGCAGGACATCATTACAAACGACAACTGTTGATGGCACATATAAATCTTTCCACATCCTCTATCCCATTATTACAGACCAAGTACTACATTCAATTACATACATATATGTTTCATATACCTGTTGTAGTATTGTCCTCTCTTCTAGGTACACTTTAATGTGTCCCTTGTGTTATATAGGTTTGGTTTGTAGTTTTAGTTGTTTTAGTTATTTATTTATTTTCCTCTTTCTCTTTCTTTCTCTCTCCACTACAGGGATTGAGCTGCTTTGAATAGGTTGCAGCATGGATTTTGTAGGTGATGCTCATGATCAGGTGATGGCCTCTGCACTGATCAGTGTTCACCACTTGTTAATTGCATGCAGCCAGCTGTGTAGTACTTGCAATGGCAACCCACTACTCTAAATTACTACATAATTTGGGCATTGTCCCTTTACCTTTCCTGTGTGGAAGACACCCTTCCTGTGGTGTGGGCAGCAGTGTTACAGACAGCAGGTAGCAATACCTCTTACAACAGGACTTGCAGACACAGACCAACTGCATATTTATATATCATTCCAGACCTACGGACAGTGTGAGTATTGTTGTTATATGCATTATATACCGCTAGTTTTACAGGGTTTGTGTGTACATGCTAGTTTAGCATGGAATGCAGTCTGTCTGCATAGCTCTCAACTGTGGGCCTATCCACATGATGGCCAGAGGATTGGCTATTATGTTTTGTCTGTTCACCACACAGGTCTTATCACTGATATATCAGTGGCATTCTGCCTGTTGAGTGCTATCAGTACATGGCTACATCCATTTGTGTTTCTGACTTCATAGTCCTGAGTAAAGGGTATGTTGCAACTAATCCTGTAACACCAGCAACTTTTACAGTGTATAACAGCAATATTGCAAATATGGCCCTGTGTTCCAGCCTCTGTCCTCCACCTATATACCAGGCTTTGTCCTTATGTCATGCATTAAGAGGTTGTTAAGTAGTGGCCTATCATTATGTAGTGCTGGCACTCATGCCATCATTCCAGTGATGTTGTGGACTCCCACACATATTGTGGGGTAGTGTCCATATATATCTGGGCTACAGCTGGACAAAATGTATGTGACCTTGTACAGTCCAGAGGTCAGTGTATGTAACACTGTTATATGCACTTGTAAGTCATTCTATGAGGGAGAGGTATGTACCATTTTTAACCTAGGCTGCTAAAACATGTGAGGGATATCAGTAGTAAGACACATGAAGGTATATGGCTGTACATTTTCTCACATTTCACCATGGGAACAGTGGTGGGCTAGTGATTACTGTCTTACAGACAGTTCTGTTTGTCAGTGTGATAGTGATGTTTTAAGTTAAGCATTGTTATGTAACAGACATATTTTCATTGTGACATCTTAATTCTTTCCCCCCCTAGGGGTTGTGTACAGAGTGTAATTGGAGGCTGCTGAACTACATCTGTAATTAATTAGTGTTGATTGATTCTTATCTTCCAGGCCAGTGTTTCTTTACTGTTGTACTACTTGAAGGCCTTGGCCTGGACAGCAGCATATGTTATGCTTTCAGATTACTGTATCATATGTTTTGCTTGAGAGTTGCATTAGTCAGTTATTATGTATTTCAAACACCTAACTGCTATATGAAATGGCATACACAACTGAAATAGTACACAAATAAACATTTCTATGTATGCAAACCTGTGTGTGGTGTCATATCCTTTGACTTCTCTGTGGGTATATGTTTCATGCAATAATTGTCTTTTGTATGAAAGAATCAAACACTGGCCATTTTAAAAGGTGGCAACTGCAGGAATACTGGCTGTTCAATATCTTGTGCATCCGCTAAATATGTATATTCTTATACATATCTATATGAAGTAATATATGTATAAGTATATGTATGTGTGTGTATATATATATATATATATATATATATATATATATATATATATATATATAGTTCCCCTTCACAATCTCAAATTACTGAATGCTTGAAACTCAGTAACTCGAGACTGTAAAGTCGAACCAACAAAAATCCCGAAACCCACAAGCACAAAAACAAAAAACCCCAAACATACAGAACACATACACTACACAACACACACACCATACAACCCACATCACATAAACTACAAGCCTACACTACATGCATGCAGGGGGGCACGCCCTCTGCATTCCCCACACCCCCCTTATATATTCTAACTCCGACATCGCACTGATGCACAAAATAAAAAACACCACACAGCCATTTTACACTGCCTCGCATACACACACAAATACAGACACATCCAACACTCATACTCCCACCTCCCTACCCTAACCCACACACACAACTTACAAAACACACACATACACTCACTTACCTTTACTTCCGTAAAACATCCCGACTCACACATCCCATCCCGTAGCTGACAAGCATAAGCGCGAATTTGAGATATTTGAATTCGCACTTATGCAGATTCGCACTTATGGGTTTTCGACTTTACAGTCTCGAGTTACTGAATTTCAAGCATTCAGTAATTCGAGATTGTGAAGGGGAACCATATATATATATATATATATATATGAGTGTGTGTATATGCATCATTGGAATGTTTACTGCTTTCCCATTGTACATTCCCTAGGGTAGACAGACTGTTCTGCATGATATGTTATTGATATCATCCTGACATCGTACAGCTGAGATGGATTACTGTTAACTTGTTGTGGTTATGTTGTGTAGGGTCCTGGGTATGAGACTTGCAAGAGTTGGTTATTGTGTTGCAAGACAGATCTGTTCAGCTGTGGAGGAGGGGATGATATCAATAATTACAAGAGGTACTTAATTTTGGCCCCCTCACCCCCATTAACAGTGCCTTTGGTCATATATTTATTTGTTGTGTACTTTTATATATATATATATATATATATATATATATGTATATATGTATGTATGTATATATATATATATATATATATATATATATATATATATATATATATATATATATACATTGTTGAATGACTGTGCTGGATAATATGTTTGAGAAAATATCAGATTTATTTACATCTGACATGGCTTAGTGGTAAATCACTTTGGCTATAGTATGCAGGTTTTGTGTTTGAGACTTGCAAGGGCTGATTATTTTGTTGCTGGGCAGAACAGGGGCTGTTGGAGACAGAATGATTAAGACACTTTAAAGCAGTTTTAAGAAGGTTTGCATGGTTTTGCGCAGAGCTAAGCGACACTTATGTGAGCTTAGTTTCGCTTACGGCCGCTTAAACCTGTGCTAATTTCAAATAAAGAAAAGAAAAAAATGGAGATAGGAAAGTGGTGAAATTGAGGCAAGCAGGGGGACAAACAAGAGGAGAAACAAGTAGGGATGTGCAGGACAGGTGTAGGAAAGGACCATAGCTCTGAATTTCTTTGGCAGCAACAGCTGCTTTCAATGTGGGCAATTTAGAATTTGGAGCCTTACACCCTACAGGGAGGTGTGTGGGCATCATACAGTATGGATGATTGGTAGGGGTAGATTGTGTGCTGGGTACATGTCTCTGAGAGAAATGCAGAGCTATGTATGAGATGTGCTTTTTTATGGGACAGTTGCCCTTTTTTTAAGGTGAGAGTGGGATATTAAGAAAGGATTATTGGTAAGTGTGGTGAGGGAGGTTTGGTAGGAGAGGTTGCATTTGCAGACAGACAAGACAGCAGACAGGGGTGGTGTATGACACATGGGTGGTAAATACCTTGATGGGGAGGGTGGTTGGGAATCTGAGGCTCCTAAGCCCCCCAGATGGTAGTAGTGGCACTGATGTCCCCACCCAATGGCAGTCACCACTACTCCTTCATAGCCCAAAAGGTGGCTACACTGGGGGCTGGGCTGGAGGGGCCACCTGCCCCTCTAGCTGTGACAGCCTGCCTCCACCTGGCACAGGCGGTCATCCAGCTCTGTCTGGAGGACACTGCGCACCATGCTACAGACCTCATCCCAGGTGACAACGTCCTCACTGCGCCCACTTGCGGGGCTGGCGAGCCCCATCCCCTGCAATGGTTCCACCAGAGGGTGGTGCAGGACCAGCAGATGAGGGAGGTCTGGGTTGGGTCCCAGACATGCTGGGACCTGGTGCCTCGGCTAGGTGGGGTGGGAGAGGCGGATCCACTGGGATCTGCCTTCCCATATGTGCTATGATGTGGAAATTTACAATGAATATTGGTTAGTCATGCACAACACATTGCAACATTAGTCAAAATAGCATGCATGGATATTCTCTTTTACCCAAAACAGTGCAATAATAACAGTGTCATAGCAAACAGAACCCACGCATATATGGAATGGCATTCAGGTTTGCAACAGCATGCCAGTTAGTGGTATGTCAGGCAGTCAATAAGATGATTATTCAACAGGGAATATTAGTATGCACACAGTTTAAACAATGATAAACCAAATGGAGCAACAGTCCCAATGGTAGAGGTTTGTTTAGGAACATATCCATGCTGGTTTCAGTGTGATAGTTGGATCAGTTGAGTGTGGGGGAAGGGAACAGGTTCAATTGACAACTGCTATCATGTATATTTGTCAGTTCACTACTATTCCCTACTCTACATTCTGACCACACTTACACTTTACCTGGGCCATGGGGCTGCTACAGCACACCAACAGCTGTTGATATCAACAGAGCAATTGTACCCTTATTTTAGTTATACACATCAGACCTGTTTCTATACCAATTTCTTTACCTGTGAGTCTATGCAGGAGAACGTTGTGCAATTACATTGCTGTTTCTACACATATTTCAGATTCACATATTAGTTGCAGGCCCTGGAGTGTGTGTTGTGTCTTTCACATACATCTACTGTGACATTCTCTGTGTGCAGGTTTCTTGGCAACTGGGGAAACTATCCATGACAGTGTGACACTTGAGGGGCTTGTCTGGGCCAGACTGCAGAGTGTGGATGTCTAGCTCACATCTATTTGTAGGACTGGGGCTGATCAACACAGCAGTTGTACACCTTTCATAGTTATACACATCATACTAGTATTTCTATTCAGATGTCTTTACCTGTGTGCCCTATATGGAAAATGCATGTTTTGCAGTACATTATTTTTCTATTCAGATTGCAGTTTAAAACTGTAGAACCAGACTGAGATGTTAGTGGCTGTCCCTGGATTTGAACCATGCTGTGTGTGCAAAATTGAATTACAGGCCTAGTCCTTATCAGACTGAGCTACTGGGGAGGTGTTGTGTGTTGCTTGTGACATTTCTATCTAGTACATATTTTTGTGCACAGTACTTTTATTATGACATGTATTATTTGTTTCCCATTTTCAGTACAAATTATGGATACACGACAGACATTGGTGTTACTGTTTGTGAAACGTGCACATTAGCTGGATTGCACATTTGACTATTTTACAACTACATACTGCAATTTAGATTCTTGAGTACACAGTGTAGATTTTAGGTCTGCACCTGTTAGCCTTATACATTTCTCAGTACATTCGCAGCTACATACGGCTGAAATCGAAAGGTTAACACAGGACAATGCTGGCAGACAAACAAGTAAAACACATTCTGATGGGAATATGTAATGTTGCTTTTTTCCAGTTATTTGACATGCCCATTCTAAAGTATGCAGACAAGCAGTGCTAAATCAGTTCACCTCAGTTAATGCATTCTGCAGGACATACACATTTGTATTTATCAGGTACAAGTGAGATGACACACACCAGTGTTTGGAATCACCTTTATTAGTCTTGAAATACATATCTGTGTACAACTCAGAGCTCCACAATTACTGTTCCTGCATGATCTGCACAGGGGAATGCTTTTCATTTCTGTTACAGTAGCCCTGACATGGCACTTTCTTGGCAGGTTCACTCAGACACAGTCATACATATTCTAATATTCCTCTCCTGCATATTGTACCTTGTTTGCTACTGATATCTGTATTACACAGCAGCTGGGCATACACCATTGTAACACTGGCAGCCTGACACAGGCATTTATTTCTGATTTTTAC
This sequence comes from Protopterus annectens, assembly GCF_019279795.1. Lineage (NCBI taxonomy): Eukaryota > Metazoa > Chordata > Ceratodontiformes > Protopteridae > Protopterus > Protopterus annectens. The sequence continues at coordinate 842,080,711 of NC_056734.1, read as the reverse complement.
AGCACAATTATATATACAGGCAGTACTACCATTACTATAATTTTGATTTCTTACTGCTAATAGTAGGGGGTATTCTGTACTCACCATACTGCCAACACAGCCGGGCCAGTCACTGGGCATGAGCCTGCATATTCTGGGACCTCTCCACAGCAGCTGTATGGGGAGACATCACACATTAATCACATCTGCACAGTCACAAGTTGAACTTTTTCCATACTTAGTTAGAGATACATAAGACTGCATACTTACAGACAGGTGGGACATCCTGTGCTTCAGCTATTTGGATCCACTGGTCCAAGAGTGCACCCCTCCTCCCCTTCAGGTCATTATGGTGATGACGTACCTGCTCACCAGTCCGGGGTATGCCAGTGGCACTGGTGAGATCATGTGCAATCTGGTCCCAGGCCTCCACTTTGTACTGCAAGCTCTGGAACTGACCCTGCAGCAGCCTGCCATCATAGTTTTTAACTAGGAGTCCAATCATGACCCTGGACTTCATGATGCCCCAATGTTGCACTCGGAAGTGCACACCTTCTCCAACGCCATCCATTTTGGTCATGCTGTGTGCAATCCCAAATGGTTACGGCTGTATTCCCACCTGTGCTGTTTAAATAGGGCAGTTTTCCCACACTTTTTTTTGATTGGCCAGTTTCAATATGCTGCACTATGCTTAACTCCACGCAAATCTACATAGCAATGCTTACACCAGCTAAGCAGAGTTGAAAGCAGGTAAGCAATGCTTATACTAGCAAAGCATTGCTTAAATCGATTTTTTCATTAAATTTATAAGTTATTTTTTACATTTATATTTTACATATTCCACCCCACTGTGCTATACTTGAGCCATATGATTGACATATATCACTCACACTCCTTAAAAGTTTATTAAATAATTTGCCAGAGGGGGGATTCAAAACGAGCATGTTCTACATGGTATACCATTGCAGTACCACTATGCTACAGCAGCTTGATGACGTTTTCTATCATAGTAGCAGTTGTCTATCATTTTCAGGATTTCAGCAGGCTAAGCATAGTGGCGCGCCACGCAAACAAGCTGTGGGGCACTTACACTTCAGATTTATTTCATGAAAAAATATTATTACATTTTTTATTTTTTATTCCTTTCCTCTTGCCCTAATACTTCCATGCATGTAGGGCAAGAGTGCATACATTTGGGGATGTACACTTGAAGGCTGCTGCCTTCTAGGTGTTTGTGTTTTTTATTTTTTTTTCAATGTCTGTAGACACTGAAATGTTAGCTATTTACATTTCAGTGTCTGCGGGGACTTGTTTACAATATAATATTAGAGCCAGGCTCTAATATTATATAGTTTGACACTCATCTGTGTCAGAAAGTGCCGTATGGCACTTTCAGAGTGAAGGGAGTGTGTTTCAGGTGTAGGCACTGCTGACACACACCCCCTGCGCTCGTTCCTGGTTTGTGTCCATTTAGTTTAGATGGCAGTGTGCGTTCATGCATATGCAAGGTGTGCTGCTATCCTAAACAGACACAAACCACTCTGTGCAAGAATAGCCTTATTCTTGCTTGGAGCTTCGTGAATCCAGGGGATTGTTTTTTGAATGTTTTTTGGAATTGCAAAAAGAATAAAGAATTTGGGGAAAAGTTTAAAAATGAATATAAATGGGAAGACTTTAAATGTATAAACACGAATATGATATAATATTTTATGGGAAGTATGATATAATAAAGAAATTTGATATTGATAAAAGGGATAAAGTGCTGTTTATGACAATATGGGTACTGCTGTGGATAAAGAAGATGTGAGAATTAGTTATTCAACAAGAAAATGGAAGAGGGTGATGTATTAGCTGAAATACAAAGATGGCTGTGGAAGAAAAGACAGGGGAGGGTAAAGACAAAAAAAGAATGAAAGAAATAAAACTGTTATGTTCTTTTGTGTTGATAACTTATAAATATTTAAGTATGAATGTAAAGACAAGAGTGTGTAAATATTTGATTTGAAGTTTAGTGTGAGTGTGTGCATGTGTGTGCCTTCTGTGGAAGGCTGGGTGCTGGGCTGGCAACCTGACACCATAAAAATATCCACTGCCAATCATGAGTGGACAGGTGATCCGCTGTGGCGACCCCTAACTGGGAAAAGCCGAAAGAAGAAGAAGAAGATAAACTGAATGTAAATGTTAATAAAGCACCTCTACTCTTTTGAATAATTGCCATAGGATCTTTTATATCCGGGTTAGCTACCACCAACTTAGACAGACAGAACTTCAGTTTAACTTCTTAATTGCATGATGATTCTGTATTAGCTGGGTGAGTGAAAGTTGTGTCTACTTTCTCTGCATCAAGTTAGATGACAGATTCAACCAAGAATGTGTCTTACCTACCCTTTTGTTGATATCAGGATACAATCAATTTCTGGACAATATCCAGTCGGGGAACATGAGGTGTCCATCTTTGATGTTGTCGATGTTTTAGCCTCAAGTGACTGTGATCATCAGTGTGCACTGCAATAATTCACAATAGAGTGTGAAACAGCAAGGCTGAAACATCAGTAGCAATCTGTCTGGATCACTCCTGGAAAAGGGAGGGAGAGCTACATAAGGTGGAGTCAAGTCTGTGTACCAGACTGCATTGGTGAAGCAAGAGCTGAATCAAAGGATGAAGCTCTCAGTTTTCTGGTAACCCAATGTCTTTGTCCTCACCTGTGTTCATACATTTTGAGGAAATGACCAAAAGGGTGACATCATAGATACAAGAAGCAGAATTATTTTTTTGAATCCTTTGTTTTCAGTGGAGACCCAAGGTGGCTTTTATATTATTGGGGAAATGTGACCAGTGCATTGGGGATCTTCCCCTACTTGTATTATATGGGGACACATTTTGCAGGTGTACTTCCTGCTTCTGCTCCAAGTATGAAGGCAGCTCAGAGAAGCAGGGAGACAATAGTGTGATGAAATGAGCAATGGAGGTACTAGTGACTGTTGAAGCTAGTGATGACACAATGAATAATATGGCTGTGTCATTGTGATAGAAAAATTGTGCAAGGACAGGCAGCTTTGTAAAAAGTGAGATGTCATAGTTGTTGGATCGTAAACGTCAGTCAAGCCTTTTCAAAGGTGGATGTTAGAAGAAAGGAGGACTTACCATTATGTGATGCAGAAGAGATATTTCAGCAAAACCTGTTCAATGAAGAGTTAGCTACAGAAAATTGTGTTGTAACAACCTTCCAGTTGTGATGGTTCCAGGATGCTTATTTGAAGGAGATGACTGACCAGAGCAAACTGGAGAGTGAAGTAGTGGCTTCATGAGATGAAATTATAGAAAAAAGAAAAGGAGATTGCTGAGGTTGCAGTAAGGAAGAAAGCATATGCACAGTTGGTAAAAGAAGGAGAAAGAAAAGTGGAAGAAGTGAAGGAGGTGAAGAAAAAAATTGTGATAAGGAAGAAAAAGGACTCGAAAGGTATGAAGTTTGGGACACTGTGATTGCACCATTGGGTATTTCCCCCAAAGAGGTGAGAGCTGTGATTGCACCATTGAGTATTTCTCCCAAAGAGGTAAGAGCTTTCATTCACATTAATAAAGAGACACACTGTAACATATTGTATGAAACAGGACAGTATCTGGAGAATTTTTTAGAACAGTATGATTTAAAAAAGAACTGTAATCCTTGGAACTCTTATGTGGTGCAAGTGTTTCATAGGGAAACCAAAAAGAGAATTTTGTTACAATTTAGAATGGAAGTAAAAAAGAAGCATTAAAAGACTATTTAATGACTATATGTAAAGATGTTATGGATACAACAACAAAAAAATGATGATAGAGGTTTATGGACTGGGAATTGGGAATGTGGGATTATTTTGAAAATGGAAAATGAAAATGTTGCACACATTCCAAGTGTAATAAATGTGGATGGCAATAGATGCTTTGTTAAATATAGAGGGAAGCCAAAAACATGCTTTTTGTGGAAAAGATAATAATCTGATTAGTGATTGTGACAAACAAGAATGTTTTATCTGTGGTAAACCAGAGCATGAAGCTAAAAATGTGATATGAAATGTAAAAAAATGTGGAAAAACCGGACATACACAGACGAAGTGTGAAGAATATGTAGAAGTTATAAATCAAGGACATATACAGGATTCTGTACATGATAGAGATAGGAATATAGAAATGGAAAAGCAAGGGCATATTTACTATACAAGAAATCAATAAAGACATAGTGGATGAAAAATATGAAAAAGGAAGAGGAAGAAGTGGTGCCTGATACAAGTGAGGAGGAATATGTAAACTTGCAGATAGTGAGGAGAAATAAAAATTCTATAGGAAAAAGGCTGAAAGAGAGGAAAAGGACATTTGAAAGTATAGTTGTGAAAGAAAATAAAAAGGTAAAGGATAGATGTGGAAAGGGATACTAATAATGATTTTACTTTAAAAGAAGATTGAAAATCTTAGCATTAATTGTTAATAACATAAAGAATATTAAAAGAAGTTCATCTTATTAGAATGATGTGTGTCACCTGATATGCATATAATTGCACTAGAAGGTACAACAATTTAGAAAGGAGAAGAAAGATTACAAACTTGTTTTGAGGTGAAAATATATGGAATATGGGAATAGATACATGCTCAGGAATAGGTGTGTTATGTCAGGAAAATACTAACATTTTAGATTTTACAACAGAATTGGAAAGAATAACGATGGTAGATTTAAGGTGGAAAACAGATGTTTACAGAATTATTGTAATATATGCATGTGTTACAAAGAAGGAAAGTGAGATAATGTTTAAAAAAGTATAAAGTATGTAGGAGTTAATATGGATATAATATTAGTACAGGATTTAAATTGTAACCTAAGAATAAGAAAGAAAGAAAGTAGTAATGATAGGATTGTATATGAGATAAAAAGTGGAAAGTCATATATATATATATATATATATATATATATATATATATATATATATATATATATATATATGATAACGGTCATTGTACTTACAGCAGAAATGAGATAAAAATGGAAATAGATTATTTTTTGAATCTGATAGTTTAAGAATTATGCAGCAAGGGACAAAAATGATAGGCTTCTCAGATCATTTAGCTATATGGATAGAAGTACAGGAGAAAAAAGGATACATAAGAATAGGTAAAAGTATTAAGAGGATTAATGGGAAAAAAAATAGATAAAACAGGAAAAGATTAATAAATTATTGAAAGATCATATAGCATGATGATGTTTTATGAAAATGGGATGAGTTGGTGGATTAAGACATGTATATGGAAAAAAAAGAGGAAAAAGATGATATTCAATATGATTGGGCTCCAATTTCTTACAGCACTGATTATAAGATATTTATCAGACTAATAGCTAAAAGATTAACAAAGTAGATAATTTACTTAAAAATACAATTTTTGGTAGAAAGGGGAAAGTATGTCAGGATTTATTATGGATAATAAAAGAAGTAATAGATGATATTATAAATAAAAATGTAGAAATCAAAATCACAGTAGGAGCTTTGAGGAAGGATTTGCTAGAATACAATATTAATGTTTATGGAATATATTAGGTGCTTATAATATAAGTAAACAGATAATAACAATAATTAGGTTGGTATATGAGAAAAATAATGTAAGAATAATATTAAATGGACGATTAGGTGAAGAAATCAAAACAGAGTGTGGAATAAGGCAGGGATGTCATGCAAGTAACATTTTATTTGTTTCAGTTATGACTGTGGTTGCCAATAAAATAAATAGAGCAGTAAACATGTCAAGTTATAAGATAAAGGAGAAAATACAAATGCCAATAGTATATACATATGTAGATGATATAGTTTTAATTACTAACAATAAGAAATAGATAGAAGAGGGAATTAGAAATCTTAATAAATACTTAAAGATACTTGATTTATGTATAAATAAGGATAAAAGTAAAGATTTTAGATTTATGGGAAATATAGAAGAGATGCAATTCAACGCTGAGGTTATAGATATATTGGGAATAGTATTTGGATCGGGTGAGCATAAGAAGAAACAGCATGAGAAAATCTTTCAGGAATTAAGAGATACATATATGTTTTGGAAATCATTTAAATTGTCATATAAAAATATATAATTAATACATTCTATTATTTAGGCAAGTTAATCTATTTAGCAAGTATTTACCTGATTCTATGTAAAATAGATTATTCCCGGGATTTAGAAAGCTGAAATTTCTGTGCAGGAGCATTGTAGCCGCTCCGGCATGGAATATGGCTGCCGAGCAATCCAGGAATATGCAGTTTTGACATGCACGGCCTGCCTACACTGTTCCTGCGTGGAAAGCCCTGCAGTTTGCTAATTATCTCATTTGCTGGTGAAAACCATGCAAATGAGCTGAATTAGCAATTCAGGAAGTAGGCAGGTCTTCGTGCAGGAACAGTGTAGGGTGTAGAAATGTATTTAGCTACTAGCCGAATACATTTCTGCAAAATAGAAAACAGAGGCATGACAGCCTCAAGAAAACATGTATTCCCTTAATTAGGCATGCCAATGACCAAATATATAGCCAATGGCATGGAAAATATAATAAAATTTATAAAATAAAAGTTTTTTTGGCTGATCTCAGCCGTTTAAGCTTAGGGCAGTGCCGCACAAATGGGATTGTGGGGAAAATCAAAAAAGAAATGAAAAAGCACAAATAAATATGAAATCTGCATTTTGCCATTATAGTCAATGGCATGCAGAATGAAAACAATTCCAGGGAATAGTGGTTGCTAAGGGGAAAGGCTCAGTGTAAGTGTGGTAACTCAGGAGTAAGGTAGTGGTGTATGCAAATGAGGGGATTTATACTGAATCACAAATTTTTTCTAAGTGTCAGACTGCACCTAACTGTGTAGGTGCTCCAACACCATGGTGTAGACAGGAGGAGCAGCTAGCATAAAAAGGGGGTATCTCATGATTGCTGAAAGCACATTGGATCTCAGTGGCCCCTGTTTGACCTTAGCTAAGCACAGCTAAGGCTGGGGGTGTATCCGAGGCTGTATTACCCTATTCCATGAAATGCAGAGTGTGTTCGCATCTAGGAAGGGCCAGTTCTGCTTAAAACTGTTTACTTTAGCTAAATAGGTATGCACTGGGCCTACAACACACACAAAAAAAAGTGGATAGCAGAACTGTTGACATTTGAGCACTGGGAATGCATCATCATCAGGGCTTAACCAGGGGGAAATAGGAAAGGGAAACTGCAAAAGGAAGGCAATCAAGGAGAACAAGCATAGCTGGCAGGTGGAATGTATCAGGCAGCAGCCCAGCACACTATTATAAACTATGCAAACACCTTTCAGTCTGTTTTTTCCCACAAACTCTACACCACTGGTGTACACATTTGGGGGAATTTCAAACTGACAAATCTAACAAAACATGTTGGGGACTGCTATTGCTCTGGTCTATCAGTATGTGCTAGAGATTGAGGGTAGTGAGGAGGAAAATGCTGACAACCAACTTAGACTGAGGAGAAGGAGAAGAGTGTTCAGACCCAGAGTAACTTACCAGGGGCTACATGATCTGGAGATAGTAGAGCAACACACGGTGGACAGGGACATACTTCAGCAACTTGTTGAACTGTGCCGGCTTTGCCTCAGAGCCAGAACAACAGAGGGGAACCCATCCCAGTGGATACCAAGGTATGTGTAGTCTTAAGAATACTAGCTAAAGGTACGTTTCAAAGACCAACTGGGGATATCATGGGGGTCTCACAGGCATCTCTATCCAGGATACTCCACCAGTTCCTGGATGCCATGCTCCCACATGCCACTGAGCACATTCACTTTCCCAGCACCCATGAGGATAGGACCAGCAATATGCATCTCTTCCACCATCTAGCAGACTATCCAGAGGTACTGGGTGCCACAGACTGTATGCACATCCACATCAACAGAAACAGGGCAGGGTCTACATAAACCACAAGGGCTTCCCTTCCATCAAATGCCAGGTCATGTCCGATGCCCAGGGCATTATCATGAACGTGTGTGCTGGCAGCCCTGGAAGCTATCATGACTCCCACATGTGGCATTCATCACAGCTGTACCAGGAATTTGCCATTGGGAACATCCCATATGGCCAGCTGGTGGGGGATGCTGGCTATGCACTGGAACCGTGGCTGATGACACCCATCAGAAATGCACCCACACCCACACAAGAATGCCATAATGAGACACACACACAAACCAGGATCATTATAGAGCATGTGTTTGGGATGCTCAAGTCACAGTTCCACTGCCTTGACATATCTGGTGGAGCCTTGCAGCACTCTCCAGCCACATGTGCACACATGTTCATAGTATGTGCAATGCTACACAATATTATCCTATGGAAACAGCTGTAGCAGGAACAAAATGGGGAAGGGACACACAGCCCTCCACCATTGCCAAGGCCTCCACAGGCAGAGAGTGAATCGGAGGAGGAACATCCTCAGCCTCTCCTGTAGGCAGATGGAGGCATGCCCAGTATGCCTTGGCCTTGGCAAAGAGGCAATGCATAACACATACACTGACACTGTAGGGCCCCAGAGAATAATCTCTCTCTCTCTCTCTGACTCACACACACAGTAAAATGGATGCCAAACCACACCACCTATACCTGACCATGTATAGGCAGTGTATTGCGTGCATCCGATATAGTCAGTCCTCAAGCACCACCTTCACAACAGCTGCAAGCACAAGGTAAGCCAGTCTCTGTAACAAAATAAACTAATGGAGTGGAATTTTCTGATAGCATATCTATGGTATTGATCAAGCATGTAAGGGAATGGGGTGGCTAACTGGGATAGCAGCAGACAACTGACAGCTCTGTGGGACAGCAGGAAGTGTATCCCCAGTACTGCCCTACCCACACCATGCAGTACCATTCTAGTTGACAAATACCACTGAAGTATATGTGGTGAGGCAAATAACTGGGGGGGGGGGTCATAGGTCACACGCATGGATGTCAAAGTGGGGGTCCCATACCCACCACCAACCCCACACAGCAGATCAGCTGTAGAAAACCATACAGAAATGCCTGGCAAAGGCCCCCACATGGCAACATCCATGAAATCCCCACCCACAGACTTTTATACAGTGATATCACAGCAGGTCTGGCAGTGGCAGTATGGCTTTGAAAGGTAAGAAATCTGAAACTACAAATGTCCATGCCAGGACAATCTGACCTGCGGTTGATACTGTTATGCCTGTAGTCTGAAAGATAGGGCACACCACTATGCTAAATGGGACCAAAATGTTAAGCAAATATCAGCACAGTCTGTGCAGATGTGTATCGTGTACAGTTGTGTCACCCCCCCATAGTCCCATAGAAATGCAGTAACATGTTCCTACCCTTAAAGCAGCATCCATCTGTCACGCTGAGTGATGACTCAATAGTAACAGAAAGCAATTGTCAGTAACACCCACAGTCAACTTACTGGTGCCATCCCAGGGGTGTCTCCTGCTGGCAGCCTGGGAACATATGATCATCAGAATGCACTGCCTTGCTACAAATGGCCTGCATATGTCACACCTGGCCTACAGGCCTCTGGTTAATGCCTATGCCTCACCCACAGTGCCCTGTTAGGGAGTGTCATGGGGTCCATAACACCAACATAAAACAGTCCACAAAATGCAAAGAAAGGCCATGCTGCTAGGAGCAAACCTGTCAGCCTCAGGGAGCCAGAAATCTGGACAAAGCCATGAATAATGGGATGATGATCCAAAGAGAAGGACACCTGTGAAATACTGCTCTAATAATGTTATAAAGTTGATGGAATGATTTGTATTAGCATGGAATGTCTGATGGGTACGAAGTCTGAAACTGCAATGTCAACTGTCAGTAATATCTGACTTCAACCCTGAGTGACTTGCAAAACACTTTTATTTGAAAACCACACTTGTTTGGGTAACCAACAAGATATATGAGTCATGGATGTGGACATTCTGTGATACTCTGTACAGTCAACAGGCAGGGCTAGGAGTTTAAACATGGGAATGCACTCACTGCAGGCAGGCCTAACCCTGGAAGATGGTGACATGTCTTCATCCACAGAACTCTGGGCCATAGCCATGGGGAGTAACACACCCCTCCCTGGTCACTCATCTTATGCAACATCCTGACCCCAACATGTGGCCATCCAAGCAAAATGAGGTGGGCCATACATATATGTGTGACAAACACACACCTCCAGGCTGGTCAAACAGTCTGACACACACAAGACCCTCCAAGTGCAGTCAACCATTGAGGAGAACCTAATGCAAAGTACTGGTAGCTATAGGCAAACATATCTGCCCAGGACACCCCCCCCACATATCCTATCCCCTACAAATCTATCTGGAGTCTGCCTGTCACCCTGATCCTGTCTGACTTATATTACCCAACTGTAGACTGGAAATCAGGCCAGGCCAGAACAGAAATGCACAGAGATTCCACCACTGTAATATGTCATCAAAGTGCTGGACCATTTCCACAGCACCAGCAGTCAATTGCTTGTAGGCACACCTCTCAACAGGCTAGATTGTATAAGAATGCATAACATTTGGCCCATAAACCTGGTGTGTGCATCATCCATCCTGTATTCCTCTGATAAATCACTGTGATGATCTGAGGAGGTATGTCACGAGGTACTGAAACAATACATGACAGTGTCAAATGGCATATATGACAGATGTCTGCTAAAACAAGCCCTGTAACCCTAGCAACCCATACATTACTGAGAGAAATTGTCACAATCACTGTATGGCCCATTGTCCACACATTTTGATAGGCTATCTCTGGATATCCTGCTCCAACAGGTTGAGAGGTATGGTTGTAGCACAAAACAAAACAAACTGGAGTACAACAGTCCCTGGAATGGAATCCCACATGTACTATAGAAGGACACACTGGGTATTCTCATACACGTAGAGAAATGTCAGTAGGATAAAGGAATGAACAGGCCTTCCCCACACAGTGCACTTCCCATTGCTCCTCCTTAGCAGTCCTGAAGATGTCTGTCAGCATAGAAGTCACTTTTGTCAAGCCTAGCCCCACAAGCTCTGTGGCATGTGCGATAACTGCATAACACTGTAGTACAAATAACTAGTTAGGTACAAGTTCTAATCTCAGTTCTGGCAAATGTATAAGTGTGTGTGTGTGTGTGTGTGTGTGTGTGTGTGTGTGTGTGTGTGTGTGTGTCTGTGTGTGTGTGTATGTGTTTACAACTAAAAGCTTTTGGGTCCATTCAAACCCAGTACATCTCCCTTTTCCCTACTTTAGCAGTCCTGCAGATATCTGTCATCTTAGAAGTGCTTCCATCAGGCCTTAGCCCCATAAGCTCTGTGGTGCTTACGATAACTGCATAACACTATAGTACAAATAGCTAATTAGGTAGGAGTTCTAATCTCAGTCCTGGCAAATATAAAAGTGTGTGTGTGTGTGTGTGTGTGTGTGTGTGTGTGTGTGTGTGTGTGTGTGTGTGTGTGTGTGTGTGTGTGTATGTGTGTGTGTGTGTGTGTGTGTGTGTGTGTGTGTGTGTGTGTGTGTGTGAGAGAGAGAGAGAGAGTGAGTGTCTGTGTGCGCATGTTTACAACTAAAAGTTTATGAGTCCATTCAAACTCAGTACACTTTCCCTTTCCCTACTTTAGCAGTCCTGCAGATATCAGTCATCTTAGAAGTGCCTTCCATCAGGCCTCAGCCTCATAAGCTCTGTGGCACATGTGATAACTGCATAACACTGTAGTACAAATAACTAGTTAGGTAGGAGTTCTAATCCCAGTACTGGCAAATGTGTGTGTATAAGTGTGTATATGTGTAGTTTAAAGTATTTTGTGGCCTCTCCCACCCAGTACATCACCCACTGCCACACTTTACAAGGGCTGGTGATGTTCCTCACCTTAGAAGTACCATTGTACAACTATTACTCTATAAGTTCCATGGCATGTGATAAATGCGTAACACTGTAGTAGAAATAAATTGATAGGTAGGGGTTCTAATCTCAGTCTGGGCAAATGTGTGTGGGTGTGTATGTGTGTGTGTGAACAGTATCCTCCCATTAGGTGTGTTGTGTTTGTGTGAGAACCATACCATTGGGGGGTGGGGTTTGCAACTTTTTGCTGTTGCCCACCCAGTACATGTCCCAGTGTCCACATTACAAGGCCCACAGTTGCCACCCACTGTAGAGGGACCTGTAGACACTCTGCAGCCCTATAAGCATTGTGCCATGTGCAATAACTATGTGACAGTATGGGATAGATAACAAGATAGGCTGCCCATCTAATCCTTGGATATCGCTCCCCACTCAGGAATCATACACAAACACAGTCAGGTAGGCACCCACACCTACATCAGTAGGGGGCCTGCAAACTGGTTCACAGATAGAACCCACAGTGTAAAAGCAGCATACCTCATCTCAAGCTGCTGAACAGTCACGAGTGAAGTCCCACAGGTTGTGGACCTGGGTTCCCTCATGATTGGAATCCACATCTCTGAGGACTAGCCCAATACAAAGGTGCCCTGGCTAACAATGTTTGCAGATGAATACAAGGTGGGTGCTATTATTATCCCCCCACGCAAAGTTGACATCCTATACAATCATCTCTGAGACCTATGACTGTTGTCAGAACCCTGGACATATGCTCAATGCCAGATGATGTGCCACCATCCCCCTTGGGTATGACATGGTTCTCATAAAGTAATACATTGATGGTAGTCCACTGAACACTGATGTTGGTATAATGGAACTGGGAACACAGGTTGACAGTGAGCTGTATGGTGACCACCACAGTGCCACTGTCTTCCAAATGTCCTACCATGTGTCACTAAACCTGACTCAGGGTGTGGAATCCAGGAAGTAAAAGGACAGTGTTTCCCTGTACACACCCCTCAGTAGGCCAATCAATGTGTACTATGGCCCATTTGCCATGTACCCCACTGGACACCAGCAACAACAGGAGAGTCTGCAAATGTACCTCACAAAGAGGATCTTAGGTACTACACACTTGCCCCATACTGACAGACTCCAATAACGGCACTGAATCTGTGTGTCATATTGCTTACATAGATGCGCTTTCTGTCTGACATACATAGCCGTGTCTGACCCAACCCTATCAGGAATGCTACATCCAAGGACACCAATCTGTCACACAACATGCCCCAGATACCCCAACCCCATCCTCACAATCAAGATATGCTGGAGGGACAAGTGCACAGCCCAGAGACTGGCCATGCCATGGAATAGACGCCACACACATGTCAAGCAGAGCACAGCACTGGCCCTCTGCAAGATATATCAGGAGGAGTAGATGAGGAATAGAATACCCACCCTGGGGATCACTACAGTGACTATACAGAGTACACACACTGGGGAGTATCATCAGGTGGCATGATGCCAGTGTATTCCCATGGACTAGCCTTGTAAAGCCTCCATGGCCATTTGCCAGGTACACACCTATGACTCTTTGAAACCATGGATCTCAGGACTGTCAAATCTGTGTGTGTGCATTAGTGTGTTTGAGAGTGTTTGTGAGTGTGTAAACATGTGGGTGAAAGTAGTTGGTGGCCCATCTCACCCAGTACCAATACCATTGCCATACCTTACAAGTGCTGTAGATGTTATTCACTATATAGGTACCTTGGGACACTCCACAACCTATAAGCTCTGTGGTGTGTGCATGAACTGCATAACACTATAATACCAACAACCACATAGCTAGGGCTTCTAATATGAGTCCTTGCAAATGTGTGTGTGTGTGTGTGTGTGTGTGTGTGTGTGTGTGTGTGTGTGTGTGTGTGTGTGTGTGTGTGTGTGTGTGTGTATATGTGTAGGTTACAGTATTTTGTGGCCTCTCTCACCCAGTACATCCCCCATTGCCATGATTTGCAAGGCCTGGTGATGTCCCTCTCTGTAGACGTAGCTTTGGACAAGTGTCACCCCATAACCTCCATGGTGCATGTGATAAATGTGTAACAATGTAGTAACAATGAATAGATAGGTAGGGGTTCCACTCCCACTGACAAATGTGTGTGAGAGAAAAGTATCGTGTGTGTGTGTGTGTGTGTGTGTGTGTGTGTGTGTGTGTGTGTGTGTGTGTGTGTGTGTGTGTGTGTGTGTGTGTGTGTGTGTGTGTGTGTGTGTGTGTGTGTGTGTGTGTGTGTGTGTGCGCGTGAATGACATCCATTGGATGGCCATAAATTCATATTTATGCCATGGTACACACAGTACACATTTCTAAGTCTACTGGATGAGGTCTGCTGTTCACATCAGCCATAATGCTATCTGTACACACTCTGCAGCCCTATAAACCCTGTGCAATAGTATGGAATAGTATGCTGCAAATTAGGTAGGCTGGTCTGCTAATGTCAGTATTGGCAAGTGTGTGTGTGTGTGTGTGTGTGTGTGTGTGTGTGTGTGTGTGTGTGTGTGTGTGTGTGTGTGTGTGTGTGTGCATTGGTGTGTACAGCAGTGTTTGGGAGTGTGTACACTCATGTGTGACAGTAATATGAAAACTGTCACACCAACTACACCACCCACTGCCATACCTTACAGGAGCATGTGATGTTAATCACTATACATGTATTTTGGAAACACAACAAAATATGAGCTCTGTGCCCCCTGTGATAACTACCTAACACTGTACCACAAATAACTAGATGGGTGGGGGTGTCAAACCCAACACTGGCAATCATGATCCTGTGTGTGTGTGTGTGTGTGTGTGTGTGTGTGTGTGTGTGTGTGTGTGTGTGTGTGTGTGTGTGTGAACAGTATTCTCTGTGTGTTGCATCAACACAATACCCTCTGTGTGTGTGGTATTCACAAACCTTTGGTGTGTACCACCCAGGACACTTACCATTGTCCACTGTACAAGAGCTGCTGACATCAGCCACCATGCACTTAAATGTATACACCCCTCAGCCCTATCAGCCATGTGGCACATGCAATAACTGTTATACAGACCTGTTAATTGTGTACAGCTGTACCCTGGATATGACACAGTCAATGTGGTACCACACTGCCATACCCCTTGTAGAAAAGGACTGCAGGGCTACATCCTCCTGACAGACAGACACCTAGAACACAAACAGAATACATTATGGAGACCACAGACAGTCAGTGATAATAACAGCAATAATGCATCATGGCTGGACAGCTACACACTCTGACGTGTAATCATTAAAAATGCTGGCTGACAACACTTTATACAGCATTACATTGCTAACCTGTACTAAATTCACCCTGTGCATCAGAACCATGTTAGCATGTCCCTGCATCAATGGTATGGATGACAGGGATGTGGCACAGATGTCATCATATGCACAGGGTGTGGTGTGGGTTTGCCAGAGGCCTAGGCTGAGCCAATTGGTGGACATCATGTGTGTGGGTTGGGGTTGTGTATTACATGAGCCATGCAGAGGTGGTGTGTGTAAGTATGGATGTGCCCTAGCTGTGATGGTGATGTGTGTGTGTGTGTGTGTGTGTGTGTGTGTGTGTGTGTGTGTGTGTGTGTGTGTGTGTGTGTGTATGTGTGTGCGTGTGTGCGTGTGTGTGTGTGTGTGTATGGATGCACATGGTTTTTCCATGTTGCTACCCTATACAGGGGTATGTTGTATAGCTGCAGACCGTACATGGCAGGGTGTACAGTTCACAGTGTCCAGGAATAGACATGGGAACTGGGCCTCCCAGGGGTTCCACTGGCACCACCAGGCCGAAGGCCAGATGGGGTAGTACTCCGAGATGCTGGCAGTTGTCTGCTGGATCCGCATCCCTGTTGGGACTGGCCAATGCCATGTTCCCGAGGCCTGCTGTGTTGTGGTGTGGACAGTACCCCCCCCCCTTCATTTGTGCTGCTGGTACTGCCACTATGGGAGTGGGAGCAACATGTTGCATGGCCACATAGACCTTCAGCTGTTTGTGGTGCTGTCCTATGTCCACGTGGCTGATGGCCAACTCCCACCACATGCTCCAACACAGACATCCCAATGTCAAGGAGTGCCACCATCTCACCCAACTGTCTATCAATGACCTCAGCATAATAATGGTAGGCATCTGCAAGATCACGGATGTTGCCACATACAGCAGGAAGATTGGCCATCTGGACCCTGAGAGTCTGGTGTGATGTTCCATACATGCCTGTGCCTCCATGACGGTCTGAAACATGCATCTGGTGACACCTGCTGTGACACTTCTGGCAGGGCCATGTTGGGCACCAGTCCTCCTCGCCTGTTATCCAGCTATGGCTGTTGTCTACAGACACACCTGCCCTATTCACCACAGTTTCCTGTCCCATGCCACAACCTGCCAACTGTCCCTCATCTATGGCCACTGGTGATGGGGCATGTGTGGGAATTGTGAATATGTGCGGGGATGGGGTGGAAAAAAGTGGGATGCCAACCAATGGCACAGATTCAGCTCCTGACAATCCTCCCTGTGCCTTAGTATGCCTATCATCATTGACAGAGTCTGCAGAGACACTAACATCAGTTTCCACACTGGGGGGACACTGACCCCCATTGCCACCTGTGAGGGGAAGACAATATCAATAATTCAATACCTGCACAGTATGGTTTACTTACACAGACACACACACACACACACACACACACACACACACACACACACACACACACACACACACACACAGTAACAGATGAGGTGGTACAGAGATATTACACAGATCTCACATTTCCCAACAGTTGACATGCATGACATATGGCCCTCAACATCATGCATTGCAGCCATTCTTAAACCTTCTTACTAACAATCTACATCTATGTGATGCTTGAGTTGTGTTAGTAGGTGACATCCCCTCCCCTAGAACACACTGCACCCATGTACACATGATTGCTGTGCACCTGTATAGCACACTGGCTTCTACTATAGACCACACCTCACAACAGTACAAATCATTGCTGAATGTGTAGATGTCCGACACTTATGTTTGCTCTGTTCCTCACAACTCCTATGTGTTTCTCTGACACAACTGGGATGATATGAGGACTGATGTCACCAATTAATGACTTACATTTGATTTGCACATCTCATCAGCAGCAGTGAATGTTTGTGCAATCACATCCGGTTACAACAGTAACCTTCTTACCATAACATGGATATGATAAGCGTACACACCAGCCTCTTTTATGATATAAAATGAGACCACAGTACTGCATTTGAAAACATTACACACCTTATATGTGACATATGACCTGTGCAATCCAATCAAGAAACAGGCAAATGTGTTAGTTGTGAAGATACTGAATGAGATGCATACAATATTGCTGTTGCATAGCTATGAACACCCTTAAACCAATGCTTGGTTGAAGCACCTGTTAATTGCACTACAGCAGTCATACTGAAGGAGTATATTAGCATGGCACATCTTGCCTTGGGATTATTTGGACAGCCTTCCCTACAAAGGTCCCCCATCTCTGTAAGATTGCAAGGCCAGCTCATGTGCACAGTCCTTGAAGGTCACACTGGGGGTTTACTATTGGTGTTGAGTCTGGGCTTTGTCTGGCCCAATTCATAACCTTGATTGTGTTCAGATAGAGCCATTCTTAGCTAGCTTTGGATGTATGTTTCAGTTCATTGTTGTGTTGGAAGCTAGAAACGCCTCTTCATCCTCAGCTGTACTACAGATGCTTGATGGCTGTGGCACACACATGAGTGTTATTTGTAACTGTTCAGAATTCCCTCCACCATGTCTACAGGCCTAGTTCCAGCTAATGAACAGCAACTCTAATGTTGGACACTGCCACCATCAAGCTTCAACATGTATATGGTGGTCCTCAGGTGAAGTGAGGTGTTGCTTGTGCACCACACATAGCTTTAGGAATACTGTCTGTAGGTTTGAACCTTGGTCTCATGACACCATTACACATTGCAGCACATGCCTTTGGGAGACTTGATGTTATGTTTGGCTACCTGTACACAGCCCTGGATGGTGTTTGGTATGGGTAAGTGCTTCTATCTACTGACACCTCCCCATAGGCCAGACTTATGCAGAATCCAGGCAATTGTTGCCACATGTACTACTGAAATAGTACTTGCTAGAGAGTCCTGCAAGTCCCTCAGTGTTGCTGCATGTCCCCTGGCAGCCTCCTTGACCAGTTCTCAACATGTCTTGTCATCTGTTTTGGAAGAACATCTGGTCCTTTTCAACAGTACTGTTGTCTCATATTACCTTTTGATGACTGTCTCCACTGTGTTTCATAGTATATCCAATGTTGGGGACACTTTTTCTACCCTATTCCTGACTGATACCTTTCCACTTCAATGTTTTGTAAGCTATCTGCCAAACATGTCTCTTACTGTAGCAGGCAACTGGATAAATATCAAATATATCCTACTAGGACAGTTGAACATTAGTTGCGGTACTCAGAGTCTTGCTAATTGATATCATGTGTGTAACCAGAAAGACAATGCTGTGATTACTGCAAAAGATGCATCAACCAAGTAGTGGTTTCTGTGTGCACATGTATGAAACCGGTTTATAGTACATTTCTTATGTTTAATATTTACTCCACTAACAGATTTGTTTGTCAATAGAATTGTACAGATTAGGGGTCACATTCAAGGTGGGAAACGTTTTGACAAGAATTTCTATGGTCTCACTGTTGTATAGTACACAAACCTGGCATTCTTACACTCTTGATATCCACTGTATGTAGGTGTTCAGATAGCTGTTTGTAGTAGGCATGAACAGAGAGTCATAACACAGTTGCACACTTCTCCAATTACAACCTGATAACCATGCCTATTCTACTACCCATATCATTGTCATGGCAATGCAACAACCAGTACTTGTAAACATTTATGTCTGTTGTATGCACTGAAACTAATATTACACACAAGTAGAACATGCACAACTTATTTACATACATAGATAAGTAAGTTGATTGCACAGGAGACTTTGCCATCACAGTGCTAACCTGGAGGATGTCCCACATTCATATCCAGGCTATTATGATATGGTGTCATTGTTAACAGACTTCATGATGGTTTGCCTAACATAACACAAGTTTATGTGTAACTGACTACAAATATCAGGCACATGTGTGCTTATGAGACTGTACAGTTGAATGGTATGAACTCACTATATCACATGTATTTCAACACAAAGTTCTGCAACAGTACTTTACTCTGCACATGTTCTGTATAGTTCTGTTATATGTACAAGAGAAAATGTGTACCATAGTTATATGCACAGGTAACATATGGATATGTAAAATATCCCATTAGCTAGCCTAGCAGTGGCACAATCAGTGGTGTTTGACAGACACTCCAGTAGTTGCCAAATGTCAGCTGTCCTTTCCTGGGGTGAGTCAGGGGCCTGAGCTGGGATCTATGTCATTACATACACAGCCACATGTTATGGCCATAGGTGCTGTTTAGCAGAATATCAGTACAGAAAATCTTGTTGAGAAACATATTCTTTCAACCCCCTATTTCCATTATTAAGGACCACCTACTGCATTCAATTACATGCGTACTTGTTTCATATGCCTTATTTTCTCCCCAGAGTTTTCAGAGATATATCTTTTCTATTTCTTCAAACTGGATCAGCTTTGAAGTAATTAACTGTCTATGACAGAGGTGTTTTAAATAGATGGCATCTTGTCTTTTGTAGGTTATGCTCATGACCATGTAATGGCCTGTGCACTAATTGCTGTTCCCCAATTGCTAATTGCATGCAGAGCAGCTGTGTAGTTATTCCAATAGCCAATGTCATGGCAACACACTCCTATAATTGAGTACTCCATGTGGGCGTTGGGCCTTTCCCTTACCTGTGAAGAAGACATCCTGGAGGTGTGTGAGTTAATACCTCTTATAACAAGACTTGTGGAGACATGCCACAAAATGGTGGAGAAGGTTCAAGACTTAGGGGCAGGATGTGAGTACTGCTGTTATATGTTTTGAATACAGTTAGTATAACAGGGTTTGTCTGAACATGCTACTTCTGCATGGGTTTAAGTCTGTCAAAGTTCTGTGTCTGCATAGCTCTCAGCTGTAGGACTATCTACATAATGGTCAGAGGTTTCCTGTTGTGTTTGTCTCTTCCCCAGACAGGTGTTGTCCTTGGCAAATGAATAGCATACGCTAGTGATTGCAATCCGTAAATGCTAACATCCATTTGTGTTTCTGACTTAGTATCCCTCAGAAAAGATATGTTACAACAAACTTTGTAACGCCAACAACATTCTCAGTGTATAACAGCAATATTTCAAGATTGACCATGTGTTTGGGCCTCTGTCATCCAGTTATGTCAGGCTTTGTCCAGATGTCATACAGTACGAGTTTGATAGGTATATGGTCTATCATTATTTAATGCTGTCATTTCTGTTGAGGAAAAAGGCTGGACAACATGTGGAAGTCTGTACATTCAAGAGGTCAGTGTATAGAGAATGCTCTTAGATACCCTTGTAACATATTGTATGTGGGGGAGAGTAACAAGTGTCTTAAAACTAGACTGTTAGAACATGTGAGACACATTACTGATAAATAAGAAGACAGTTCTATAGCTGTACATTTGAATGAATTTTACCATGGGGACAGTAGTGGATTACAAGGTACTGTTTTGGAAATAGTCTGTTTCTCAGTTTGATGAAACATTTATAAAAGAACAATTGCTATGTGCAGAATCAATTTATATTTTTAAATGTGATACTTCATCCCCTAGGGGTTAAGTGAGGTATGTAATAGGAGGCTGTGTATTTAAATGTAATTGAGTGTTAACAGGACTTTTTTGTAAGCAAAAAGTGGTGCTACAGATATGTTGCATCATTTGGGTCAACCCCCCTGCCCAGTCCCACTCTCTACCCTGCCCTGTCCCAGCCCTCCAAAAATACTTCTTTTTTTCTGCAAATCCTCTTTCGTGAAAAAATAAATAAAATCTTTTCTGTTAATAATGCAACAAGTAAAGTCACTTCTCACAGCAAATTATTAAGCATGATAGTGGACAGTAATCTTAAATTTTACCTGCAGCCCTGCATTATCCTTGTGCTGATGGGTCCACCTGTCCCAGACAGTTACTTTGTTTTGAAGAGCTCCTTTTATATCCTTTATTCATGGGGTTCCAAATTAAATAGCTCAATATTCAATATATAATATAACGGGTTAAAATTTAAAATTGACAAATCATCAAGTGTACGTGTACTGTGTTGCAAAAATCCCACAGATGTATTTAGAAACAACTGAAATGAGGGCCTGGCCTAATGGTGAAAGGCCTGGCAAGTTTCTGGGCAAAAGGTCAAGGCTTACAGGCAACAGATATCCATACCAGGGGTCAAGGTGACTGGCAAACATTTTATGCTCACTGGGGAAATATGAATTAATGCAGAGTCCCATCACTTTTATGAACAACTTTACTTAGAAGTCCTTTGCTTGATGATTGGGAGAGTAAGATGAGTGAATTATTTGACAAAGTGAACCCTTTTCTGTCACTGGAAAAGTGGAGTAGAGTTCTCTCTACAGTTTCTCAAGGGGAGGTGTGCAAGGTGATAGATGATATGCCTTGTGGAGAAACCTGTGACCTGGATGGGGTAACTGTATAAAAGCCTTGTATCAGATTTTCCATGGGTTGTTAAATATTTTTAGATTTTTCCAGACTTGCAGGATGATTAACCTTCTCTTGTACATCTACCATAATAATGGTTATCTCTAAACCCAGGAAAGATTCCTTAGTGGTCACTGGTTGCAAACTATTGCCTGGTTTCTCTTATTAATGTGGAATTTTATGTATATGATAAAGTCCTAGCACAGCAGATTAAATCTCTTCTGTCAAAATGTATCTTTCCCACACAGGCTGGGTTTGTAGTAATTTGGAAAATTGAGGATATCTTAAGGACAGTGCTCCTTTACATCAAGACTGCAAGGAATAGTTGAGCCTGCTCTGGTAGTTTTAGTTGACTTTGAGAAGGTTTTCAACTTGGCTAGAGATAGTTCTTTGAAGATAGCCTCCCAATCTGTGATTATCTTGTAATGAAGCCCCCTCTCCACAAATATATCTTTAAGTAGTGGTTTATTGTCTAGTCCTTTTAGTTTGTACAAGGACATTTGCTAGGGTTGTCAATGTTCTCATTATTTTTTCTTTTGACTGTATAACCCCTAAATAGGTTCCTTCAGTACATTTATGGGCAATCCATGTGTGGGATAGTAAGGGCTGTACTTATGAATGATTGTTTAGTCCTTACGCAGAACCCAAGAAAGGATCTCACTGCGATAGCTGGATGTCTGGATTACTGAAAAGCTTTGATATCATTTCTGGGCAGTGTCTCAACAAAGCCAACACAGAGATATTTGTGGCCAACTCACAGACTGAGGCTGAAGGTTGAGGGTCTGGATCCCTCCCCTTTACATGGTCATGGACCCATCCCAGATATTTAGTGTTATACTTTCATCATCATGTGAATTTTATGATAATATTGGATGCCAAGACTCACTTCTCAAGCTTTACTCTCAAGGTGCACCCCTTGACATCCATGTCTGAAAAATATTATAAAGAGGTTATGATTGGAGACCAGATCATAATCTTCAATGTTGTAATCATTTTTGTGAATTACAGTAATATTTAAGAAATTGTCCCTGAGTTTCAGCTTTTGTCCCCTCATTACTTGTTTTCTCCGGAATTCTTGATCAAAGAAATTAAGATGCATGTCCTATTTCTCATGCTAAGAATGGGCATCCTCAAGACTTTAGAGTACAGTAAAATGATTGCTTCTGCTGTCGGTATTCATTCTATAGTTGTCTGGGAAGTGGAGAACATAGGGTAGAATGACTGTAAGGAGCGGAAAGCACACATATTTGTCAGGAAGGAGTCACAATAATTTACATTGAGACAGACATATAATTAATGGCACAAATGATGACAATCTCAGATGAAATGGTGGAGATATGTAACATACAGTATGATTAGTGAATGATCTGAAATGTGAAGAGCCCCAGTCACATGGAAAATTTAAAACAGTATGCACCCAGTACTGTTTGCTCTCACTTATTTGTCAATTACTGAAGACATCATGTTGCAGATAAGTACTGCATAATATTGTGCTTTACAGAATTTCCAAAATTGAAGAATATCAACTGCAAGTTAATAACGAACTCTACATCCTACAAAAAAGTTATGTAGTTCCCATAAAACAATCAGTCCTTATTCCTTAAGCTGATGGAGTTTTAAAGAAAATACCAAACTTTTTGCATATTTTCATCAAATGAAGTCTCCCTAATCCGTTCTTTGCTTTGAGTGTCAATGGCCGATCTTCGTCCTCGTAACAGCCACAAATGAATGTAACTTGCAGGATCGAAGCATGTGAATGGAGGGCCAACCAATTGTATGAAGAGAAGTGCGGAAACAGTTCTTGTAAGTAATGAGGCTCTCACTGGAGTAACCATTAGATTCATTTTGCGAAAAGCCACATTTGCACTTGCTTGATGAAACTGGAATACAACTAAGAGGATGCAATAGTGGCTGCAGTTTTATTGGACTGTTTTTCAATGCGGTACTGATGGAATCCATAAATTGCATCTCTTTCTGATAACTGCATTTTTCTACAGATGTCCCTAATTTCCTTTTCACCAAAGATTAAATGATTATGTACATCCTTGGGCCATTGCTTTTGATCAAATATGCGTGCCTGTTGTGCAAATGTGGCATTGTCACAGTCAAGTAGCCGTCTAGATATTGATTCATGAAGTTTTGTGTAAAATACAGTTGGATCAATTGGAGGATCATTTTTGCAATCTTTGCTGTGAAGCAACACACCGCTGAACTGGAGATTTTGCACAGCCACTGCACCCATCTCATAATAGTGACCTGGATTTGTTTGCTTTTCTTTGAAAACTTGAATGAGCATTTGTATCTTTTCATTTGCTTTGTACAAATCGATGTTGCAATCTTGCAATGCCAAGCTTAATTCTGACAGTTCTTCAAGGGCGTCACACATTAGGCCAAGAT
Organism: Protopterus annectens; assembly: GCF_019279795.1. Lineage (NCBI taxonomy): Eukaryota > Metazoa > Chordata > Ceratodontiformes > Protopteridae > Protopterus > Protopterus annectens. Next base: position 842,056,804 of record NC_056734.1, on the reverse strand, counting down.
CTAGCACAAACTCTGTTGACGTGATTTTTCTTTGCAAACCCTCATACATACACCACTCTGCACAATCACGTGATGGACATTGTTTGGCTTCCTCAAAATGTTTGACCAGAACTTTGTACTTTTCCCAAACTGCAGACACAGTACAGTAACTTGATGCCACCCATCATGTGCTTAAAATTCAACCAATTTTTAGCATCTGAGTGTCCAGCTCTTTTGCACACATCTGTAATTCTCTGTTATTTTTTGGTGAGGAATGGAATAGCACATACAGCTTATCAAGGAACGCCTTAAATCTGTTAATGCCCGAAACTTGTTTGATTACATCTCCAACAGAGAGTTCCAATCTGTGATTCATACAGTGCCAAAAGATAACTGATGGAAACTTGTCTGTCATTAGCTTCTTAACATCACTTTTACATCCTAGCATAATGGCTGCACCATCACATGCAACACAAACCAAGTTAAATTTCAAGTAATCCTCTGTTAAACCATGAGATTTAAGGCACTCAAGCAAAGTATTAAAAATCCCTTCCAATGTTGTGTGTTTTTGCAATTCAATTAAGTCCAAAAATAAATTTACTGCTGAGTTCATTCTGCTGTCAACAAGACAGGTATAAGGAGCTGTTGTGGCAACTTAAACTGAATGCCACAAAACCCACAGGCCTGAATGACAGTGTCAGCATTGCTAGTGTCCTTAAATTAAGAAGGGCTAAATTATAAATTATAAAAGTATAATTTATAAAACTACAGTTTTTATGGCTGAGTCCATTTTATACAACAGATAGTTTTAATTATTTATCAACTAATAAATTTCATCACTTTTTGTAGGCATTTTTTGCATAAAGTGTATTGAACACACACACTGTGATTTTATAGGTTCTATTTATTCATTTACCCACTTTAACATAGATTTTTAAAAAAGATTTTTAGGATTGATTAATGATGCATTAATGTTTTTCAATGTTTTTTAATGTTTATCAATGTTTCTTAATGTTTTTTAACATTTTATTGTTTTACAGAAGTGTTTTTATCACTGCATGGCTTACAATTTTTTAAGAGCATGGCTCAGTGGTTCTGTTTGCACTAGGTTACCAATTAACAATGTATTTGCCTATTAATTTATTTGCCTATCAACTAAGCTGTTAACACATTTGATCATGTGATATTATTACTTGTAGTATATAAATCTGTGTTTTTGTGAGTGCAAACTCATCTTGAAAAAGCCTGGTACTGATCCAGGCGAAAGCGCTTGATCTCATATGTTTTTCATCTTTTATTTTGAATAAATTTGGCAGTGAGCTACAGTTGAACTGGTTCGCTTTTCTCCTTTGCTCTGGATTTTGGTATTTATAGGTATGAACATAAACAATGAGCATTGATTTATTGCTCAGCATCGTTGATTCATCAATAATTAATGATATTTTGCTACTGGATGTGACAATCTGTTTTGTAAGAATTTTTCTCATTTCATCGCTTATGTGATTAATGATTTTGATGCATGCCTTACCAGAATGAAGAATGTGTCCCATATCAATTCCATTTAGTTGTTGTAAATCAATTTCAGACTCAAAATTATAAAAGCTTTGGTTTTCTTTCACCACTTTATAGGCAGTACAAAAAAAGTTCATTGTGACAGTTTTTTCTTTTGCCTGGGCCTTCAAAACCATCTGCTCCAGAATCTGTTTGTCTGCTTTTTCAAGAAGCTGTGTGGCAGTTTTGTGACTCACAGATTCCTTGTGGTCGATGTGACTCAGATTCCTTGTGGTCGAATATTTTTTTTCGCAGGGATGTTAACTGTTGCTGTTGACTTTCACCAAAGGAAGTTATCAAGTCATTGGTCCATTCCTTTGAAATTCTGAGACCCTTCTTAGTCTCTACGCCAAGACCCCACACACTACTGCACATTTTACATCCAAGTTTCTTATTGCAAATCGACAGCCAGCTGTACTTACTGCAGTAGTCATTTTTCTGGTCTAAAGTCCAGCAGTCAGGCCAGTCTGGGTCACCAGCACCCTCATGAATGGCATTACTACATGAAGCAGAAGCATTACTTTGTAAGGATTCAACCTCCATAGCACCATCTGGCTCATCTGCAACATTACTGCTTGAAGCACAAGCAACATTTGGCATAGACAGTGTAGACACCATCCTAATAGTGTCACTACAAACTGTAAGATTTGGATCATCCTCGCTCAGTCGTGTTTGTTTATTTATAAGGCGTCCTGTCCCAGAAAAGTAACTAGTAATTTTGGCTATCACTGAAGGGTAAATGGTCTAGTATTTAATAACATGCTTATACATTTGCGTAGAATTCACAGTGACTCATTGAGGTATATTCCTGACTTCAAACAAGAGGACAATAAACTCTTTTGACAATGAAGAAGTTATTAAATGTAATCAGTGTTCTACCAAAATTGTACTGGTTGAGAGGTACACACACTGTCATCAAATGTAGCCTAACCAGTAACACTGCTGTACGTACAGGAGCTGTAAACATTAGGCACTCTATTCACAATACCATTATACAGCTGCTTACATAAATTATATTTATTTTGATGATTTATAATATTCCAAACATCTGTTTTAAAAGTTGGATCTCAGAACATTCATAATACCACCATTTGCTGAAGAATCTAAAGAAACTGGGGATAAAATGTAAGAAATAAGCTAGACAATGTTACAGTTGTACGTACGGGCTACAGCCACCGATAATGTTACGGTTGCTACAGCCACCCCCCCAAATAAAATAGATAATGTTACAGTTGTATGTACGGGCTACAGCCACCCCCCCCAAATAAACTAGATAATGTTACAGTTGTATGTATGGGTTACAGCGCCCCCCCCAATAAACTAGATAATTGCAGTTGTATCTACAGGCTACAGCCACCCCCAAATAAACTAGATAATGCTACAGTTGTATGTATAAGCTAAAGCCACCCCCCCCAAATAAACTAGATAATGGTACACTTGTATGTACTGGCTACAGCCACCACCCCAAATAAACTAAATAATGTTATGGTTGTATGTACAGGCTACAGCCACCCCCAAATAAACTAGATAATGTTACAGTTGTATGTACGGGCTACAGCCACCCCCCAAATAAACTAGATAATGTTACAGTTGTATGCTGCTGTATTAAATTATCTACAGCCTACAGGTTACAGCCAACCCCCCCCCCCCCAAGAAAGAATTACATTTCACAGATTTAAAAAATGTGATGCAGTCTTCTGAGCTTCTGACAAAAAAAGCTTAATGGAGTAGGGCAGGCAATAAGTATGTAAAACACTTTATTTTCAACTTTCTGCCCTACCACCCTTCTGCCATGTCCAAACTGTTAGCTGATAGGCACAACTAATTTCTCACATACTTTTATTTTCCCTATTCATACCTATATCTCTTTACCTCTCTACTAAATTACTAATGACAAAATCTCATCTCCTTCCTTCTCTTTACCATTTCAGAATGAATTTATATTATACTTTTATGTAGTCTGTTACTTTCCTTTCATGCTATAATACCAATTTTGTAGTCTGTACTTTATTTTAATTTCCTGGGCTAAATCTGTAAAATGGCCCAAACAGACCAGTGTTCTACCCCAGTTAACAAACTGAAATAAATAAATAGAATACAATACAATATGGGTAGACATCTAAATGTATAATGTCATTTCCATTAGTGATACATACATACCACAAAACATTAAACATTCCAGACCAGAGCTGAGGACAGTCATCAACAGCCCCCCAAAACATACAGACCACAGGAATCTGGTTGACCCTGCCAGTGTATTAAAAAAGAAAATCAATAGTCCCCAAAACACATTGCCTCCCTAGTATCTGGTTAACCCTGCCAGGTTATAACCATGCAACCTATAAAAAGAAGAAGTTATATGCTTGATATAAACTGCATTTTTAATAAGTTTTGCAAGCTTTAATTTATCCATTTTTTCCCTTTCAGACCAATGTCTAGTTAGGAACACTTCTGGAGCATTGCCATTGGACCATATTACTTGAAATGTTGACGACAGCCAATCTTACCTTCAGCTGTTATCTGGAATGCAAAAGCTATAACAAGGAATTATATCTTATTAAGTCTGGGGCAATGTTATGTTAATTTTAAGACCCACTTGTACATATGCAAGATTAGAGCTTATACGTTTGCTGCCATCTCAGTCATATTACAAGGAGAAGCTGTGACACAGACAAATCAGGAAATATGCAAGTTACTTACTACATTATACTGAGGAGGAGAACACAATATTAATGCATACATACAAATATTTCAAGCATGGGCATTAATGCCCTTCTAGCCTGTCAATATACTAAAACAGTTGTTTCCATAATAACTGTTCAGGCAGTTCTTAAAACTATCTTCATTAATGCTTGCTTTAATATAAATTGGTGGTCTATTCCATGTATCAGCTGCTATCTCAGACAACCAATTAGTACACTTTTGATAACCCCAAACATTCCCAGAAGTGGTTGCCTCTAAATGCCCTAAATACCCGAATAAGGTAATCTTAAATCTCTATATGAGACACTGTACAAGTTCAATATTTTAGTCTTTCATAAGTGAGAGTGTGAGAATCAAAACAGTTGGAAGCCATAGTCTAAACAATGTCTTAGGGTTACCCTGTCAGCACTGCAGACTACCACTTTAATCAGCTCTATGAGATTTCCACTAGCATCTATTTAGCTGTTTATTACTCTGGCTCCTCATGGAAATGGCTTTTCAGACAGACTATTTTCATTAGAGAATAGACGCTTTCACAAAAATCATGCTGAGCCCAGCTCAGAAGTAAAAACAGTTGTACATGCTTCAGAGTTCATTTACTTAAAATTTATTGTTATTTCTGTTCTATGAACCCTCCTGTAGACTAAAACCCGGACAGCCTCATCTGACTCCCCTCATCTCCTCCCAAATATAGTAAGCTATATCCATACAGCTATGCATTACACATGGATGAATCAAGGGACTCTACACTGTGAAATGGTGCTCTGTCCTGATAAGAAGGGGTACAGAGTGCCATACGCCTACAAAGCAGAGGTGCCGTGAATGTCATCTCTGCTAATGTTAGTTGTAAAGTTGCATACGGTGTTGTTAACATGCACCAAAAAGCATCCTACTCAGCACGAATGGCTCAGGTTCTATCTTCCCCTTACTCATCAGTATTGACACTACCACATTTAACATGACCCCTGCTCAGTGACAGTGACAAACTCACTCTTAAGTGTAACACAATGGCACTTAAACACACATAGTACTAGTATCTGGTTGACCCTGCCAGGAAAAAAATAAAGTACCTGGGTGGCCCTGCCAATCAATAGCCCCCCAAAAACAGACATACCACAGGAATCATCTGTTTCTGTTGACCCTGCCAGTGTATTAAAAAAAGAAAATCAACAGCCCCCTCCACACACACATTGCCTCCCTAGTATCTGGTTAAACCCTGCCAGCTTATAACATATTTAAAAAAAAAGTCAATGCCACGGCCCTTAAAAGTTTCACACATAGAGTAGGTTGATTCTGCCAGGCGAAAAATAAAGTATCTTGTTGGCCCCACCTATCAACAGCCCCAAAAAACACACAGACAGACCACATGAATCATCTGGACAGTGGTTCTATTGACAGTTCATTGATCCTGCCCTGCTGCCACTCAGTGTATTAAAAAAAAGAGAATCAACAGTCTCCCCCCCACACACACAAACACACTGCCTGCCCAGCATCTGGTTAAACCCTGCTAACTTATAACATATTACAAAAAAAAAAAAAAAAAAAGTCAACACCACAGCCCTTAAGTTTCACAGAGTAGTTTTATGCCAGGAAAACATAAAGCATCTGGTCGGCGTGGCCCTCTCAACAGCCCCAAAAACAGACAAATGTGATATCACACACACTTTCACTCTCTCCTCGCAACTAAAGCACAGGAAGAGAATGTGAGAGTGACAGGGCTAATCAGCAGCCCACATCACGATTGCACAGTCCCATCAACAACTGTAGCCCACAATCTTATGGTACACACATCGGAAGTTTAAATTCCGTGAACAAGTTGACTCACTCTATCCGGCGCTTTTGCAGCAGAGGTCCTGGTATGACATACTGGCGCATACCATCTCAAAAAAATCCCTGTGTGTTAATTGCTTCTTGTATGTAAGGCAAGTATTTCTTGTAATGTTTTACTCCTTGAAGGCTTTGGCCAAGACATCAGAGTATAATAAACCTGTGTGAATTACTGGCTGGTTCTTTTTACTTTACTATCTTCAGTCATGTTAGTTTATTTGCTGAGAGGTCATTGTCTGTCTGGCCATTGTATATGACCTATCATGGTTTTGTAGCAATGTACTGTTCAATTATTATTTGGACTGTGGGGTGAGGAGGACAGATGTGAGTGTCATGGGTCATTTAGTATCCAACTTTGCATGCTGCCTCAGGGGTGGTCTATCAGCAGAATTATGTTTGTATATGCAAACACACCTCAGTATTTATTGGTAATATGTGTACATATTGTCATACACATATATGTATATCCATACATATCTATCTATCTCCATATGTATATATGTATATGTTTCTTTTCATATATATATATATATATATATATATATATATATATATATATATATATATATATATATTTGTAGCTACCAATCCTTCCTGATTGCACAGCATCACTTTCCTATTGTAAACTGGCTGTAATGCATGGTATGTTTGACAAAACATCCCAAAGACCTATAGCTCACATGGCTTAGTGGTATATTGCTGTTGCTGTAGTGTATAGGGTCCTGGGTTCAAGAGCTGTTTATTTTGTTGCTAGACAGAACAAGGGCTGTTGGATACAGAGTGATTAAGGCAGTTCTGAGTGGATTTAAGCAGGTTTGCATGGGTTTGCACAATGGTAAGCAATGCTAATACACGGTTAAACGAATAGGTGCTTACACCGTTTAGGCTTCACTTAGCGATGCTTCCTAGTGTGCAAATCTGCTTAGCATTCACATTTAAGCAATACTTAAACTTGCTAAGCAGAGCTCAGCCCTGGTAACCATTGCTCACATCCAGTCGGATAAAATAGCAGAGTAATGTCATCATTTAATAAGTGTATTTAATTTCCTGTACATAACATGCTTCTATGGCTGTCATTACAGTAGCAAGGGGTGCGAATATACTGTATGGGACACTTGGGTATACATGAGTAGTATCACATTTCTTTTTTCTGTTTTCATTTTTTTTGTGTTTTTTTTATACATGGGTAGTATCACATGTTATATGCACTCACACTTGCATGTTACAGCGGCTGTAGTGCACTGGTTGACATAAATAATTTAACACATATTGTTTTATTAAATTAGTACTTTTAACACTGCTTTTCCATGTAAAATTAGATTGCCTATTGTAGCAGTCGAACCATGCACCCCTGAATGCAAAGCTGGGACTCTGAATACTACACTATCTTGTTCTTGGTGTTTGAGCTGTATGTTGTTATGTATTTCCTATTGGATATTAACATGATATTATTATATTAACTGTAGACTACTATGTTTTTTGCTCATGTTATTGGGTCTGCTGTCATGTAGTAATGGCATACATGTCAGTTTCGGACCTCTATCCTTCAAAACATTCATCCTACTGCATAACCTGTTGCCTATCTACTTTCTGTCTGTCCTCTGTGCAGATGTACAGATGTCAGGTATTGCTAAGGCCATACAACTATGTAGGTGTCCACACAGTATTGTGCTGTGGGCCTGGACACTGCTGCTAGTTCCAACATATAGGACATTCCTTCATGTGGGCCTTGGCCCTTTTCCTTGCCTGTGTGTGGGACATCACAGAGGTGGTGGGCTACACATTCACAGACAGTAGGTGGGAATACATCACAGGACAGTACATTTGGGGACAGCCCAACAACATGGGGGACATATCCCCAGAATAGGTTCATAGGTTCATAGGTTCATACTAGGCTATTATCCTGGGATGACCAGACAGAATTTTTGTGGACTCCCTTATGTGCCCTCGGCAGTTTTAAGCTCCTATTTTCCATGTGAGTTAAAACTACTGTTTTCCGTTTGCTAACTGTTCCAAAGTGGTTGAAACTAGCATCCATTGCAAGATTCCTTTGGATAATGAGGCTTTCCTCCCGAAAGGATTGTTCAACCCAGTCAATGAAATGCCTCAAAGAAGTTTCCATTTTCTACTGTCCTTTCCCAAATATATCAGGCTGGGGGCCAGCTGGGAGATTTGCATATTTCTAGGGCATGATTAACTTTCCATAGTTTATGAACAGACTTTGCTAAAGGGGATAGTTGGGCCTGGTTGTACCCTCTGAGGGGTGAACTTACATGCAGGGTTTGTAGTGGACAAAGCTTAGGTGATGTGACTTCAGGCACAGACTTTTAGGTAGGGGTTTTAGTTACCTGCTCCCACCTAGGCATGCGTCCATTAAAGTGGCCTTGACAGTGGTTTCTGGGCATAGAAGTCTGGGGGCCGGCAGGACAGTAATGGATTGTCCTTTGGGGAGGAAATGGTATTTGTACCGTCTATAATACTGTCACTCAGTCTGGTATTACTGTTATACCTGAGGGTATTTCCATGGTTCTTTTCATACTCTAAGTCCTTGTGTCTCAATTTATGCAAATATGTTAATTACCTGTGTTTCAATGTTTCAATTGTTAGGCTTTTCAAAATTTTGTTGAGGCTAAAAGGGGTTATTATCTTGGGACTCATTATTATTTGCCTCCCTTTTGGTTTTCATTTCTTTATGGCAGAGACCCCCAAATTTGGCCCTTGGAGAGAGCATCTTTGGCTTGGGTATGGCAAAAACTGCATTGGTGACGTTTCAGAGTGCATTGGTGTTTGTCTTCCAGTCTGAACAATTTCCATTTGCTGGTGCATATATCATTTTTTTAGGCCAAAAATTTTTTGAAGGCTTTTGGCAGTTACTTGGGGGTGATTACCAAGGTATGACTTTGTTTCGATCTAAAAGGGGGTTGACAGGTGACATACGTTCCCCTTTGTATGCCAGGTCTATTGACTGTAGTGAGTGTAGGAATGAGCTGTTCCGGCCATGGTAATGGATTCCAGGGAAAAACTGGGCAATGCATTGTACTAATTCCCAGTTTTTTTGGGGAGTTGGTAACATATGAGATGTTGTTGGACACTATATTCTCCAGGGTCATTACGAACATGGATGTGAGTTCTGGACATGGTTGGGGCCTATGCAGCCTACAACCTTCATGTCTTCCCCTGTTATACACCTGAGTATCGTGATGCATTTTGTTGGGGTACCCCTCTAGAATCTTCCTTTATGAATAGGAAATACCACATTTTGGAGCTAGTCCAGTTGCACCAAAATGTGGATAAGTTATACTGTAGGCAGGGTGCTTTCTGCGCCTTTAACCGGTTCTTACAGCCCTATGCAATTCCCCATTTTCAGGGGCTTCCAGTTAGTCAGTTTCAGATTTAGAATTCTAGTTTAATGGGGTGGATTAATCAAGGATCAACTTGAGCCCTTTCTTATTTCAATGGTGATGCAGGTTGACAGGGAATCAGACAGGGGCCCCATGGAAAAAATATGATGTCTGGCAGATGACCATTGTATTGTTGGTGATAGGACCAATGGGTTTTGAGGGGAACCTTTTGGAGAGGGGAGAATTTTCTTTTTAGGGTGTTGCCACATGTACTACTGAAATAGTACTTGCCAGAGAGTCCTGCAAGTCCCTCAGTGTTGCTGCATGTCTCCTGGCAGCCTCCTTGACCAGTTCTCAACATGTCTTGTCATCTGTTTTGGAAGAACATCTGGTTCTTTTCAACAGCACTGTTGTCCCATATTTAATCCACCTTTTGATGACTGTCTCCACTGTGTTCCATGGTATATCCAATGTTGGGGACACTTTTTCTACCCTACTCCTGACTGATAACTTTCCACAATGAGTTTCCTTCAATGCTTTGTAAGCTCTCTGCCAAACATGTATTTTGCTGTAGCAGGCAACTGGATAAATATCAAATATATCCTACTAGGACAGCTGAACATTAGTTGGGGTAATCAGAGTCTTGTTACTTGATGTCATGTGTGTAACCAGAAAGAGAATGCTGTGATTACTGCAAGAGGTGCATCAACCAAGTAGTGGTTTCTGTGTGTGCACATGTATGCAACCAGTTTATACTACATTTCTTATGTTTTATATTTACTCCACTAACAGATTTGTTTGTTTGTCAATAGAATTGTACAGACTAGGGGTCACATTCAAGGTGAGAAACATTTTGGCAAGAATTTCTGTGGTCTCACTGTTGTATAGTACACAAACCTGGCATTTCAACAAGGGTGTGTACACTCTTGATATCCACTGTATGTAGGTGTTCAGATAGCTGCTTGTGGTAGGCATGGACAGAGGATCATAACACAGTTGCACACGTCTCCGTTTACAACTTGATAACCATGCCTATTCTACTACCCATATCATTGTCATGGCAATGCAATAACCAGTACCTGTAAACATTTATGTCTGTTGTATGCACTGAAACTGATATTACACACATGTAGAACATGCACAGCTTATTTACATGCATAGATAAGTAAGTTGATTGCACAGTAGACTTTGCCATCACAGTGCTAACCTGGAGGATGTCCCACATTCATATCCAGGCTATTATGTTATGGTGTCATTGTTAACAGACTTGACGATGGTTTGCCTAACATAACACAAGTCTATGTGTAACTGACTACAAATATTTGGCACACATGTGCTTATGAGACTGTACAGTTGAATGGTATGAACTCACTATATCACATGTATTTCAACACACAGTTCTGCAACAGTACTTTACTCTGCACATGTTCTGTATAGTTCTGTTATATTTACAAGATAAAATGTGTATCATAGGTATATGCACAGGTAACATATGGATATGTAAAATATCCTAGTAGCTAGCCTAGCAGTGGCACAGTCAGTGGTGTTTGACAGACACTCCAGTAGTTGCCAAATGTCAGCTGTCCTTTCCTGGGGTGAGTCAGGGGCCTGAGCTGTGATCTATGTCACTACATACACAGCCACATGCTATGGCCATCGGTGCTGTTCAATAGTACAACAGTACAGCAAATCTTGTTGAGAAACATATTCTTTCAAACCCCTATTTTCCATTATTACAGACCACCTACTGCATTCAATTACATGCTTACTTGTTTCACATACCTTATTTTTTCCCAGAGTTTTCAGAGATGTATCTTTTCTGTTTCTTCAAACTGGATAAGCTTTGAAGTAATTAACTGCCTATGACAGAGGTGTTTTAAATAGATGGCAGCTTGTCTTTTGTAGGATATGCTCATAACCATGTGATGGCCTGTGCACCAATTGGTGTTCCCCAGTTGCTGATTGCATACAGAGAAGCTGTGTAGTTATTCCAATAGCCAATGTCATGGCAACACTTTCCTATAATTGAGTACTCCATGTGGGCATTGGCCCTTTCCCTTACCTGTGAAGAAGACATCCTGGAGGTGTGTGAGCTTACAAGACTTGTGGAGACATGCCACTAAATAGTGGAGAAGGTTCAAGACTTAGGGGTGAATGTGAGTACTGCTGTTATATGTTTTTAATACAGCTAGTTTAACAGGGTTTGTCTGAACATGCTACTTCTGCATGGGATTCAGTCTGTCAAAGTTCTGTGTCTGCATACCTCTCAACTGTAGGGCTATCCACATAATGGCCAGAGGTTTGCCTGTTATGTTTGTCTGTTCCCCAGACAGGTGTCATCCTTGGCAAATCAGTAGCATACTCTGGTGATTGTAATCCGTAAATGCTAACATCCATTTGTGTTTCTGACTTTATATCCCTCAGAAATGATATGTTACAGCAAAGCTTGTAACACCAACAATATTCTCAGTGATAAAAGCAATATTTCAAGTATGGCCATGTGTTTGGGCCTCTGTCACCCATTTATGTCAGGTATTGTCCAGATGTCATACAGTAGGAGTTTGATAGGTATATGGTCTATCATTATTTAGTGCTGTCATTCCTGCTGAGGAAAAAGACTGGACAACATGTGGAAGTCTGTACATTCAAGAGGTCAGTGTATAGAGAATGCTCTTAGATAACCTTGTAATATATTGTATGTGGGGGAGAGTAACAAGTGTCTTAAAACTAGGCTGTTAGAACATCTGAGACATATTACTGATAAGAAAGAAGACAGTTCTATAGCTGTACATTTGAATGAATTTCACCATGGGGACAGTAGTGGGTTATAAGGTACTGTTTTGGAAATAGTCTGTTTCTCAGTTTGATGAAACATTTGTAAAAGAACAATTGCTATGTGCAAAATCAATTTATATTTTTAAATGTGACACTTCATCCCCTAGGGGGTTAAGTGAGGAGTGTAATTGGAGGCTGTGTATTTAAATGTAATTAAGTGTTAACAGGGATTTTTTGTAAGCAAAAAGGTGGTGCTATGGATATGTTGCATCATTTGGGTCAACCCCCCACCCAGTCCCATCCCCTACCCCGCCCTGTCCTGACCCCCCCAAATACTTTTTATGCAAATCCTCTTTCATGAAAAAATAAATAAAATCTTCTCTGTTAATAATGCAACAAGTGAAGTCACTTCTCACAGCAAATTATTAAGCATGATAGTGGACAGTAATCTTAAATTTTACCTGCAGCACTGCATTATCGTTGTGCCGATGGGTCCACCTGTCCCAGACAGTTATTTTGTTTTGAAGAGCTCCTGTTATATCCTTTATTCATGGGGTTGCAAATGAAATAGCTCAATATTCAATATATCATATAACGAGTTAAAATTTGAAATTGACAAATCGTCAAGTGTACGTGTACTGTGCAAAAATCTCACAGCTGTATTTAGAAACAACCAAAATAAGGGCCTGGCCTGATGGTGAAAGGCCTGGCAAGTTTCTGGACAAAAGTTCAAGGCTTACAGGCAACATATATCTATACCAGGGGTCAAGGTGACTTGCAAACATTTTATGCTCACTGGGGAAATATGAATTAATGAAGAGTCCCATCACTTCTATGAACAACTTTATTTAGAAGTCCTTTGCTTGATGATTGGGAGAGTAAGATGAGTGTATTCTTTGACAAAATGAACCCTCTTCTGTCACTGGGAAAGTGGAGTAGAGTTCTTTTCTACAATTTCTCAAGGGGAGGTGTGCAAGGTGATAGATGGTATGCCTTGTGGAGAAACCTGTGACCTGGATGGGGTAACTGTATAAAAGCCTTGTATCAAATTTTCCATGGGTTGTTGAATATTTTTAGATTTTTAGATTTTTCCAGACTTGCAGGATGATTAACCTTCTCTTGTACATCTACCATAATAATGGTTATCTCTAAACTCAGGAAATATTCCTTAGTGGTCACTGGTTGCAAACCATTGCCTGGTTTCTCTTATTAATGTGGAACTTTATGTATATGTTAAAGTCCTTGCACAGCAGATTAAATCTCTTCTGTCAAAATTTACACAGGCTGGATTTGTACTAATTTGGAAAATTGAGGATATCTTAAGGACAGTGCTCCTTTACATCAAGACTGCAAGGGATAGTTGAGCCTACTCTGGTAGTTTTAGTTGACTTGGAGAAGGTTTTCAACTTGGTTAGAAATAGTTCTTTGAAGATAGCCTCCCAATCTGTGATTATCTTGCAATGAAGCCGCCTCTCCTCTAGTATATCTTTAAGTAATGGTTTCCCTTTAGTTTGTACAAGGGCGTTTGCTAGGGTTGTCAATTTTCTCATGTCTTTTTCTTTTGACTGTATAACCCCTAAATAGGTTCCCTCAGTACATTTATGGGCAATCCATGTGTGGGATAGTAAGGGCTGTACTTATGAATGATTGTTTAGTCCTTACACAGAACCCAAGAAAGGATCTCACTGAGATAGCTGGATGCCTGGATTACTGAAAAGCTTTGATATCATTTCTGGGCAGTGTCTCAACAAAGCCAACACAGAGATATTTGTGGCCAACTCACAGAATGAGACTGAAGGATGAGGGTCTGGATCCCCCCTTTACATGGTCATGGTCCTGTCCCAGATATTTAGTGTTATACTTTCATCATCATGTGAATTTTATAATAATATTGGATGCCAAGATTCACTTCTCAAGCTTTACTCTCAAGGTGCACCCCCTGACATCCATGTCTGAAAAATATTATAAAGAGGTTATGATTTGAGACCAGATCATCATCTTTAATGTTGTAATCATTTTTGTGAATTACAGTAATATTTAAGAAATTGTCCCTGATTTTCAGCTTTTGTCCCCTCATTACTTGTTTTCTCCAGAATTCTTGATCAAAGAAATTAAGATGCATGTCCTATTTCTCATGCTAAGAATGGGCATCCTCAAGACTTTAGAGTACAGGAAAATGATTGCTTCTGCTGTCTGTATTCATTCTATAGTTGTCTGGGAAGTGGAGAACAGAGGGTAGAATGAGTGTAAGGAGTGGAAAGCACACATATTTGTCAGGAAAGAGTCACAATAATTCACATTGAGACAGACATATAATTAATGGCACAAATAATGATAATCTCAGATGAAAAGGTGGAGACATGTAACATACAGTATGATTAGTGAATGATCTGAAATGTGAAGAGCCCCAGTCACATGGAAAATTTAAAGCAGTATGCATCCAGAACTGCTTGCTCTCACTTAATTGTCAATTACTGAAGACATCATGGTGCAGATAAGTACTGCATAATATTGTGCTTTACAGAATTTCCAAAATTGAAGAAAATCAACTGCAAGTTAATAACGACCTCTACATCCTACAAAAAAGTTATGTAGATCCCATAAAACAATCAGTCCTTATTCCTTAAGCTGATGGAGTTTTAAAGAAAATTCCAAACACTTTGCATATTTTCATCAAATGAAGTCTCCCTAATTCGTTCTTTGCTTTGAGTGTCAATGGCTGATCTTCGTCCTCGTAACAGCCATGAATTAACGTATCTTGCAGGATCGAAGCATGTGAATGGAGGGCCAACCAATTGTATGAAGAGAAGTGCGGAAACAGTTCTTGTAAGTAATGAGGCTCTCACTGGAGTAACAATTAGATTCATTTTGCGAAAAGCCACATTTGCACTCACTTGATGAAACTGGAATACAACTAAGAGCATGCAATAGTGGCTGCAGTTTTTTTGGACTGTTTTTCAATGAGGTACTGATGGAATCCATAAATTGCATCTCTTTCTGATAACTGCATTTTTCTACAGATGCCCCTAATTTCCTTTTCACCAAGGTTAAATGATTATGTACATCCTTGGGCCATTGCTTTTGATCAAATATGCGTGCCTGTTGTGCAAATGTGGCATTGTCACAGTCAAGTAGCCGTCTAGACATTGATTCATGAAGTTTTGTTTAAAATACAGTTGGATCAATTGGAGGATCATTTTTGCAATCTTTGCTGTGAAGCAACACACCGCTGAACTGGAGATTTTGCACAGCCACTGCACCCATCTCATAATAGTGACCTGGATTTGTTTGCTTTTCTTTGAAAACTTGAACGAGCATTTGTATCTTTTCATTTGCTTTGTACAAATCGATGTTGCAATCTTGCAATGCCAAGCTTAATTCTGACAGTTCTTGAAGGGCGTCACACATTAGGCCAAGATCTAGCACAAACTCTGTTGACGTGATTTTTCTTTGCAAACCCTCATACATACACCACTCTGCACAATCACGTGATGGACATTGTTTGGCTTCCTCAAAATGTTTGAGCAGAACTTTGTACTTTTCCCAAACTGCAGACACAGTACAGTAACTTGATGCCACCCATCATGTGCTTAAAATTCAACCAATTTTTAGCATCTGAGTGTCCAGCTCTTTTGCACACATCTGTAATTCTCTGTTATTTTTTGGTGAGGAATGGTATAGCACATACAGCTTATCAAGGAACGCCTTAAATCTTTTAATGCCCAAAACTTGTTTGATTACATCTCCAACAGAGAGTTCCAATCTGTGATTCATACAGTGCCAAAAGATAACTGATGGAAACTTGTCTGTCATTAGCTTCCTAACATCACTTTTACATCCTAGCATAATGGCTGCACCATCACATGCAACACAAACCAAGTTAAATTTCAAGTAATCCTCTGTTAAACCATGAGATTTAAGGCACTCAAGCAAAGTATTAAAAATCCCTTCCAATGTTGTGTGTGTTTTGCAATTCAATTAAGTCCAAAAATAAATTTACTGCTGAGTTCATTCCGCTGTCAACAAGACAGGTATAAGGAGCTGTTGTGGCAACTTAAACTGAATGCCACAAAACCCCCAGCCTGAATGACAGTGTCAGCATTGCTAGTGTCCTTAAATTAAGAAGGGCTAAATTATAAATTATAAAATTATAATTTATAAAACTACAGTTTTTATGGCTGAGTCCATTTTATACAACAGATAGTTTTATTTATTTATCAACTAATAAATTTCATCACTTTTTGTAGGCATTTTTTGCATAAAGTGTATTGAACACACACACTGTGATTTTATAGGTTCTATTTATTCATTTACCCACTTTAACATAGATTTTTAAAAAAGATTTTTAGGATTGATTAATGATGCATTAATGTTTTTCAATGTTTTTTAATGTTTATCAATGTTTCTTAATGTTTTTTAACATTTTATTGTTTTACAGAAGTGTTTTTATCACTGCATGGCTTACAATTTTTTAAGAGCATGGCTCAGTGGTTCTGTTTGCACTAGGTTACCAACTAACAATGTATTTGCCTATTAATTTATTTGCCTATCAGCTAAGCTGTTAACACATTTGATCATGTGATATTATTACTTGTAGTATATAAATCTGTGTTTTTGTGAGTGCAAACTCATCTTGAAAAAGCCTGGTACTGATCCAGGCGAAAGCGCTTGATCTCATATGTTTTTCATCTTTTATTTTGAATAAATTTGGCATTGAGCTACAGTTGAACTGGTTCGCTTTTCTCCTTTGCTCTGGATTTTGGTATTTATAGGTATGAACATAAACAATGAGCATTGATTTATTGCTCAGCATCGTTGATTCATCAATAATTAATGATATTTTGCTACTGGATGTGACAATCTGTTTTGTAAGACTTTTTCTCATTTCATCGCTTATGTGATTAATGATGTTGATGCATGCCTTACCAGAATGAAGAATGTGTCCCATATCAATTCCATTTAGTTGTTGTAAATCAATTTCAGACTCAAAATTATGAAAGCTTTGGTTTTCTTTCACCACTTTATAGGCAGTACGAAAAAAGTTCATTGTGACAGTTTTTTCTTTTGCCTGGGCCTTCAAAACCATCTGCTCCAGAATCTGTTTGTCTGCTTTTTCAAAAAGCTGTGTGGCAGTTTTGTGACTCACAGATTCCTTGTGGTCGATGTGACTCAGATTCCTTGTGGTGGAATATTTTTTTTCGCAGGGATGTTAACTGTTGCTGTCGACTTTCACCAAAGGAAGTTATCAAGTCATTGGTCCATTCCTTTGAAATTCTGAGACCCTTCTTAGTCTCTACGGCAAGACCCCACACACTACTGCACATTTTACATCCAAGTTTCTTATTGCAAATCGACAGCCAGCTGTACTTACTGCAGTAGTCATTTTTCTGGTCTAAAGTCCAGCAGTCAGGCCAGTCTGGGTCACCAGCAGCCTCATGAATGGCATTACTACATGAAGCAGAAGCATTACTTTGTAAGGATTCCACCTCCATAGCACCATCTGGCTCATCTGCAACATTACTGCTTGAAGCATAAGCAACATTTGGCATAGACAGTGTAGACACCATCCTAATAGTGTCACTACAAACTGTAAGATTTGGATCATCCTCGCTCAGTCGTGTTTGTTTATTTATAAGGCGTCCTGTCCCAGAAAAGTAACTAGTAATTTTGGCCATCACTGAAGGGTAAATGGTCTAGAATTTAATAACGTGCTTATACATTTGCGTAGAATTCACAGTGACTCATTGAGGTATATTCCTGACTTCAAACAAGAGGACAATAAACTCTTTTGACAATGAAGAAGTTATTAAATGTAATCAGTGTTCTACCAAAATTGTACTGGTTGAGAGGTACACACACTGTCATCAAATGTAGCCTAACCAGTAACACTGCTGTACGTACAGGAGCTGTAAACATTAGGCACTCTATTCACAATACCATTATACAGCTGCTTACATAAATTATATTTATTTTGATGATTTATAATATTCCAAACATCTGTTTTAAAAGTTGGATCTCAGAACATTCATAATACCACCATTTGCTGAAGAATCTAAAGAAACTGGGGATAAAATGTAAGAAATAAGCTAGACAATGTTACAGTTGTATGTACGGGCTACAGCCACCCCCCCCAAATAAAATAGATAATGTTACAGTTGTATGTACGGGCTACAGCCACCCCCCCCAAATAAACTAGATAATGTTACAGTTGTATGTATGGGCTACAGCCACCCCCCCCCAATAAACTAGATAATGTTACAGTTGTATGTACGGGCTACAGCCACCCCCCAAATAAACTAGATAATGCTACAGTTGTATGTATGGGCTACAGCCACCCCCAAATAAACTAGATAATTTTACAGTTGTATGTACTGGCTACACGCACCTGCCCAAATAAACTAGATAATGTTACAGTTGTATGTATGGGCTACAGCCACCCCCCCAAATAAACTAGATAATGTTACAGTTGTATGTACGGGCTACAGCCACCCCCCCCAAATAAACTAGATAATGTTACAGTTGTATGCTGCTGTATTAAATTATCTACAGCCTACAGGTTACAGCCAACCCCCCCCCCCAAGAAAGAACTACATTTCACAGATTTAAAAAATGTGATGCAGTCTTCTGAGCTTCTGACAAAAAAAAGCTTAATGGAGTAGGGCAGGCAATAAATATGTAAAACACTTTATTTTCAACTTTCTGCCCTACCACCCTTCTACCATGTCCAAACTGTTAGCTGATAGGCACAACTAATTTCTCACATACTTTTATTTTCCCTATTCATAC
The DNA here is from genome assembly GCF_019279795.1 of Protopterus annectens. Taxonomy (NCBI): domain Eukaryota; kingdom Metazoa; phylum Chordata; order Ceratodontiformes; family Protopteridae; genus Protopterus; species Protopterus annectens. Next base: position 842,037,842 of record NC_056734.1, on the reverse strand, counting down.
CTATATCTCTTTACCTCTCTACTAAATTACTAATGACAAAATCTCATCTCCTTCCCTCTCTTTACCATTTCAGAATGAATTTATATTATACGTTTATGGAGTCTGTTACTTTCCTATCATGCTGTAATACCAATTTTGTAGTTTGTACTTTATTTTAATTTCCTGGGCTAAATCTGTAAAATGGCCCAAACAGACCAGTGTTCTACCTCAGTTAACAAACTGAAACAAATAAATAAAATACAATACAATATGGGTAGATATCTAAATGTATAATGTCATTTCCATTAGTGATACATACATACCACAAAACATTAAACATTCCAGACCAGAGCTGAGGACAGTCATCAACAGCCCCCCAAAACACACAGACCACAGGAATCTGGTTGACCCTGCCAGTGTATTAAAAAAAGAAAATCAACAGTCCCCAAAACACATCGCCTCCCTAGTATCTGGTTAACCCTGCCAGGTTATAACCATGCAACTTATAAAAAAAAGAATTTATATGCTTGTTATAAACTGCATTTTTAATAAGTTTTGCAAGCTTTAATTTATCCATTTTTTTTCTTTCAGACCAATGTCTAGTTAGGAACACTTCTGGAGCATTGCCATTGGACCATATTACTTGAAATGTTGACGACAGCCAATCTTACCTTCAGCTGTTATCTGGAATGCAAAAGCTATAACAAGGAATTATATATTATTAAGTCTGGGGCAATGTTATGTTAATTTTAAGGCCCACTTGTACATATGCAAGATTAGAGCGTATAAGTTTGCTGCCATCTCAGTCATGTTACAAGGAGAAGCTGTGACACAGACAAATCAGGAAATATGCAAGTTACTTACTACATTATATTGAGGAGGAGAACACAATATTAATGCATACATACAAATATTTCAAGCATGGGCATTAATGCCCTTCTAGCCTGTCAATATACTAAAACAGTTGTTTCCATAATAACTGTTCAGGCAGTTCTTAAAACTATCTTCATTAATGCTTGCTTTAATATAAATTGGTGGTCTATTCCATGTATCAGCTGCTATCTCAGACAACCAATTAGTACACTTTTGATAACCCCAAACATTCCCAGAAGTGGTTGCCTCTAAATGCCCTAAATACCCGAATAAGGTAATCTTAAATCTCTATATGAGACACTGTACAAGTTCAAATATTTTAGTCTTTCATAAGTAAGAGTGTGAGAATCAAAACAGTTGGAAGCCATAGTCTAAACAATGTCTTAGGGTTACCCTGTCAGCGCTGCAGACTACCACTTTAATCAGCTCTATGAGATTTCCACTAGCATCTATTTAGCTGTTTATTACTCTGGCTCCTCATGGAAATGGCTTTTCAGACAGACTATTTTCATTAGAGAATAGACGCTTTCACAAAAATCATGCTGAGCCCAGCTCAGAAGTAAAAACAGTTGTACATGCTTCAGAGTTCATTTACTTAAAATGTATTGTTATTTCTGTTCTATGAACCCTCCTGTAGACTAAAACCCAGACAGCCTCATCTGACTCCCCTCATCTCCTCCCAAACATAGTAAGCTATATCCATACAGCTGTGCATTACACATGGATGGATCAAGGGACTCTACACTGTGAAACGGTTCTCTGTCCTGATAAGAAGGGGTACAGAGTGCCGTACGCCTACAAAGCAGAGGTGCCGTGAATGTCATCTCTGCTAATGTTAGTTGTAAAGTTGCATACGGTGTTGTTAACATGCACCAAAAAGCATCCTACTCAGCACGAATGGCTCAGGTTCTGTCTTCTCCTTACTCATCAGTATTGACACTACCACCTTTAACATGACCCCTGCTCAGTGGCAGTGACAAACTCACTCTTAAGTGTAACACAATGGCACTTAAACACACATAGTACTAGTATCTGGTTGACCCTGCCAGGAAAAAAATAAAGTACCTGGGTGGCCCTGCCAATCAACAGCCCCCCAAAAACAGACATACCACAGGAATCACCTGTTTCTGTTGACCCTGCCAGTGTATTAAAAAAAGAAAATCAACAGCCCCCCTCCACACACACATTGCCTCCCTAGTATCTGGTTAAACCATGCCAGCTTATAACATATTTAAAAAAAAAAGTCAACGCCACGGCCCTTAAAAGTTTCACACATAAAGTAGGTTGATTCTGCCAGGCGAAAAATAAAGTATCTTGTTGGCCCTACCTATCAACTGCCCCAAAAAACACACAGACAGACCACATGAATCATCTGGACAGTGGTTCTATTGAGAGTTCGTTGATCCTGCCCTGCTGCCACTCAGTGTATTAAAAAAAAGAGAATCAACAGTCCCCCCCCACACACACACACAAACACACTGCCTCCCCTGTATCTGGTTAAACCCTGCTAGCTTATAACATATTAAAAAAAAAAAAAAGTCAACACCACAGCCCTTAAGTTTCACAGAGTAGTTTTATGCCAGGAAAACATAAAGCATCTGGTCGGCGTGGCCCTCTCAACAGCCCCAAAAACAGACAAATGTGATATCACACACACTTTCACTCTCTCCTCGCAACTAAAGTACGGGAAGAGAATGTGAGAGTGACAGGGCTAATCAGCAGCCCACATCACAATTGCGCAGTCCCGTCAACAACGGAAGCCCACAATCCTATGGTACACACATCGGAAGTTTAAATTCCGTGCACAAGTGGACTCGCTCTATCTGGCGCTTTTGCAGCAGAGGTCCTGGTATGACATACTGGCGCGTACCATCTCAAAAAAATCCATGTGTGTTAATTGCTTCTTATATGTAAGGCAAGTATTTCTTGTAATGTTTTACTCCTTGAAGGCTTTGGCCAAGACATCAGAGTATAATAAACCTGTGTGAATTACTGGCTGGTTCTTTTTACTTTACTATCTTCAGTCATGTTAGTTTATTTGCTGAGAGGTCGTTGTCTGTCTGGCCATTGTATATGACCTATCATGGTTTTGTAGCAGCGTACTGTTCAATTATTATTTGGACTGTGGGGCGAGGGGGACAGATGTGAGTGTCATGGGTCATTTAGTATCCAACTGTGCATGCTGCCTCAGGGGTGGTCTATCAGCAGAATTATGTTTGTATATGCATACACACCTCAGTATTTATTGGTAATATATGTACATATTGTCATACACATATATGTATATCCATACATATCTATCTATCTCTCTCCATATGTATATATGTATATGTTTCTTTTCATATATATATATATATATATATATATATATATATATATATATATATATATATATATATATATATATATATAGATATAGATAGATAGATATTTGTAGCTACCAATCCTTCCTGATTGCACAGCATCACTTTCCTATTGTAAACTGGCTGTAATGCATGGTATGTTTGACAAAACATCCCAAAGACCTATAGCTCACATGGCTTAGTGGTATATTGCTGTTGCGGTAGTGTATAGGGTCCTGGGTTCAAGAGCTGTTTATTTTGTTGCTAGACAGAACAAGGGCTGTTGGATACAGAGTGATTAAGGCAGTTCTGAGTGGATTTAAGCAGGTTTGCATGGGTTTGCACAATGGTAAGCAATGCTAATACATGGTTAAACGAATAGGTGCTTACACCGTTTAGGCTTCACTTAGTGATGCTTCCTAGTGTGCAAATCTGCTTAGCATTCACATTTAAGCAATGCTTAAACTTGCTAAGCAGAGCTCAGCCCTGGTAACCATTGCTCACATCCAGTCGGATAAAATAGCAGAGTAATGACATCATTTAATAAGTGTATTTAATTTCCTGTACATAACATGCTTCTATGGTTGTCATTACAGTAGCAAGGGGTGCGAATATACTGTATGGGACACTTGGGTATACATGAGTAGTATCACATTTCTTTTTTCTGTTTTCATTTTTTTTGTGTTTTTTTATACATGGGTAGTATCACATGTTATATGCACTCACACTTGCATGTTACAGCGGTTGTAGTGCACTGGTTGACATAAATAATTTAACACATATTGTTTTATTAAATTAGTACTTTTAACACTGCTTTTCCATGTAAAATTAGATTGCCTATTGTAGTAGTCGAACCATGCACCCCTGAATGCAAAGCTGGGACTCTGAATACTACACTATCTTGTTCTTGGTGTTTGAGCTGTATGTTGTTATGTATTTCCTATTGGATATTAACATAATATTATTATATTAACTGTAGACTACTATGTTTTTTGCCCATGTTATTGAGTCTGCTGTCATGTAGTAATGGCATACATGTCAGTTTCGGACCTCTATCCTTCAAAACATTCATCCTACTGCATAACCTGTTGCCTATCTACTTTCTGTCTGTCCTCTGTGCAGATGTACAGATGTCAGGTATTGCTAAGGCCATACAACTATGTAGGTGTCCACACAGTATTGTGCTGTGGGCCTGGACACTGCTGCTAGTTCCAACATATGGGATATTCCTTCATGTGGGCCTTGGCCCTTTTCCTTGCCTGTGTGAGGGACATCACAGAGGTGGTGGGCTACACATTCACAGACAGTAGGTGGGAATACATCACAGGACAGTACATTTGGGGACAGCCCAACAACATGGGGGACATATCCCCAGAATAGGTTCATAGGTTCATAGGTTCATACTAGGCTATCTGCCCTAGGGCATTTATTGTAAGGAAGCAGCCAGTGAATGGCTTTTTTTTTTTATTTTTTTTTTTATTTTTTTTGCTTTTTTTTTTTGAGTAGTATACTGTGCCTCCTGTCTAACAGTGACACAGAAGTAATACCAAACCACCGATCTCCCCATCCACTCTCATCAAGATTCTTTGAGAAGAGAAGGACTCTACCTAACCTGGACTGGGATTTTTATTCCAGAGTGAAGGGGAGCCTCTAAGGAATGAATGTGTCAGCAGCATGTCCTATTTTCAGTGTGCTGAGGTTTGTCTCTCTCTGCGTAGCTCGATGGGATTTGGATTTTCTGAGGTGCAGCATGTCCATTAATTCCGGGTTGGACATGGTTAATAGTGAACAGATTCTATGTCATCAGTGCTGTTATACACATGGTGGGTTGATAGATTGTCAGGGTTTGTGTGGACATGCATTTAGTGAGTGACTTCACATCTGACAGTGATATGTCTCTGACATACCTCTCCACTGGCATGCTGTCCACAAAATGGCCACATGTTTGCCTGCTTTGTTATGTCTGTTCCCCAGACAGTTGGTGTCCTTGGAAAATCAGTCGGGGACTCTTGGGAATACAGTCAGTAAATACTCACATCTATTGGTATTACTGATGTCATATTCCTCAGAAAGGATATGTTACAACAAACCAAGTAACATATGCAACTGTCTCAATTTATGACAGCAATATGTCCAATCTACCCCTGTGTTTGTGCCTCTGTCCCCAAATGATGTCAGGCTTTGTCCAGATGTCAATGAGGCTCAAAAGTATTTAGGATCATTATTTCTTGCCTTCATTCCTGCTACCATCCCAGTGATGTAGTAGACCCACAGACATGTCAGGGAAGAGCCCATAGATAGGAGTCCTGAGCCTGTACATTCTGAGGTGAACTGTACATTTGAGAGGTATGTGTATGTCTGGCCATTGTTAACAGACTGTCAGGATTGTGTACACATATCATGTGTACATGTTATTTGGGCTGTGTATGGAGGGGGGTAGATGTAAGTGTTATGGCTCCTTTTTCATCTGACTGTGCATGCTGTTCCATTTTCTGCTGGTCTATTGACTGTATGTGTTTGTAGGGGCAGACTGAGACATGTTCTGTACCATGGTCAGGATTCAGACTACACTGAGAATTGCACTAGTATATATAGGGCTAGTGTTTGAGTGGTATACAATGATGTATTTGTTCACACAGTCTATATACTCTACTGTTCACTTGACGTACCGGTATGTGACTGTGAGTGTGATGATATTGGTTGTGGGTATGCACTTTCACACTGGTGTCTGTTTTTCAGTGCTCTTATATCCCTGTAGTGCCTGATATATTTGCAAATACATGTGTAATTACCCATAGCCGATTTCCTATTTCAATTAGTTGGTGCTATTTCACTAAATATGTGTTACAGCACACAGGAGGGTGTTACTGCAGCAACTGCGTTAGCTTATCTATGCCAGTACTTCAGATACATCCCCATTTTCATGGCTTCCACCCACCACTTTGTCAGCCTTGGTCAAGATTCACTGCAGTAAGGGGTTCTGAGCATACCTCTCAACTGGCTGGATTATTTCAGGATGTCCAAGCTTATTGCTCATATGTCTGGTCTGTTTTACAGATTATTCTCATTTCTCCGGTGAATCACTGTGATGATATGATGATTGTTGTCAGTAAATGATGGCATACATTTCATTGTATATCTCACATCCATCAGGATATGTATGCTAAAACAAACTGTGTTACTCTGTCAAAAAGAGTACAGGGGAACAATGACCTCTTCCTTCCTGGATGCAAACGCGTTAGTAATGAGATGTGCCACATAGAAGGACTTTCTGGCCACAGTGGCAATGTGGTGGTCAAAAGAGACATTGCTGTCAACCTATGTACCCAGATCTCCTGTGACACCTTCTGTGTTCAGGGGACTACCATTGATGTTGTAATTCATGGGAACAGGGTTTTTTCCTAAACGGGATGACAACACATTTTCTGACATTGAGCTTAAGGCCATGGCTCTGACACCAGTCATTGGTCTCAGTGATGCCTTTCTGTATGATACCAACACCACTTGGGTAGTTAATAACAGCTCCCAACTTGCAATTGTCTGCAAACTTTGTCAGCCAGAATCCTTTCATGTTGGCATGGACTTCAGAGACGTAGATACCAAAGAGGAGAGGACTCAGGACAGAACCCTGTGGGACTCCACTTATGACTGCTCGGCAGTCTGACTTAGAGCCAGCTATTTTCACATTGTGAGTTCTATCTGTGGGCCAGTTTGCAACCCACCTAGTTATATAGGGGTTGATACCTAGCTTAGTGAGTTTTTGCATGATTCCTGAGTGGGGAATGTTATTAAAGGCTTTGGCAAGATCAGGGAAAGTTGTATGCTCTGCTTTGCCTTCATCCACAGCTCAGGTGACTGCCTCAAAGAAGTTGACCAGGTTGATTGAGCAGGCATGACCTACCCTTCACCAAACCAAACTGTCTGGGATCCTGAGTCTGGAGATTTCCATATCCCTGTCTATTAGGTGCATGATAATACATTCCATAGTTTTGCATAACAGACTTGTCAGGCTAATGGGGCGATAGTTACCCTGGTCTGTAGTCGCTCATCCTTTGTGGAGAGGGGTGACTGTAGCAGTGCACAATTTAATAGGGACAAAGCCTGAGGTGAGGCTGTGATTGAACAGGGCACACAGGTGAGGTGCCAGGTCACTCTGTAGTTACTGTAGAACACAGCCAGGGATATTGTCAAGTCCCATAGAAGCTGTATTCTTGACCTTGGACAGTGGTATTTTAACCTGTACAGTAGTAATACTGGGTGCCTGGCAGTGTACTGGTATTGTGATTGGTCCTTTGGGGGGGAGGGGGGTAAAGTTGGCACTGACTCTGTCAGCCAGTATATTGGCAATATCTGTCAGCTCAGTCTAGGAGGTAACATTGTTCAGTACCTCAGAGAAAGTGTTGGTATTGCCATGGAGATTCTTTACATAACTCTAGGAGGCCTTGTGGTTGTCTTTACTATGTTCTGCAATTCTGTTTTCACAGCTAGCTTTACAGTATTTGATGAGGGATCTCAAATTTTTGTTGAGGCTAATAAGGGGGTTATTCCAGTCTTGGGACTCCACCTTATTCCATATTAGTTTCCTCCTTCTGTTGTACAGTTTCTTTATGGCAGGAGACCACAAGATTGGCCTCCTTTTTTGGAGGAGAGCATCTTGGTTCTATTGGGTATGGCAGAATACATGCATTTGTGTACGTGTTCAGAGTGCATTGGTGTTTGATCTTCCAGTCATGCAACTAATTTCCATTTGCATGGCTGGCATGAGGTTATCTACCTCTGTTTTTAGGACGCCAAAGTTAGCTTTGGAAAGGCTTTTCAGGGCAGTTACCTTTGCGGGGGGGGGGGGGGGTGGATTACCAAGGTGATGACTTTGTGGTCAGATCTAACAAGGGAGTAGTTGACTATTGGTGCACAGTAACAGTTGCCCATGTTAGTAATGACCAGGTCAAGGATATTGCTACCTGTAGTGAGTGTAGGAATGAGCTGGACCAGGCCATTGGAATTAATGAAATCCAGGAAACACTGGGCAAGTGCATTGGTACATGAGTAGCTTTCCCAGTTAATGTTGGGGTAGTTGAAGTCAACCGGTATGAGAGTGTTAGGTTGGACACTAATATTCTCCAGGGTCATTACGAACATGGAGTGTAAGTTCTGGGACATGGTTGGGGACCTATAGCAGCCTACAACCTAAATCACTGTCTTACCCAATGTTAGCTACACCTGCAGTATCTGTGATGCATTATGTTGGGCTACCACTCTAGAGGTCTGCGCATCCTTTATGAATATGGAAATACCACCATCTTTGGAGCTTCAGTCCAAGCTCTGCAGCCAAAAAGTGTGGAATAAGTTATAGGCTGGTAGTGCAGGGGTGCTTTCTGCTGCCTTTAACCAGGTCTCTGTAACAGCATAGATGCCAATGTTCTCCATTTTCAGGAGTGCTTCCAGTGAGTACAGTTTCATATTTAGACTTCTAGTTTAATGTGGAGGTGGAATTACATCAAGGATCAACTCTGAGCCCTTTCTTATTTGCAATGGTGATGGACAGGTTGACAGACGAGATCAGACAGGGGGCCCCATGGACTATGATGTTTGCAGATGACATTGTGATCTGTTGTGAGAGTAGGGACCAGGTTGAGGAGACCCTGGAGAGGTGGAGATATGCTCTAGAGAGGAGAGGAATGAAGGTCAGCAGGACTAAGACAGAATATGTGTGTGTGAATGAGAGGGAGGATAGATGAATGGTGAGGATGCAGTGAGTAGTGATGGCGAAGGTGGATGAGTTTAAGTACTTGGGATCAACAGTTCAAAGTAATGGTGAGTGTGGAAGAGAGGTGAAGAAGAGAGTACAGGCAGGGTGGAATGGGTGGAGAAGAGTGCCATGAGTGATTTGTGACAGACGGTACCAGTAAGAGTGAAAGGGAAGGTCTACAAGAGGGTAGTGAGACCAGCTATGTTGTATGGGTTGGAGATGGTGGCACTGACAAAAAGGCAGGAGTCAGAGCTGGAAGTGACAGAGTTAAAGATGTTAAGCTTTGCATTGAGTGTGACAAGGATGGACAGGATTAGGGATCAGTATATTAGTGGGTCAGCTCAGGTTGGACAGTTTGGAGACAAAGTCAGAGAGGTGAGACTGCGTTGGTTTGGACATGTGCTGAGGAGGGATGCTGGGTATATTGGAAAAAGGATTCTAAGGATGGAGCTGCCAGGTAAGAGGAATAGAGGAAAGCCTAAGATAAGATTTATGGATATGGTGAGAGAAGACATGCAGGTGGTTGGTGTGACACAGCAATATGCAGAGGACAGGAAGAAATGGAAACAGATGATCCGCTGTAGCGACCCCTAACGGGAACAGCTGAAAGAAGAAGACTTCTAGTGTTCAGCAGAATGACCCTCAGATTGCATGTGTTTGTAGCTGTTATATATTTATGTATATTTATGTATATTTATGTGTATGTGTATATATATATATATATATATATATATATATATATATATATATATATATAAATATATACATATATGTATATATTTATTTACCTTTATATATATATATATATATATATATATGTGTGTGTGTGTGTGTGTGTGTGTTTGCATATATGTAGATATATTTCAGATGTATATCTCTTTCTATATATTATGTATATATTTGTCCACATATATGCATCTCCATACATATAGACATGTATATATAGAAAACTTGACTTATTCTACAGCATCATTTCCCTACTGTTGAATGACTCTACTAGCTGATATGTTTGGAAAATCATCATTATTTTACAGCACTCAGATGGTGTAATGGCACATTACTTTGACTGTAGTTTACAGGGTCCTGGGTACAAGACCTGGCAGGACTTATTTTGTTGCAAGGCAAACAGTTGCTGCTGGAGAAAGGGATAAGGGCAATATTTAAAATAGGTCCCTGGTTTGGGCCCATTGAACCCCCATTTTGACAGCCTTTGGACAGATTTGTTGCAGCAAGAGGTTTGGAGTATGGATCTGAGGTACAGCTGCAATACAGATACATATATATATATATATATATATATATATATATATATATATTATATATATCTATATCTGTATATATATATATATATATATATATATATATATATATATATATATATGTAGGTATATACAGATGTATATATATATATATATATATATATATATATATATATATATATATATATATATATTTACATTTCTATATATTTCTATATGTCTATATGTATATATTTTAGATGTATATCTTCACATATATTATGTATTTATTTTTTCATATATATATATATATATATATATATATATATATATATATATATATATGCATCTCCATACATATATATATAAATATATATATATATATATATATATATATATATATATATATATATATATATATATACACAAAACATGACTTTTTCCCTACTGTTGAATGACTCTACCGTATGATATATTTGAAAAGGCATCAGACAGTATTACAGCTCAGATGGCTTAGTGGTAAATTGCTGTGGCTATAGTGTGCAGGGTCCTGGGTTAAAGACTTGCAATTGCTGATTATTTTGTTGCTGGGCAGAACAAGGGCTGTTGGATACAGAGTAATTAAGGCACTTTTAAGCAGTTATAAGCAGGTTTGAAAGGGTTTGCCTCGAGCTAAGTGATGCTAACTTACGGTTAACTATGCTTACACATGGTTAGCCCTAAAAGTGCTTAATCTGACTTAGCTTCACTTAGCACCATGCACTCATTTCTTTAAAAGAAAAGAAAAAAGGGGTGAAATGGGCAAAAAGAGGAAAAAATAATATGAAGGATAGCTAGGGATGTGCAGGATGGGTGTATGGAAGGTTCATAGCTGTATATTTCTTCTACAGCAACAGCTGTGCATATATGCAGAATTTGGAGGTAAATCTGGACACTCAAACCCCTGAGAGAGGGGTAAGGACAACAATAATGTGTTGTGAAGCAAATTAGACCAGATTACATGTGCCACTGGACACGTGTGCAAAACGGACAGCTATGTATGGGGCAACATTTTTTTTGTGGGAACAGATTGCCATTTTCTTTTTTTTAAGGTGAGAGTGGGATGTTGGGGAAGGATAGTAGGTATATTAGGGGAGGTAGGTTGGGTAGGAAGACAGACAAGACAGACAATACAGCAGACAGGGCAGTATATGACACATGTGGGGTGCAAACACCTTGGACAGGGAGGGGTGGTTGGCAATCGGAGGCCCATGAGCCCCCAAATGGATACAGTGGGACTAAAGTCCCCACCCATGGGCAGTCACTACTGCACCTTCATGGCCCCAAAGGTGGCTGTGCTGGGGGCTGAGCAGGAGGGGCAGGCTGACCCTCTAGATGCACAATGCAGCCCTCAAGCTGGTGTAGCAGATCTCCATGTTCCTTGCAGAGCTCGCTACACATCAGACCCCAGACCTAGCTTCAGGTAACAGGATCCTGTCCGTGCCCATGCCTAGGGGGGACGAGCCACATCCCCTGAGGCAGTTCCACCCAAAGGTGGTGCAGGACCAGTGGAGTAGGAGGTCCCGGGGGGGGGGCCTAGATGTGCTGGGGCTCAGTGCCATGGCCAAATGAGGCAAGAGAGGTGGATCCGCTGGGATCAGCCTTCCCAGACGTGCTATGGTGTTGCAGTATTAGAACATATGTTGGTTAGTCATGAAAAACACATTCCAGGATTAGTTATAACAGCATGCATGAGTATTCCCATTAACCCAAAACAACAAATTTGGAACAGTTTTTATTTATTTTTATTTATTTATTTATTTATTTTGGACCGGTTTGACTGACTAGGTTCTACAGATCCTGTGTTTTGGAGGCCGGGGAGAAATGCTCCCAGAAGCATGTCTTAGAGAATGTGAATGGGGAGGGGGAAAGAGAGGAGAGTACCTGGAACCGCGGAGAGAGAGCACAGGGAAACTATGCACACTCCATACTCACCACAGATAGGCACCTTTGAACCGACTCTTGCTCTTGCTGGAGGCAAGCACAGCATTAACCGCTGCACCACTGCACCGCATAGCAAACAGGACACATGCATATATGGAACCACAGTGGGCATTATAACAGCATGCAGGTTACACTGATAGCAACAGGCCACCAATTATAGTATTTGAACAGGGGACATTAATAGAAAACATTTCAATATTTGTAGAACAATAGGACACATGTCCCAACAATAGGTTTGGTGAATACATACCCATTGATTTATGTGTTTAGATTATTGGTGCAGATAAGGGGGGGGATGTCAATTAACAACTGTATATGCTTGAAGTGCTCACAACTTTAATGATCATTGCTCTAATCATTACTCTGCAGGTATTACCTCACTTTACAACAACCTATGGCCTTGGGTTGGGCAGTGGTATATTTGTACACAGTGTATAATTACAGCCTTCTTATAGCTACTTTATACCTTTTCTTACTTGGCAGACCTGTGGAGGAAATTTCTATTAACACTACCTGACTGTTTCTACACATATTTACATAGTCAGGGTTACATATGTGCACTCATATTGTGTGTGTGTGTGTGTGTGTGTGTGTGTGTGTGTGTGTGTGTGTGTGTGTGTGTGTGTGTGTGTGTGTGTGTGTGTGGGTGTGTGTGTATGTGTGTGCTACTGCCATACTCTGCCTTGATTTCTATCGGTCACCCTGCTTGTTGGCAGCAGTGAACACTAGCTGTGACAACATGACACGAGGAACATTTCTTGGGGGAGGCTACTTGGTGTATGTACTTATCTTTCTGTCATTTGCAGCTTTGGGGTTGGACAGTGGGTGTTGGACACAGTATAACCTACAACCTTCTTATAGCTACTTTATATTTCTTACCTGGCAGACCTGTGGAGGAAATTTCTGTTAACACTACCTGACTGTTTCTACACATATTCACATAGTCAGGGTTACATATGTGCATTCATAGTGTGTGTGTGTGTGTGTGTGTGTGTGTGTGTGTGTGTGTGTGTGTGTGTGTGTGTGTGTGTGTGTGTGTGTGTGTGTGTGTGTGTGTGTGTGTGTGTGTGTGTGTGTGTGCTACTGCCATACTCTGCCTTGATTTCTATCTGCCACTCTGCTTGTTTTCAGCAGTGACCACTAGCTGTGACAGCATGACAGCTGAGGAACATTTCTTGGGGGAGGCTACATGGTGTATGTACTTATCTTGCTGTCATTTGTGGCCTTGGGGTTGGACAGTGGGTGTTGGACACAGTATAACTACAGCCTTCTTATAGCTACTTTATACCTTTTCTTACCTGGCAGACCTGTGGAGGAAATTTCTGTTAACACCATCTGACTGTTTCTGCACATACTCACAAAATCCTGGGTGAAATTATGCATACAGCTTACTACCACTTTCGGGATTCGAACTATCCTATTTGTGCTAAAAATGCAAGTTTGTGTTTCATCAGAATGAGCTATTGAAAAATTGCTGTCTTTTGCTTGACTGTTTTCTGTCTAATATTCTCTTCATATAGCTAATCCCCTGTTTTACAACTCCACAACCTTTGTCAGATGAGCCTTGATTGTTTAATGCTTTCAGAGCTGTAGTTGCTATGCATAAACTGTACATATTTCAGTTCATATCATACCAAAGTAAAGACAACCAGTCTGGGGTTTTGACTTTTATTGACAAGTACTTACAAGTTTATTGATGTATAACCTGTATGTCAGTATTACTCTCCTACGGGCTTGTTTATTCATTACAAATCATACCCATTTTTAAATACTGCAAGGTGACATAATACTCATTTTTATTTATTTGCCCTGACTACTATAAGCTAGATTGTTACTCACCAGCCTCACGACACAGCCTTAGCAGCCTGCTGGCATGGGCGTCCAAGTTCGTAGCCCTCTCATCTGCAGCTGTACAGGAGATAAGAAAAAAACATTTATGCATACCTATCCATCACATACACAGGCTGAACTTTGAAAAACACTTATTGTGACTGATATTTACACACTCCTGGAGCATTTCCCGCCTGGGCATCTTGAACCCACTGGTCCAAGAGCACCCTCTTCCTCCGCTTCAAGTCGGCAAAGTGGTGTTGGACCTGCTTACCAGTCCGAGGGATGCCAGTGGCACTGGTGAGATCGTGGGTGAGATGTTCCCAGGCCTCTGCTTTGTATTGGGAGCCCTGGTACTGGTCCTGCAGCAGTCTCATCTCATGGCTTTCTACAAGGAGTCCAACCATGACCCTGGACTCCTGAATGCCCCAGCGCTGTGCCTGAAGGTGCACACCTTCACCAACACCAGCCATAGTGCCTACAGTGGGAAGCTACAACTGGTTATGAGCTGTATTCCCACCTGCCAAGTTTAAATATGGTTGATTTCCTGCCCGTTGCTGTGATTGGACAGTTTTGAATATGCTGTTAAGCTAAGCACCGGGCAAACCGCTTAGCAAAGATACACATTGCTTAAAGGGGTAGATAATAAGCACTGCTTACCAGTGTGCAAATCCACTTAGCTACGCTAATTCTTGCTAAGCATGCACAAGTCAGCAATGCTTACTCCAGCTGAGCACAGCTGAGCTTAGTTTAGAAATTGCTCAGCTGTTATTTTATGGTCTAACATTAGTATCATTACATATTATGATTATTATTATCATTATTATTATTATTATTCTTATTTTATGTGCTTTCATTACATTACATTCTTTTGTGGCTATACTGTATGGGACACGTGTTTATGTGGGGGTTTCACATCTGTACTACACTGACACCTCACATTAGGACCTGCTACACTACCCTGGTAAATAAATATATATTATTCACTACCTATTTCTAATAAATATTCTTTTACTGCTGTTTTCACAAATAAAAATTAATGGACTGCATTGGGGTTCAAACCATAAATGGCTGCATAGTAAGCAAAAGCTCTAACCACTATGCTATTTCATTTTTGCTACTCTGGCTCTACATTTCTATTTAGCTCATTGGAATGTGTAAGCTAGGCTGAGCATAGCTATGTTACACGCACACCTGCTCAGTCATGCTTACACTTTACTAGAGATGGAAAACAAATTTTAAAAGTTTAAGATCATCCCAATAACCCAATAATAATCCCTTAAATTTTGACATAATTATCCCCTTAGATCATCCCACTGTTTTCACAGACAGGAAACATTTTATGAAGAAAAGGCCAAAAATATGAGGGAACACTCTGGACATTCTGCGATGATCTGGATAGTTGGTTTTATTTTCTGGGGGGCTGTGCGTGTGTATTTTGTCCATGGACACTGTTATCTTGTGATAACAGTGTCCGCAGACACTATTACTAGCTTTAGAATTGCCATACAGCAATTCTAGAGTGCAGAGGGCACTTCTACTGTGCAAGCAGTGCTCAGACACACCCCCTGCACTCGTTCTTGTTTCGTGGCCATCTAGTGTAGAATGCAGCGCACCCTCATGAATATGCAGGGCACGCTACTGTCCTAGATGGCCACAGAACACTCCATGCAAGAATAACACTATTCTTGCATGGAGTTTGATGAATCCTGGGGTATGTCTATTGTATATTCGCTTATATGCAAATCAAGGATAAATCCAGATAGATGAGGGATTCTGTATGTAAAGGAAGAAGAAGGCGGATTAGGGTTAATTAACCCAGTTGTTCATGCAGCATCCTTGAGTCTGTATAGAGCTTTAGTAGGTTTTAAAAAAGAAAATAGAAACTTAATAGAATATTTTTTGAATGTTAAATATAATTTGGGGGGGGCAAAGATGATGTTAGGGAAAAGATGGAAAATTATGTGAATTAAGATATAAAAGAATACCAAAATAAAATTATTTTATGGAAATTGAATATTAATAATGCTGAAAAGAATAGGAAAGAATGGTATTTGAATATTATGTAAGAACATTATTATGTTTTTCATGGAAGCATTTAGAAAAGGAGAAAAACATTTTTATTAAAATAAGATTTACATAGAGTAAGAAAAATATATGAATGTAATTTTTTGTGGAGATTGATGGCAGGTAAATTGCCTGTTAAAGCTAACATGCTTTATAAAATAAAAAAAAAAAACACAAAAGAGCATGTAATTACTGTGGGGAGCTTGAAACCACAGAACGTGTATTTTTTGAAATGTTCTAGAGTAAGGAAGTTATGGGAAGAAATATGTTATAAGATGTTGAAAGGTTTAGAAAAGGTTGAAAATTTAAATATGAATATGTTCATATGCAGGTATTGTAGCAACAAAAAGTGAAAAGAGGTTGAAAAAATTGATAAAAATATATGTTTTTTAATTTTATGGACATTATGGATTGAGAGAGTTAATGAAGCAAGATTTAATGGAAATGGATATTATCAGAGATTTTAAAGCAGATTTTTTGGCTCTGGAAAAATGGGTGGGGGAAATAATTAATAATATATGAAACTGTTTTGCATTATATATATATATATATATATATATATATATATATATATATATATATATATATATATATATATATATATATGGGTCTACTTCAGAATGTCGACCGTTCAGAATGCCAACTTTCATATGGCCGACACCATATGATTGACATTTCGAAAGACCGACATCCTGAAATAGCACCATTTACCTACCTGTAAACACAGTAAAACTGTGTAACTGTGTTATGCAGGGGGGCAAGCCCTCCTGCACCCCCCACACCCCCTGCTACTTAAACATTCTCACTCTGAGATCGCACTACAGTGCAGGACAGGGGACTCTCCAAGTCCCACACTGTAGCGGGATCTCCGCTATCATTTGTTGGCCTTTCAAACGTTCGCTCATATGGTGTCGGCCATATGAGTTTCAAACATTTGAAAGTTGGAACAAATGAAGGGCTCCCATATAGATATAGATATATATATATATATATGTGTGTGTGTGTGTGTGTGTGTGTGTGTGTGTGTGTGTGTGTGTGTGTGTGTGTGTGTGTGTGTGTGTGTGTGTGTGTGTGTGTGTGTGTGTGTGTGTGTGTGTGTGCAAATAATGTATATTATGTAAATAATGTAAATAACGTATATAAGTTGTGATAGTCAATAAAGAACCCCTATTCTTTTTCATATGTGCCATGGGATCTTTCACATCCACTTGAGCTACCACCAACTCAAGCAGATGTGACCTTGAATTAACATCTCAAGGGCAGAAAATGCATTGAAGCTTTCCTGACCAGAAAATTAACCCAGACCATGGCAGTGAGAGTGCAGAATCCTAACCACTAAACCAACAAACTCCCCTGTAAAGTTCTTTTACAAGACAGCTAAACTCATTCTCAGTGTCAGAGAGTGAAGACTAACTTTTCTCTGAAAAACTCTGGGAACAAACCACTGCTTTTCCATGTTGAGAAGTAGGTTGAGCATATTGCGAGGATGTACACCAGGTGCCTTCTATGTGACATTTACCAGGCACAGTCTACTGGAAAGAAGCACCAGGGTAGGCCCAGTACACAAAGGACTAATTATATATCACAGCTTGCCTGGGAGCAGCTGAAGATGTCACAAGATGAGCTGGGAACACTTCTGGGGGTACAGATGTCTAATCAAAGCCATTCAGCTTGTCAACACCACAGACCTCAAAAAAAATACAAACACAAAACTAAACTAGTAAACAAGTCGGGTAGCAGCAAAACCAATGCAGACCAGTAAAAGCCAAAAAGATTTAATAAGATTAAGCGCTTTTCGTTTGCTCTGTCAGCAAACTTCTTCAGACAACAAAGGTAATCACATTGTGAGTATATATACATTTTGCTCTGGGTTAATTAGTTGATTAATCAATTAACTTACAGAGGCAACCAACTTCTCTAATTACAGAGCCATCCACTGACAATAGTAAAATACTTATGCAAAAAACTAAACAGCATTCACAACCAAATAGTGGTAGTAATAAATCTAAGAATAAAGGAAATTCCAATAATACTAATAGTTATGGTAATAGTTGATATAAAAAATGGTAGATATAAGAAAAACTATATATCTATATATATTATTTATATATACTAAATAACACATATCGATATGTGTCCTTCCTGTGTATAGAACATTTCTCATATACAAGTAAAACCATACCAGAGTAGATTTCAGTGTGAACATTCAATATAAATAAATCAAACATATATCAACAATTCACTTTACAGCTTCTCCTATCTAAAATATGTTTATATCTAATTCATGTTAAAACCAAATGTATATAAAAATGAATGTATATAAAAATGAATAATTAATTAGAATAATCTGACATTCTATATTAATACATTTTCCTAAATTCATCTTTTTAGACTTTTAAGCTTTAACACACTGCTCAAACTACAGGTCTCATTTATACCTGGTAGATTATATGCATTAAGTCTAATCTGCCAGAATAGTTCCAGCTCCTCTAGTTGCAATGGTGCAGGACCACCTCTAACATCGAGCTCTGGCTGGTCTATAACTAAAAATCTGAACTGATGTCCAGAAAATTCTGCCACATGTTTAGCTAGGGCATTGTCTTGTTTGTTCCTGCTAATGGCATATGAGTGTTCATACATACGGTCACGGAGTCTCCTCTCCGTCTTACCGATGTAAAATGCCTGGCATCCCTGGCATTTAGCCAGGTACACTACCATTCTAGTGTTGCAATTGGCCCTACACTTCAGTCTATATTGAACATTATTTATTTCAAATCTGTTGGATTCAGTTACTAATTTGCAAAAATTGCAATTTTGGCATTTGTACATACCAGTTATTTTTGGTTGTTTTTCGGCGTTGTTCATATAATACCTTCAAATTCCTACCCTTCCTAAATATAGTGCCCGGGTATTCACCCCATTTGTTTAATATATTAGGGTTACTTGCAAAAATAACCCAGTTTTTTCGTAGTATCCCTATACAGTGGTAACTGAATGTATTATAGGTTGTAATGAACTTTGTTTCTGGTGAGTCAGGTGTGGCAAGGACACTCAATTCTGTTACTACAGAATTTCCCATATTTTCTGATGTGATCTCTTGCATGGTAACTATCTTTTTCATTGACAAAATAGGTTTATACATTCCTTTAGTACGTTTGTCACTCACTTCTAAGATCAGTCCTGAAATTAGCTCCAAAGGGTAGCCTCTCTGTGTGAACATCGTTCCCAAGAGTTTGCATTCCTCTTGGAAGTCCTGTTCAGTAGAAACTATACGAGCTGGTTGTACTAACTGACCTTTAATTACTGAACGTTTTTGGTAAAAAGGGTGGCAGCTGGTAAAGTGTAAAAACGTGTTTGAATATGTTTCCTTCCTGTGTATTTTTGCCTGGTAACATTTCAAAGCAAGGTTTTTTGATAAATTAATGTCCAAGTAAGCTATCCTATCAGTATCAAAGGTGGAAGTGAAACGGAAGAAATCAGTTGAGGTGTTAAAAATATTTAATACTGTTTCACTCGACTTTTGGTTACCGTTAAGCAGAATAAAGATATCATCTAGATACCGTGTGTAAAAGACTAATTTGTTTTTAATACTGTCATTTTTGAACACATACTCAGACTCCCAATGGGCCATCACTAAGTTAGCAATGCTAGCTCCACAAGGGGAGCCCATTGCCACACCTATTTTCTGAAGAAAGAAGTTGTCTCCAAACATAAAGAAATTGTTATATAAAACAATTTCCAAGAGCTCTTTCACAAGTGAAATTTCATCTATTGTAGCCTTATTCTTAACCATAACTCGAGTTACCCACTCTATACCAGTATCTTGAGGTATACTGGTGTAGAGGTCTTTAACATCTGGTAAGCAAGTTGTAGTTAGGGTTGAAGTCCAAACCATTTAACTTCTCTAAAAATGACCAGGAATCCTTACAAATTTGTGACTCAAGTTTAACAAATTTTTGTAAAATAGAGTCAATTACCTTGGCACATGGGTAAGTGGGTGACCCACGTCCATCGACAAGAGGTCTCATAGGTGGATTACCCAAATCTTTATGTATTTTGGGAATTCCAAAAAGGTAGGGGTACCTTGGAAATTGTGTAGACATATAATTGAATATATTTTGTTCAATTCGCCCCTCTATGAACATGTCTAATATACTATCCTTTATTACCGAATATGCATGATTGGTCTATGAGCGGGAACTAACTTCATAGGCAGGATCATCTAACAGGTCTACCATTCTGTTGTAGTAATCCATGTTATCAAAAATTACCAGTCCCCCTCCTTTATCAGGCTTACAGACTCTAATATCATGTAATTTAATAAACTCCAAAAATCCCTTCTCTTTCTGTAAAATAGGATCTTTAGTATGGATTTTACCTCTATGTTTAACGTTAAAGCGAATATCTAGTTCACACATTTGTTCAAACACAGAAATAAGTGGATGAAGGGGTGGGTTAAAAGTACTAGGAATTCTAAATTGGTCATCTTGAACTGTAGTTACATTAGACCCCATCATCAAGTTAAAGTTCAATTTCCTCGTGAAAGTTTTTAAATCTATAATTGTTCTCACCAAGTCACAATTTTGTTTAGGGACATATGTGTTACCTTTGGAAAAGAAATCCACCGTGTCCGAACCTATATCAGTAGAAGAACAATTGTACACTTTAAAGTCATTTGTCCTATTGGTAATAATTATAGGTTTACTTCTCATAGGCACTAGGTCAGATGGACCTGAATGGAGACTAGAAAAAACACTTCCTACATCTTCAGAAGGTGAAAAGTCACAAGACTCATTGACCAAAGGGATCATGTGTTGCACTAAGTTGCCATGTAATTCATTAGTGCCATAAGACATTAAATTCAAGTCTTGTTTCTCTCCTAACTCTCTTTCGTTTTCCTCTGATTCTTGTTGTACCATTGTTTGGGTCTCGTCCCCGTCCGGTTCCCCTCGGAAAAATTCAAGTTTTTTGAATTACGCTGATTGTTGATGTTAGCCAGTCTTTCACTTCTCCTGACTTCCGTATAACCTTGTCTTTCAGTTTGGTTAACATCTTCATTTACTTGTACCATAGTATTAGGCAACTGATTAGTGTAATGAAACACAGTTGGCTGGTTATTGTAACCAGGGATAGAACTACCTTCAGAAACAGTTTTCCATACTTGGGCTATAGGAGGAAGTGGATCGCTTTACCTTCCTTATGCTGTAGTGTCTCGTTCTAATTTTTAGTTTTGTTATTTTTAAGTTTCACCAGGTACTGGTCAATACTGGTAAAAATATGACTATATTCATATTTGTACCTGGTGAAATCATTGTCAAGTTTTATCTTAGCGTCTAATTCTGCCACTTGTTTGTTAAGGTCCTCCACCCATATAGAATAGTGCTTAACTATGCATTCAATCAACTCAAAACCTTGACGATCAAAAAGCACCAAAAGTTCTTGATGAAAGGCTGAATCGGGCACCAAACCAGTGGGAAATTGGTGGTGCCTTAAACCTTTAGGCACTATTCTACATTTCAAACATTCTTTGAAGTAGGAAATTTCCAACTGCAGTTTTTTAACCTTCACTAATAGGTTATCAAAAACTTTAAGATGTGAAACAATATCAAAAACAGGATTGTTATTACCTCCTTCTCCACCAGACTGTCGCTCCATGACAGGAGAGGTCATATTAAATGAAAATCTCTCCGCTAACCAAGTTGAGAGATCAGGAAACACTGAATAATTATTCCCTTGCTGAATGCCCAAATTTGCACTCAGTGCTGTGTTGTTGTTCCCTTGCTGAGTCCCCATGTTGGCTCGATGGTGTAGGAACGCGTTGATTAAAAGTTAGCGATACATTCGCTTGATTGCCTAAGAGGTTTACTGAAGGGTTTATTTCATGTCTATTAAGAGGCATTGGTCTATTCGAGTGGTTAATGAAATGTAAGTCCTCCATTTGAGCGGTGGCCTTGTAGAATTAACTTGGTGGTGTTAGGACCGGCTCCTCCCTGTTAGGCGCTTCAGTGGATGCCTGCACCGTTGAACATACTCATCGTATTCCAGCAGTAGTGAGATTGTCAGATGTTAAAGGTGGCAAGCTGTGCTGTATAGCTTGCTGTTGTGTATCCAAATAATCAAGTCTCAAACAAATAGACTCGACCCGAGTTAAAAGAAAGTCTAGTTGGTTAACATTAGGATCTTTTCTGATGCTGGTGTTGCTCCTGCAACACTATTACAACTCCTCAGTATTTCAGGTGTTTTTCTGGTTGAAGCTATTGGTAACATTGCTCGAGACCCAGAAGCCATTACAAACTCAAAAAATATAAACACAAAACTAAACTAGTAAACAAGTCGGGTAGCAGCAAAACCAATGCAGACCAGTAAAGCCAAAAGATTTAATAAGATTAAGCGCTTTTCGTTTGCTCTGTCAGCAAACTTCTTCAGACAACAAAGGTAATCACATTGTGAGTATATATACATTTTGCTCTGGGTTAATTAGTTGATTAATCAATTAACTTACAGAGGCAACCAACTTCTCTAATTACAGAGCCATCCACTGACAATAGTAAAATACTTATGCAAAAATACTAAACAGCATTCACAACCAAATAGTGGTAGTAATAAATCTAAAAATAAAGGGAAATTCCAATAATACTAATAGTTATGGTAATAGTTGTTAATTTTTGCAAGTAACCCTAGTATATTAAACAAATTGGGTGAATACCCGGGCACTATATTTAGGAAGGGTAGGAATTTGAAGGTATTATATGAACAACGCCGGAAAAAACAACCAAAAATAACTGGTATGTACAAATGCCAAAATTGCAATTTTTGCAAATTAGTAACTGAATCCAACAGATTTGAAATAAATAATGTTCAATATAGACTGAAGTGTAGGGCCAATTGCAACACTAGAATGGTAGTGTACCTGGCTAAATGCCAGGGATGCCAGGCATTTTACATCGGTAAGACGGAGAGGAGACTCCGTGACCGTATGTATGAACACTCATATGCCATTAGCAGGAACAAACAAGACAATGCCCTAGCTAAACATGTGGCATAATTTTCTGGACATCAGTTCAGATTTTTAGTTATAGACCAGCCAGAGCTCGATGTTAGAGGTGGTCCTGCACCATTGCAACTAGAAGAGCTGGAACTATTCTGGCAGATTAGACTTAATGCATATAATCTACCAGGTATAAATGAGACCTGTAGTTTGAGCAGTGTGTTAAAGCTTAAAAGTCTAAAAAGATGAATTTAGGAAAATGTATTAATATAGAATGTCAGATTATTCTAATTAATTATTCATTTTTATATACATTTGGTTTTAACATGAATTAGATATAAACATATTTTAGATAGGAGAAGCTGTAAAGTGAATTGTTGATATATGTTTGATTTATTTATATTGAATGTTCACACTGAAATCTACTCTAGTATGGTTTTACTTGTATATGAGAAATGTTCTATACACAAGGACACATCGATATGTGTTATTTAGTATATATAAATAATATATATAGATATATAGTTTTTCTTATATCTACCATTTTTTATATCAACTATTACCATAACTATTAGTATTATTGGAATTTCCCTTTATTCTTAGATTTATTACTACCACTATTTGGTTGTGAATGCTGTTTAGTATTTTTGCATAAGTATTTTACTATTGTCAGTGGATGGCTTTGTAATTAGAAGTTGGTTGCCTCTGTAAGTTAATTGATTAATCAACTAATTAACCCAGAGCAAAATGTATATATACTCACAATGTGATTACCTTTGTTGTCTGAAGAAGTTTGCTGACAGAGCAAACGAAAAGCGCTTAATCTTATTAAATCTTTTTGGCTTTTACTGGTCTGCATTGGTTTAACACTACAGACCTCATCAGTAGACATGATGTGTGTGTATATATGCAGATTTATTGGCTAGGAATTTCCAGCTAAATGTAGAATATTTGCAGTGGAAACCTATGGAGAAAAACTCAAAAAATAATACAGTATTATGATATTAAACACCAAGCATTTACAGTGAGAGAACTGTAAAATATAAGCCTAGATCAGCACAAGAGTAGGAAATAACATCTTATAAACAAACAAAATGCACAGGCCATAAACACTAAAAGCAGAAAGTCAGCATATATTGCAGTGAGTACTGGCAACTAATTCATTATGTTAACTTATTAAATATATAAAATAAGTAAAATATGCTATCCTAAGAGTGGGTGTTATTATGCTGCTATGGCTAGTGTGCTGCAGTCTGAAGTTCAGTCCTGCCCTCCCTCATCGTCAATGTGGAGATTTCTCCCAAAGACAAGCTAGTTCACTACTGCAAAACTTTCCATGCATAGCCTTGGCCTTTGGTTTTGTGTCCTCGTCTCTGATGCAGAAAATACTTAAACTAAAAACACAGAAAGAACAAAAAGGAACCTTTATTGAGCCACTAAAGTGAGAGATAAGCATTTTCATCTAAACTATTTTCAAGATCAGTAAATGTCTACAGATCAAAGTTTCCTGTTTGTTCATACAAAATGTGTTTTTATTTTAGTCATTCAGTGATAGAGGCTTATTTCACAGAGTTAGGGGGTTTCAGCCATTTCAATAATGTCTGACAAAAAAAAGCTTTGCAACAACCAAAATTTACCCTGTGATCCCTGTTTTAGAAAATCATTCCAAACGTGCATTTAGAACAGTCATAGATGATCTTACAGCACTGCTATTTCACTTTTCCTATAGAAACCAAACAAAAATTTAATTTATATGACTTCTGTTGATATTCTACAGTGTCAAAAGCAATGAAATAGCAAAAGACATAACCCACAACATGAGCTGCATAAGAGAATCATGGACTATAGTAGCAGTTGGTATTCCAAGCATCACAGTGCTCTGCAAGTTTACAGTATTATGTGTGTTTGTCCATCGCATTCTCATTATAAATAAGGTTCCTTTATTTTCTGCATGTTCTACTACAGCTACTGCTAGTCATTTCCGGTTCCAGCACAGTCAGTTGGCAAACACTTTTTTTTCACTGTAGACTACACATAAACAAATGAGAAACTTTAATAAATCCACTGCTCTTAGTGCTAGGAGAGATCTGCATTCAACACCGCCAATGCTTCCTTCCTATGCTTGATGCTTGAGTTGTCAGAAAATGTGAATTATCCTATCATACCATTCATCCAGCATCACTAAAGTATGACTGAGACACTAGGAGGTTTTTAATAAAAGTTTTATTTTGCCGATTGTTTTTCCTACTATTATCACTGAAGTATCACTTATGAGCGGTATTGGGTGTCACAGCAAATGCATAGCCTTAATTAAAGTGTACTGATTAACAAGGACTGTCTGTCTTAGGTTTGCTTGTCTTCAGCTTTCCACAGTATAGCGTCACTGATGTGACTTCCTCTGTGTTTTTCTGTCATATACAGCTTCATACTGTGTATATTTTTACCACATCATGAAGTGTTTCTAACAAAACACATAACCAGCATGACAGCACAGACCACCTCTTCTTCCTTTTCTAGAAATGCAGAAGTTCCAGAGGAAGTACAAATCATCAGAAGAAACTAGCCTGTTGGTTATCTTACGTGCTTGCTTATCTTGACTTCTTTAGTAATGAGTCATTCGTGTTGCCATTTTCCTGCAAACAATAAGGCTTTTGTTCAGTTGTGTGCACATGTTCACAGGTTTGCTTTCAGTTTATGTGTGCACATGTCCAGTGCTTTGCTTTCAGTTTATATGTGTGCACATGTTCACAGGTTTGCTTTCAGTTCAGAGATGCGTTCATGTCCAGAGGTTTGCTTTCAATTCACAGGTGTTCACACGTTCACAGTTAAGAAGAGAAGCATTAAAAAGAATAGGAACAGAGTTAGTAATTTGCACTGTCAGAAAACTATGAGGTAAGCAGTTTCAAACAGCTACTCTGAAACTGAACTGCAGAGCTCTAACAAGGCACTTTTTTAATTCTGAAGCATAACACACTGAGCTTAGTTTTACCAGGCAGAAGGGGTACGATGCACGTATGTTCTCAGAACATTCATGCATCGCACCTGTTCTCACTAAGTCTACTTATGTCAAACAATCAGGAGATCAATGTCTTACAGTAATGCATAAGCAATGACATTTAATGAATTCCACATTAAGGACTGCATTGACAATGTTTCTCATGCACTTCATCAACCTACCTATAGGTTAACATATAAATGGTATTCTGTTGAAGGCTTTGCCACCTCTGCTATTATATATGACTAACTCCATGTTTGTTAATATATAAAAATTGTGAAACTTTTGACTCTCAGCAAATGTCCTCTTAGTGAAGCACAGGTGAGGAAGATATTATTGATAGTTGATCAATCAGATGAATACCTTTTACAAGTACTTTGCTTTACATAAACATATGGGCATAGAACCTCTCTAATAAAATGTGTGAAATTCCAAAAGAAAGTATAACAGATATGTATTCCACTGACACACACATGAGTCAGTGAAGTACTAGAGCCAACCTAACTGCTCTCAATATAAAAACAAAACAGAAACTTTGACATGATAAGGACCACTTCCTCACCTAATCTGTTCATTTCCTTACTTGATGGCTAAGTTACGCAACATGCTTAACCAACTGATAAAGCTTCCCACCTCCCACACAAACTGCTTTTTATTTTTCCAATGTGCTACTGAACTCTCTTCTTCAAAATTATGTTTCATGCATCCACTACCCTTCATGCAAAAAATGATCCTAACACTTCCTCTGAATTGTGCACTCTCAGACTTAAGACAGAGTCATCTTGTTCTCATATACCTAAATGTTTGAAAATAATATTCTCTTGAACATTACCGCTTCCCTTGAGACACTTTTTAAGTTTCCCTCAAAACCCATTTCCCTCCTTCTTTCCAGAGTACATACATTAAATACCTGTATTTTTCATTTATATGGCTTTCACTATAGACCGTTTCTTTGATTGCCTGACCTTGTAAGTATTCTTGTAGAAATAAAGTCCCTAAACCTGCAGGCAGTTCCTCTAACTAGAGAGAGAGCAAGAACTGACAATACTTGCTGTTCTGCTGCTGGAGTATCTTCCCATGCACTGCAATAAACCACCAAGCCTCCTTGCTTCTTTCTTCAACATCGTACTTAACTTTAGGCTATGTGTATGACTATCGCAGTCCAGGATCTAGTGTACCTTTGTTATCATTGTTACTTTCATTTAAGTATTATTGCCTTCTTACTGCAAGTTTTTTGTTTCTTAAATCCACTTCACTGCATGGAATTTAAACACATGTGGTTGTGACTAATCATTCCACAACACCAAGTCCCATTTTATCCATTTTTATCCCACCTCATACTGCCATCCTTTCCTATATCTTTGTGCCATCAGCAAACATATACTTTTATTTCCAAACATATTAAACTGTCCTTTATAAACACAGAAAAAAAGATTGGACCTAGTCTACAACCCTGATACACCCCACTAGTAACAGTCCTTTCTTCATAGCGAACACTGTTTATTGTAACTCTTTTTGACCTATTGTCCATCAAATGTTTTATCCATGATGCCACCCTGGCACTCACTCTTGTGCTATAACTTGCTTGGATATGCACTCTGAGGTCCATCAGAATAGTAGCTACATTTTAATTGATTTCTATCTTTAGTTAAACTGAATGTAGTGTAATAAGCAAAATAGTCAAACTGTTGAGGTAAGGAAGTTTCTCCTTACCCCTAAGGTTGCCCTATGTCAGAGTGAGATACCTCGCTAAAGTCTGGGTAGGCAACTTGATATCCCCTGTCTGGTCTACAATTTTGGTCAGCCTATTAAGTAACTGTTGGATTCATCTGGCATCACCCTCATAACTGTGAATACATGCTGCCCTATTGTCTCCAATACTTCAAAATACTCCTATTTCAAAATTGTTTTCCAGTGAGGTCAAACTGACAGGTTAGTATTTTCCAATCCTTTTTCAGCCACAACTCTTGTAAAACTGAATCCATTTTCCATTAATCCTCTCTTCAGGAACCTTTCCCTTCCTCTAATTTGTTAAAATAGAAGAATTACTAGTTCTTACATTTTCAAAAAATTTATGATGACTCTCATCAGGCTTCAATGCCTTGTCCATATTGAATTTCTGAAGCTGCTTTATAATACTTTCTTTCTTAGAAGAGCTGGGATTAAAACCATTATCTGCAGCACTTCTGTTGACTTAATCAAATGGCTCTTCAGGGTGCAATGTTATACACCAAATACTGTGGCTGGAATGCCAGTGTGTGCTGCATGTGACTGAAGAAATAATTAAGGAATCTCTGCTTATTCACATATCTAAATATAATATTCCATGTGATGCTACAACCTGAGAGTTGGTATATTTAGGTAATGAAATACGTGGAAAAGACTTCCATGCTTGGCGAATGCAAAGGATTGCACTCTACTGGTAGGATTTTCAGTTGCTGCACTGTCTTTTATTGGTCAGGATTCAACTACCAATACTTCAACCTGTTCTGCTGTATCTGGCTACTCCTTCTCCACCTCCAAACAGCAGCAAGTCCCAACAATATTGATGACATTAATAGGTGCACTATGAAAAGAAGCAGCAATTGATTTATGTATGCATCAATTTCTTAACTGAGTACGTAATTCATCCGTTTAAGGAAAAGGAAATTAACCCAAAGACCCCATTTAAGTAATGTTTCCTTTTTTTGCTTTAACACAGACAATTCATGTTTAGACTAATCATTTTGAAACATAAGGATGCTATGGATATTACAAAAAGGTTTTTAAGTCTAGCATGCCACTAAGAAATTACAGATACTCATGTTCATTGTTATATTATATAGTTTTTGACATCCAATACATTTTGTACATTCATTGTCACTACAAAACAAATTGAATCCTATACAAAATCATAAGAGAGATCAATAAATACAGCTGTTATTTAAAGGTAATATCAGGAGAGGAGAGTAACATTACTTATGTGTTATTTGTTTTTTTTGATCTAAGATTCTTAAGTTTTAAAATAAATGCCAACATCTTTTAAAAGGAATTTCTTTTAACATTAATGGATTGAATAATCGTATGCCCATTCCTTTGTATGGTTACTTACTGGAATGTTTGGGGAATGTATAACTACAAATTAATTAACAAGACTATTTTTTTTAATAATGCATATTGATACCTGGAATTGGTTTCAATACAAAGAAACATCATCTGATAAGATCATATTTCTTATAGGTATAGGACTTTAGCTGGTGACTTTAATTGTATACTACATGAAATTATGAAACTATCATAGGAAAAGAAGAATTTTAAACAATTAAAAACATTTAAAATGATTTTTAAATGATATTATTTTGAATGATATTAATAATCAATTAGATTCAAAATCATTTTTACACCTTTTTCAACTAAAAGAAACAAAACTTACAAAATTTATTTCTAAGGTGGTGGTAACAGTAAACAGGCCTAATTAATTCAAAAATTAATCACATGTCCTATATCTGATCATCATAATTCATGAATTTTTGAATTCAAATACTCAAATACTCACAATGTTCAGATCAAAAGGATACCAGCATACTTAACTCAATCTATAAAGAATATATATATATATACTTTCAACAGTAAACATTTTTAGATATACTCCTGACTCCTGGAAGTCTCCTGTGTCTATGCCTTTAATGCCTTATCTCATATATATATGGACAAAATATCATAAATAATAAAAGAAATCTTGGGATAAGGAATTGTTAGATATTCAAAGTAAATTAGACTCTTTATAAACATAATAATAAAGAAAATATTATGGAAAAGCTATTGTAACTATATATTCATGCACTAAGTAGTATATGGAATTTTATTTATATTCCTATAATGTATACTATGCTTTGTCAGTCATCTACTTGAAGACTCATTTAGCTATAGATAATGATCTAAAGTACTGGTATCAGCGAATAGATCTAATGTCTATAACAGTTAAAAAGAATATATTCCAACACTGATTGATTACTTGATACTAAATTTACAACATAAGTTTCTGATAAAGGTAAACTTTCATACATACATAAATAAACAATATATATTGATAGAACCACGCCTTCCATTGTCTCCATTGTCTGGAGACTTATACATGGAAATGATCTTTTATACACTTTTATACACCTTTGATGATGATAAAAATAAATAATAAAGATAAGATGTAATGTATGTAATGTAGAAATTAATGCTGACTGGGCTCATATTATGACTGTATGTATATTGAAGAAACTGGGGAAGAAGTAACGAATTTTTTTGCAGGCTCTTTTTTAGATAATTTCATTATTTCTAAATCTCTTATATTATTCAACACACCTGTACCTCAAAGTGTTAAAAGTTGAAATTACAGATACTGAAAGGTAATGTAAACAATGAGTATACTGTACCCTTTTAGGAATATAAACAGAATGGGGTACAATAAAATATATTTAATAATACATTTGTAAAGAGATAAAGTACATCTGTTTATACTAACAATGGACACTAATAAGGGGGTACAATAAAAACATTTATTTGAGCGATGATACAAGATAGTTTGATCATTATCACTTTATCTGCACCTTCAAGTGTTTTACCACCACTCTAGCTGCATCATCAACAGTTTATCACTACTCTAATTGTGTAATCAGTGACTGGATCAAATCAACAGTTTATCAGTACTCGAATTGTGCAATCAGCGACTGTATCAAATTCATACTCATTAACTAAGCCATATACTGTAGAAAGCACAGTAACCAGCAGCACAACACTATAGACCATAAAAACACTACCTGTATAGAAAGCTATTAAAATTAACAAAAAATAAAGGATTAGCATCACTGAAATATAGAAATTAAACAGGAAAATAACAAATTATACACGTGAACCACAATCATTATAGCCCTTGCAGAAAATAATAAAGCAAACTCTACTTACCAATTCTCAACTATAAAATACAAAAACACAATACATTAGCAGTAGAAAAGCTTTGAACATTAAAAAATTAAGTATTATTGAAGGCTCTGTCTATTCTAAGATGGACAATGAGTAAGAACTTCTTATATATTTCTATAAATTCTCCTTGATGCAAAAATTGGAAATGTTTTTTTTTTTTTGGTTAAGTTGGGGCTTTGGGGATTTCCTTCTCTATTTAAAGAAGGACAGGTGGAAAATCAGTAGCTGCATCTATTAAAAACGTAAAGGCTAACACAATTTCCAAAAATAACACTACATTTTGATTTAGTAACATTTTTGCCTGATTTTACATTATATGAAAGGGTCTGGAAACAATGTTGTAAACAAGTGCATCTTGTGTATTATAAATACATCTTGTCAGTGAAGCATTACTTTAGTAAATAGGGAAATAAAATATTATTTGTTTAAACTATTTGTTGAAAATGAAATCAATAACATAAACCAATCTAACTTTACTTGCTAAATAGTTATTTCACTTGTCTTACTTTTTAAACCCAGGAAAATAAAAACATCCTTTCTTTCTAATAGCTCTTTAAGTGGCAGGCTGTTGTAAGTGCCAAACATTAAGTATATGCAAATGACCTCATTATTATTTATGTAAAACTTCAGTTTCATTCAAAATTTCCATTTTGTAAGGGTTAATTTATAGAACTGGACTATAGTTCATATAGATAGTGATGCTTTAGCTTGAAAAACAAGCACATTATTACTGGTGGCTTGTTTTCGTTCCTGCCGTGCTTTTTGTATGAGTATTAATGAGATGCAATGACATCCTGATAGCTTGCAAGGGCAATAAGTAAAATGGTTGAACTCCTGACCTTTAATTGGTTTATAGATTGTTACAGTATTTGTTTTTTTTTTTTGTTTGTTTGTTTTTTTTTTATCCATGACATAGCAATGGTAACAGTATTCGGGTTTCATATTAGAAAAAATGTGGTGTGGTACATTGTCCATTGAAAATTAGTGCAGCAGTCACTTTAGCTGAATTTCCTGCAATGATGAGTATCACCACTTTTGCCACAATATAGGAATAATCCTTTAAAGTATCATGAAAATAGTATATTGTTTAGTTATAGAAGGTCTTTTTTTTCTTTTCTTTGGTATCAGTTGTATAATATTGCTTGAAGATTAAATGCAGTTTGCCAAGGCTTGTTGTTTCTGTTTTCCAGCTGCAAGGTTACATACTCCTTTTGAGAAATGCCTTCATTCTCAAAGTATATAGTTCTATTTTTGTTGTTGATTAGGGTAATAATAGCTTTATATCACTTGTGTTTTGTGAATGGTCTGCATAGACTGGTCATCTGTGAGGAATCCGATTAGGGAAACAATGGTTTATTTTCCGACAGATGACATATGAACCTCAGATTCCTTCTTGGGCAGAAGAACTATTCATCTTAATGCATGTACACATACAGTGGATATAAAAAGTTTACACACCCCTGTTAAAATGCCAGGTTTTTGTGATATAAAAAATGAGACCACAATAAATCATTTCAAAACTTTTCCCATCTTTAATGTGTCCTATAACCTGTACAATTCAATTGAAAAACAAACAAACCTGTTAGGGGAAATTTTTTAAAAATAAAAAATGTACAATAAGCTGTTTACATAAGTGTGCACACCCCTAAACTAATACTTTGTTGAAGCACTTTCTGATTTAATTACAGCATTCAGTCTTACTGGGTAGGAGTCTATCAGCATGGGCACATCTTGACTTGGCAATATTTGCCCACTCTTCCTTGCAAAAGTGCTCCAAATCTGTCAGATTGTGAGGGCATCTCTTGTGCACAGCCCTCTTCAGGTCACCCCAGAGATTTTCTATTGGATTTAGGTGTGGGGTCTGGCTGGACCATTCCAAAACTTTAATTTTCTTCTGTTGAAGCCATTCTTTTGTTGATTTGGATGTATGCTTGGGGTCATTGTCATGTTGAAAGATGAAATTCCACTTCATCTTCAGCTTTCTTGAAGATGCCTGAAGGTTTTGGGACAAAAGTGACTGGTATTTGGAACTGTTCATAATTCCCTCCACCTTGACTAAAGCCCCAATTCCAGCTGAAGAAAAGCAATCCAAAGCATGATACTGCCACCACCATGCTTCACTGTGGGGATGGTGTTCTTTTGGTGATGCAAAGTGTTGTTTTTGTGCCAAACGTACCTTTTGGAATTGTGGACAAAAAGTTCAACCTTGGTCTCATCAGACCATAACACATTGTCGCACTTGCTTTTGGGAGACCTAATGTATTGTTTTGCAAATTTTAGCCAGGCCTGAATGTTTTTCTGTGTAAGAAAATACTTCCATCTTGCAACCCTACCCCATAGCCCAGAAGATATGGGAGATTGTTGTCACATGTAGTACACAACCACTACTTGGCAGAATTCCTGCAGCTCCTTCAGTGTTGCTGTAGGTCTCTTGACACCCTCCCTGACCAGTTTTCGTCTTGTCTTTTCATCAGTTTTGGAGGGATGTCCAGTTCTTTGCAACATCACTGTTGTCCCATATCTTCTCCATTTTTACTGACTGTATTCACTGTGTTCCATGGTATATCCAACTGTGGAAATGTTTTTGTACCCTTCCACTGTGTTCCATGGTATATCCAATGTTGCGGAAATTGTTTTGTACCCTTCTCCTGACTGATACCTTTTAACAATGAGATCCCTTTGATGCTTTGTAAGCTCTCTGCAAACCATGGCTTTTGCTGTAGCAGCCAACTGAGTAAATGTCAGGGAACTCCTACTAGGACAGTTGAACTTTATTTGGGATTAATCAGAGTCTCTTTAATTGATGGCAGGTGTATACCCAAGAAGACTGAATGCTGTAATTAAATCAAAAGGTGCTTCAACAAAGTATTAGTTTAAGGGTGTGCACACTTACGTAACCAGCTTATTGTACATTTTTTATTTTTTATTTTTCAGATTTGTTTGTTTTTCAATTGAATTGTACAGTTTTTTATATCACAAAAACCTGGTATTTTAACAGAGGTGTGTAAACTTTTTATATCCACTGTACATATAAATGGAAGTAAGACTGTTTTAAAATATATACATACTAAGCTAGTCCTGCACGGAAGCGGCCATTTAGGAGCAGGACGGCAATGCACCATGCATATTAATGAAGGTGTGCTGCCTGAGCTCCTAATCTTACACGGAGCATGTAAGAGTGCAGGCGGCATGTCTGAGAGCAGAGTTCTCAGAATATACACGCCCCCACAATGAGGTACAGCAGAAAGCCCAAAAGAATGAGCGAGACTACTCATAGGTGTCCACATACCCCTAGCAACATCCCCCACATGTAAAACAGCAATAGTAAATACAAACAATATAAACATACTCATTTTTGTTTTATGAATCCGATTAAATCTAACCATAGGTGAGCGGGTTTGCCCATCACTTAGCTACGGTTAATGCAGCTTAAATGGCTGAAGAGGATAACAAGGAAGATATATGCAAATGAAGCAATATAGCAATAGTGTAGTGGGCAGAGCATTCACCTTACAAGCAGGCATTCACGGTTCGAGTCTCACTGTAGCACATTCCATTTTCCAATGCAAATCACGTTATGACCAATATTTTAGTTGCATAACCTACTAGATAACATATATTTGTGAACTGGAGTACTGCATTAAATGCAGATGTGAGGTGTCAGTGTAATAATATTGCAAAGTCCACAGATACTCACATGTGCCCCATGCAGTATATGTACACAATAATCATGGATACAAATGGAAAGTAAAATGTGTAATGAATGATAACTCCATACAGCTTCCAAATCCCCCACCTTCCCAAGATCTATTAGACATTACTGTCTAAATCAGTGCAGTGGTAAGTGGGAGTAAGCGCTAGCAAGCAAGTGTAAGCACTATTAAGCAGTAGTAAGCGGAAATAAGCATATGTAAGCACCAGTAAGCAGGTTTAAGCCTGTTTGCATGGGGGTAAGCAATGCACACACAGGTTAAGCAATATGGAAGCTAACGTTCTGTAAGCATATTTAACCAGAGGTTAGCATTGCTTACCCTCGCGCAAACCCATGCCAACCCACTTACAAGTGCTTAAAAGTGCCTTAAGCACTCTGTATCCAACAGCCTCTGTTCTACCCAGCAACAAATTGAACAGCCTTGCAGGTCTTGAACCCAGGACCCTATACACTATAGTCACAGTAGTTAACCACAAGCTATCACAGCAGTACATAAGAGTGAGGTATCACCAAACAAGCCCACACTATAGTAAAATCAAACTGAACATGTGAAAGGAATCAGTATACAATCATATGTTCTATAACCTACTACATAACATAAATATGTGAAATGGAGTACTGAAGTATGCCCAGATGTGAGGTGTAAATGTAATATAGTGTTGAAGTCCCCTACTAAACACAAGGACCCCATACAGTGTACGTACACATGAATCATGGATACCAGACATATATATATATATATATATATATATATATATATATATATATATATATATATATATATATATAAGATGTAATGAATAATAAATCAATGCCAAAAAGCAAATATAATGCAAAGTCAATTTTAAGCAACGCTAAGCATTGCACAGGCCAGCTTAGGAGGTGTAAGCAATGTGTAGGCCAGCTAACTCAATGTGCACAGTGGTATATCCCTTTAAACAATACCAACCTTAGGTAAGCAGGTTTGCCCATAGCTTAGCCTTTTCAAAACCAGTCAATCATGGCAAAGTGCAGGAATGTGGCCCTACTTAAACCCAACAGGTGGGGATACATCTCATAACTGGTTGTAGCTTCCCCTTGCAGGCACCATGGCAGAAAGGGGAGAGGGAGTGAGCTTCTGGGTGCAGCGCTGGGGCATCCAGGAGTCCAGAGTCATGGCAGGACTCCTTGTCAAAGACCATGAGCTGAGACTGCTGAAGAGGCAGTACCAGGGTTCCCAATATAAGGCAGAAGCCTGGGACCATCTCGCCCGTGACCTCACCAGTGCCACTGGCATACCCAGAACTGGTGAGCAGGTCAGGCATCACTATGCCGACCTGAAGTGGCATAAGGGGGATCTCTTGGTTCAGTGGATCCAAGAGGCTAGGATGACAGGGGCTGTCCCAGCTGTGTGTAAGTATCACTCCACTATGTGTGTAATAATTGCCAGCTCATGTATATTATGGATAGGTATGGCTAAATATTTCTCTTATGTCCTTCACAGTGGGAAGTGAGCGGGCCACAAAGCAGGAGGCCCATGGCTGTCACCTGCAGAGGTTGCAACATGAGGCAGGTCAGTAATACTCTTGCATGTACTGTCATAGGAAATAAATCTAAAAGCATTATTAAGGTAATTGACAGTATAAAACCTGTACTGTTTAAGGCAAATACAGCATACACCAGAGAATATGGCAGGAAGAGTTTCATATAATTTGTAAGTAAATAAAAGCATAATAGCCTGACAGTAAAGGTCTAACTGCTGGACTGCATGTGTATACTCTGGTATCATATTGTAATGCAGATTTGCAATCACTTAATAGTACTGTTGTATTAAGCACTGTTACCCACGCTGTGCAACATAAATAAAATGTGTAGGAATGTCTGTATATGACTGATGTAATCCCCAGAGGCAGTGGCGGCTGGTGACTTCAAATCAAAGGGAGGCTGCAGGAGATAGTTGAATGGGTGCGGCCAACTAAAAAGGGGAGGAGCTATGCTCAAAACCACAAAAACTAACTTTAATTAAATATGCTGCCCTGGGTGCCAAACCCTCATTATGAGAGTCCAATCAAGACAAATGAAGTGTAAAAGAATAAAAATATTTCAATGTATTGGCTGCATGACAGCTTACTTAATATCTAGATGGAAACAAAAAGGTTGAGAGGCATGAAAAAAATAAATTACTTTTTAAATACATTACTGGAATGCCAGTTAAAATCAAGTATAAGAAAAACAAGCAGCACTCAACTCAAACCGCTTTTCCTTGCACTGCATTTCTAGTTATAATTTATATTCAGCTTTATTAAAGAACCAAGTAACATGCTGAAAGTAGCAATCTCTGTGATGCCCCCACTTGTAAAAATGTTTCTTATCCAAAAAAGACCTGCTGCCTGACAACTATCTACTTCTTTCATGGGGAAAACATGATCAAAGTAAAAAATGAAAAGCAAACAAGAAACAAGCTCAAGATACATTGCTTAAAGGATTACTGCACAGGTTATGGACCACACATGAATGGCATTCTGTTTAGTTTACAGGTAAAGCCCTCAGAGATCACTGGAAGTCTCCAACAAGTGTAATGAGCTTCTTAAAATAATGTAATCCTGTCCTTTATTACAAATACTGTCATATGCATTTCAATACCCAACGCTTATACATTGTCTAGTTAAGTATTCTCTGCATGGCAACAACAGAAATGCTTCAATGTTGGCAATTCTTTAACAGTATGCTTATTAAAGCTTACTTGCATGTTATGATCTCAGACAAGCTTACCTGATGGTCATTAAAGCATTGCTACTTAAAACACAGAGCAACAGGCACTTTCTGAGTAATAAGCATAAATCAACAGTACAAAAATATGACAGAAACCAGACCATTCTGCAAAATCAAGAACAGATGAAAAGCCACTGTAGTACTTGTGTCTACCTTGGATGGGGGAATACCCTGCACATTTACACCTTGCCTTGCTTGGACACATCCAGAGTCACTACATGGGGGAGTGGGGTGCAACAAGTATGTCACAATTTGAAATGTCTATGGCTGACTGATGGCCCTGACACATTTGTCATACCTCTCACCCTCAGAGCAAGAAATCTGGGAAAAGCCATACATAGAAGTGGGACAAAGGCCCAAAAATAAGGACAATTTTTAAATATTGCTCTTATAAACTTACAAAGATAATAGAATAGTAGGTCTTGCATTAGTGTGAATTTTCTGAAGAAATGAAATCTGAAACTCAAATGTCTGTCATTATTTTCTAACTTCAGTCTTTAATGATTTACCACTAATTTGCCAAAAAAAACCACAATTTTATGAAAAGTGGACCAAAAATGTGATGCAAAAATATAAAATAGCCACACAATACAGCTGGGAAATTGTCAAAGAAGGGACACTTTTTTAATATTAGTACTGCTAACTTGAGCAGCTGACAAAATAAAATAATCTACATGCATTTCTGAAATAAAAGTAATCTATGACTGTGATTATTACAGTTATTTCTTAATTGTAAACCCTCCATGTTTTCTTCCAAAATTGCTATTTTGCGGAGGGATTATTAGGGGAAGAGCAACATTTTGAGCAAAATTCGGGGACAGTTGAGAGGTTTGGCTATGCTTAATTCTATAACGCAATTTATTTGCATGTACCTCTCAACCTGTTAATGCAATAAATCTGGACAAGGTCAAATATATTGGGGGAACATATAAACAGTACTAAAAATTGCTCTTGTATAAACTGAGACAGTTGATAGAATATCAGGTCTTACTTTAGCATGCATTTTTCTGAAGGTTATGAAGTCAGAAAACTCAGTGTGTCATTATTTAGTGACTTAATTCCTAAATGATTTTCCAGAAAACCACAAATTTTATGAGGAACAAACCAAAATAAGAAGCAAAAATCTATTCATTCTGTGAAAATCTGGACAGCTGGGAAGTATAGTTCAGCTGGGGCTGTCTTTGAGTTTGCCACCCTTCCCCCTCACAAAATCATGGTCGAATGGAGCCCTCCCCCCTGCAGCCATTCCAATGATCCATTACTTAGCTATTTCACTCCATTTACCATAAACACTAATGTGCATACTGCTTTACTTCTATGATGATTTGGATTTCATGTGAAAGTTTTATTTTGCATTTTACAGCACAAACACTAAGACATCTGCTAAAGAAAGCAATGCAGTCTCACAATGAAAACAGGCTTAGCATTAAAAACTTCTCTGCCCTTGAAACTCACATTCAATGAAACAGCACTGAAACCCACATTCAAAGAAAGTACATTTTGCCAGTGGCAGATAAAGATTAACTTTGGGCTGTTTTCAAATCATAGGCCCCTTGCACATGAAACATACATGTGCTCTTTGATACACCTTCCTGATTGTACTAAATTATATTCCTTGTACAATACAGTACAGTTGTTAGACGGCATTTTAAATGCATTGTTTGAACATTTTTCCAGTAAACAATGAAACAAAATGCATGCACCAATGACAAAACTACCCAATTCAGAACATTTCCATCGTAAAAGTCTACTCAACCTTCTACAGTCCACCAGTATCAGTAAATATGCACAATCTCTGAAGTAGTAAAAGTCATCTAAATAATTCTACATTAAAGAAATCTGTAACAATGAAGAGGTTGCTGCTAGCAAACAACTTTATATGTCATTGTTTATTCATCTACAAATAAAGTGCCTGTTGCCCTTGAGGAATAAATTGCCTATGTTGCATGCATTAAAAAAATGATAAGCTAGTAATATCGCAATAGGGACTGTATGGCAAACTGATAACAGGTTCATAGTTACTACTCTAGGTATCTTTGCCAAAAAGGACTGCAGCATTCACCCACTTTACAACACAGTACAGTATCAGCAATGCATCTATCTACTGTGGGAGTAGAACCCACAGCCTTCTGCATCAAAAGCAAGTACACTACCTGTTGTGTTATTAACAATGCAAGCAGACTCAGAATAAGCAGCACTAAAGTTTTGTTCCCCTGCAGCTCTCAGCTCCTTGTAAAATCTACTCGACGAGCAGTTGTATCTCTGAACTTTGCAGCACAAGAAATCTGGAAAAAGGCGAAATTTATTAGGGGAGGGACAAAAGCCCAAAAACCAGGCACACATTTTAAACATTGCTTGTATAATGTTGGAAAGTTGTTAGAATAAAATG
Source organism: Protopterus annectens (assembly GCF_019279795.1). NCBI lineage: Eukaryota > Metazoa > Chordata > Ceratodontiformes > Protopteridae > Protopterus > Protopterus annectens. The sequence continues at coordinate 841,997,993 of NC_056734.1, read as the reverse complement.
TTGTGTTACCACCATGCATTTCACTGCCACGTCTTTAACCCAGGGTACCCTGTGCAAAACAGTCAGAGAAACATACCACTATGCCAAATCAGCTGTTTTGTGAAAGAGAGGAAGACAAACTTAAATGGCTACCATTTAGTGAATTCAGTTCTCACCATAGCTGTCAACCTCTTGGCACAAAACACCTGAACAAAGTCAATAATGGGGGAATACAGCCCCCAAACATATTCAGTGAATTCACTTTTCACTATAGCTCTCAACCTCTTAGCAAAAAACATGTGGACAAAGCCAGTAATGGGAGGGAATACAGCCCCCAAACATTCAATGAATTCAGTTCTCACCACAGATAACTCTCAACCTTAGCACAAAATACCTGGACAAAGCCAATAATGGGGGAATACAGTCCCAAAAATAGGGACACATTTCAAATATCCATGTTATAAACTTAGACAACTGCTAGAACAGTTTTGTGTTACCATGTATTTTCTGAAGAATATGAAGTCTGAAATTCAAATGCCTGTTATTTTTAAACATTTAACCAGGAAACTAGTCTGACTTGGAACAAAAGACAATTTTCAGCAGAGCAGGGAGAAATGCCAGACACATCTTTGTAAGATGGAAGGACATGCAGACACCACACAGAAGGCACCCCAGCCAAGAATCAAATCAGAGAACCTGTATTTGTTAGGCAGCAATGCTACCAGTGCACCACAGACTTTGCAAGGAAAAATGTAGATACAGAAACCACCGATTTTATGAGGAACAGAACAAATATGAGGCAAAAATCTGCAAATATTTTTAGAAATGGTGGTGGATAGGGAATTCAGGTCCTTGCCACCTGCATCCAAGGTACAGGGTTCAAGCCTGAGTATCTGTACCCAACACCATTTGTTCTCTCTAGCCACCAGTATATAGTAATGAGGCGTTACACACACACACACACACACACACACACACACACACACACACACACACACACACACACACACACACACACACACACACACCCTTTGTCCAGCAATATAATTCCTGTTACAAAGTCTTCACCTACCTGCTGTAAATAAATGTCCTACCTGTTGAACGAACAGCCAGCCAGCGACCAAACACCTACCTGTTTCACGAAAGAAACAAGCCCACAATCCAGCCAGCGACCAAAACACCTACCTGAAGCAGTAATCCATGAATGAAGCCAAGCCCACGCAATGAAAGTCCCATGAGAGCAGCTCAGTCTTCATTGGTTCTGCTGCAGCCGAAGCAGTCCGGAGCTCCTCTTCTGTGCGGTCATCACCGCACAGATTCCTGGGTATCTCACAGCAATGATTGCTGGGTACCTTTTTGTCTCTATCCAGACTGCTGATAAAGGCAGTCTGAGTTCTTTTAATGTGTGTGCACATGCGTAGAGGAGTCGGGACTCATGCTTTTTTTTTTCTGTTTTTGTTTTCTAGTTTTAAAGATTTTTCTTTTGTTTTTTCTAGGTGGGAGGGTTGCAGTCCGGCAGTCCGATAGTACGAGCTGCCCCTGCCCAGAGGTCATTTAGTACAACTGAGAGACACATAGACAGAAAACAGTGAAAAGGCAAATAAAAAATCCAAATAGCACACACAACTGAGACATGAACTGTTGTATTTTTAACACACACAGCCATGTTGTCAAGCTGTGTGTGTACAGTAACAGAATGAGATGCATGTGCATAATAGTAATGTGGAATCTGGTACTGTTTGGCAACATTTAGGTAGTGCTAACAAACATTGCTCCCACAGGTCTGTCAGATACGAACATTGTGCGCAGAAATAAAAGAATGATACCCTGTACTGGTACTGTTTGGTATTGCATGGCATTCTGACTGATGCAGTTGCTCTGAATAATAAGGTATCACTGATCACTGTCACCCACACTGTGCTACATAATATAACTGTCTAGGAAATCCTGTATAAGAGTGTTGTAAGTCAGTAAAGGTTGAAAAGGGCATAATCTACATATGTCCCAGTTCACCTGCATATGGTCAAGACATGGCCAGAGTCTGTGTAAAAAGAGATGGACAGGCATGTGCACAACATCAGCATGGAATCTGGGAGTGTGTAGAAACAGTTAGTTAGTGTTAACAAACAATTCCTCCACAGGTATATCAAGTAAGTGGTGTATACTGCAGGTAGAACCAGTTCATATATAAAGATGATGACAGCTATATCACTGTCCAAACCAAGGTAATAGGGTAGTGCAGTAATACTTGCAAGGAACAGATAACAGTACTGACTAGGAAAGTAATGTGAACTACAGGAATATACTAGTTGTTAATTGACATATTTCTCTCCCCCCACCATATCTCCAACAATACACTAAATACCCACCTCAGCTGGTATGTGATGACTCCACTGTAATGTTGGGACATATGTCCTATTGGTTGATAATTATTTAAATCTGTTTCTATGCATGTGCTATGTTGAAATACTCCAACATTGGTGGCATGGTGCCATCAAGTACCTGCATGCTGCTGTTATTGCCACTGTGGTCCCATATATGCATGTGTTCCATTTGCTATGTAACTGTTCCGTATCTGGTGTCTGGGTTAATGGGAATATCTATGCATGCTGTTATACCTAACCCTGAAATGTGTTGACTATTACTAACCCACATATGTTGATACACCATAAACACCATAGCACGTATGGGAATGCGGGTCCCAGTGGACCCACCTGTCCCACCTCAGCTGGCCATGGCACTGGGCACCAGCACATCTGGGGCCCAACCCAGGACCTCCTCATCCATTGGTCCTGCACCACCTTCGGGTGGAACCACCTCAGGGGATGGGGCTCACCCCCCCAGGAGTGGGCGCAGACAAGAAGCTGTCACCCGTCACCAGGTCTGGGTGTTGGTGCATAGAGAGCTCGATCAACAGTTTGGAGATCTTCTACACCAGCTTGAAGGCCGCATGTCACAACTAGGGGATTGGCCTGGCTCTCCGACTCAGCCCCCAACACAGCCACCTTCGGGGCTGTGAAGGTGCAGTGGTGACTGCCCATGGGTAGGGATCTCAGTCCCACTGTTTTCACTAGGGGGCTCATTGGCTTCTGATTTCCCAATACCCCTCCCCAACAAGGTGTTTTCCCCCCACACATGTCATATACCGCCCCTGTATGCGCCTTGTTTGTCTTGTCTGTTAACCTGCCCAACCTACCTCCCCAAATATACCTACTATCCCTCCCCATCATCCCACTCTCACCTGAAAAAAAGGGGCATTCTGTTCACACAAAAAAAATCTCGCCCCATACATAGTTGTCCATTTCACACACATGTCCACTGGACATATGCAATCTGATCTAATTGGCATCACAACATATTATTGTTGTCCTCACCCCTCTTTCAGGGGTTTGAGTGTCCAAACCTACCTCCAAATTCAGTGTATATGCATAGCTGTTGCTGTAGAAGAAATGGGCAGCTATGGACCTTCCCTACACTCCTGCACATCCCTAGCTATTTTCTCCAATGTCTTTACCTCTTTGTGGCCTTTTTCACCACTTTTCTATCAACCATTTTTTTCTTTTCTTTTAAAGAAATTATTGCAGGGGTAAGCAGGAGTAAGCACTTTTAAGCAGCAGTAAGCGGGCTTAAGCTTGTTTGCGCGGGGGTAAGCAATGCCTATTTAGGTTAAGCAATTTAGAAGCTGAGTATAAGAAACTGTAACTGTAAGTTAGCAGTGCTTACCTCCATGCAAACCTGCTTATAACTGCTTAAAAGTGCATTAATCACTCTGTATCCAACGGCCCTTGTTCTGCCCAGTAACAAAATAAACAGCCTCTACAAGGCTCAAACCCAGGACACTGCACACCATAGCCAAAGTGATTTACCACTAAGCCATGTCAGATACACAAATTGTGATGGTTTCACAAACATATCATCCAGCCCAGTCATTCAACAGTACAGGAAATGTATTTAAACATGTAGATGTATACGTGTGTATATATATTTTTATATCTAAATAGATATACACATATCTATATATATATATATATATATATATATAGAGAGAGAGAGAGAGAGAGAGAGAGATAGAAATATATATATATATATATATATATATATATATATATAAACATATACATATATATATATATATATATATATATATATATATATATATAAAATATATACATGCATATGCATACGTCTATAGATATATATGTCTACATCTATATGTCTATATATATACAGCAATATATTTATGTAAGTATATATATATATATATATATATATATACACAGACATACATCTGTAGATAAAAATGAAAACATAACAAAAAGATATATGTCCACATGCACCATTAATGGGGTTTAGGGGGCCCAAACAACATACATCTTGTATGTATAGATATCCCCACACAGCCAAACACGTCTGCCCTGCAATACATTACCAGCTGTTGCAGATCCCATAACCAGGACCTGACACAACATGGGTACATGATGTTAACAGTACTCCATCCCACCTGTACGATGTCAGGCTGGTATCAGTAACATATCACGCAGTACAGTCTGGCTACCATAAGGAATGTACAATGCCGAAACAATCAACATCCCTAGAATACATATACACAGACCCATATATGCAGATACAGATATACATATATATATATATATATATATATATATATATATATATATGTAACTACACATACACACACAGAGATATGTACAGGAAGATACATATGTAGAAGGTGCACACAATACGGAACTGCCACTATGCCTACAGTTACCACCTTACCAACTGGACACTGTATGAGCCACCCATACAAATGGCAATTGTTGCTTGCAACATATACCCACAGAGAGGTCAAAGGATATAACATCACACACAGGTTTGCATACATGGGAAAGCTTTATTTGTGTACTATTACAGTTGCATATGGCATGTCATATAGCTGTTTAGTCACTGACATACATATAAACAGAGTAATGCAACTGTGAAACAGTTATAGTAATACAGTAGTCTGGAAAGGTTTACATATGTCACTGTCCAGGCCTAGGCCTTCAAGTAGTACAATATTAAAGACAGACTGGGCCACAGGATACCAATCAATCAACAGTAAAGTAATGCAGATGTATAGTCCAGCAGCCTCTATCTACACTCTGTACACAATCCCTAAGGGGTAAAGACCTCAGTTGACACAATGGAATGTATCTGTTACATAACAAGGCATAACTGACACCATCACAATTACAGTGACAAACAGAACAGTCTGTATGACAGGAGGCAGTAGGCCTGCATTTACCCAAGGTGAATTGTATGGTAATGTACATCCAGATACCTTAAGGCAGCTTACCCCTGATTCCCCCACATGTTGTAACAGCCTAGGTTAGTTATGGTACACCCCCACCAAGACTCAATAATACAGGGCCATATGCCACTGTTACATACACTGGCCTCTGGAGTGCATAAAGGCACACATGTATTCTGTAGGTGAAGCCCACACATATATGGATCCAACCCCACAGTATGTGAGGGGGACACAGCAGCAGTGGACTGAAGGCAAGAATGGCAGCATGACATACTCACAGCCCACTACATAACAACCCCTGACAGCATGTCATATGTACAAAGCCTGGTAAGTAGGTGGAGGACAGAGGCTGGAACACAGGCACATATGTATAAAACTGTTGTCATACACTAAGCAAGTCACTGGTGTTACAGTATAGTCTGCAACATACCCTTAGTCAGGAATATGAAGTTAGAAACAGAAATGGATGTAGCTATGTACTGATAGCACTCGACACACACACTGCCAGTGATATATCTGATACAAGACCTGTGTGGTGGACAGACAAAACATAATAGGCACACCTCTGGCCATCAAGAGGATAGGCCCACAGTTGAGAGCTATGCGGATAGACTGCATTCCAATTTAAACTAGTATGTACACACAAACCATGTAACACCAGTGCTATACAATGCATACAACAACACTACTCACAATCTGTAGTTCTGGAACCTCCTACAAATATGTAGCTGGCCTGAGTGTGCAGGTTCTCCTGTAAGAGGTATTGCTACCTGCTGTCTGCAACACTGCTGCCCACACACAGGAAGGATGTCCATCATACGGGAAAGGTAAAGGGACCACGCCCACATGATGTAGGGATTTATAGTAGTTGGTTACCATGACAGTGGTAATTGAAAGTACTACACAGCATGCTGCATGCAGGTAGCAGGTGGAGGACACTGGTGCAGAGGCCATCACCTGATCATGTGCATCACTTACAAATTCCATGCTGCAATCTATGCAAAGCAGCTCATTCCATTTACTGGAGAGAGAGTGAGAGAGTGAGAGAGAGAGAGAGAGAGACAGAAGATGTGCATATAAGGCACAGAAAAAAAACATCCAGAAGAGTCTGCATTCCCAGAACAGATATATGCAGTATATATGTATGTAATTGACCATAGTACTTGGTCCATAATAATGGGATAGATGATGTGGAATGATTTATATGTGCCTTCAGGTGTTGTTGTAATGATGTTCAGCTGAACAACTGTTAAGGACAATAGAGTCCGCCCCTGTGGGTAGTGGGCCATACCTGTCAACTGTGCAGAGAAGCACTGACTGATAAGATGTAAGCCGTCATAGTTTCATAGTTTCATAGTTTCATAGTATAGTACTAGGCTATCTGCCCTGGGGCATTTGTAAGCCTAGCCATAGTGATGTGGCTTTTGCCACCCCATGAAATGGTACAAAAATGTACAGAATAAATCTAGAATACTGTGCCTCTGTCTAGTAGTGACACAATGTGATGAGGTGATCCCCCTGGACTGCAGCAGCACACCGACGGGCATTGCGAAGCAGGTCAGAACAATGATGCCGGACCTGCTCATAACTGCAATTGTGCAGTCTGACATCATTGACCCTGTGGACTAGGTTGCTCCACAGGGTGGTCCACTCCTGCTGATTATGGGTGGCCCTGCCAAACAAGATTGCATAGTGCTGTATGGGTTCATTCAGCAGGATTTTATTTTCAGCTGTTGTGCAGGCTGGCAGCCTTCCATGGGACATTGTGCCTGAAAGACATAAAGATGGACACAGGTGTGAGCAAGTCATGCAGCAAGGTTACCACAGTTCTTAATACACATCACTGTCACCCCCCCCACCATATCAGTGACAACAAACTGTACACACAACTCAATAGGTATGGCTACAGCATACCTACCAGTGGGGCAGATATTGTACTGTACCACACTTTGTGCAATGTGCTTGTAGCCATGTTCCCTGTGTGGACACTATCATTGCTGGCCTGTTGCAGACTATTCACCCGCATTCCATTGTCAGGGCCACAATGGTTCCATATATGCCTGTGGTATGCTTGCTATGTGTTTGCTGCACATCTAACATTCTGTGTTATTGTGGTTATCTATGCATGTTGTTGGACATGTTCTGGGATTGTGTAGACTATTACTACTGACATATGTTCTATAACAGTGACACAGTAGCATGTATATGTACTATTGGCCAGCAGAACCACATCTCCAAACTCATCTGCCCATGTTACCAGGCCACATCACATGTGTGACCCACCCTGGGGCCTCCTCATGTACTGGTCCAGAAATACCATCAGGTGGAACCAACCCAGGGATTGTTGTACCCCGGGGGCACACATAGACATGTTCCTGTCCCCTGAGGTCAGGTCCAGGGCCTGTTCCATAACGTGATCTACAGACACATGTGGGATGTGCTACATCACCTTGAGGTACCTAGTACAGATACACAGGGCCCACATGCCCCTCCTGCTCAGCCTCCAGGCCAGGCACCTTTGAGATGTGGACTGCTGTTGTGAGTAGCAGTGGGTGGGAGGCTTATTCCTATTGTGTCCATATTGGGGCCCATGGGGTGTCCACATCACAGACCAAACACACCATCCATGGTGTTTACCCACCACATGTCACATACCACCCCTGTAGGCTGCCCTCAATATCTACCAACTCTGACCACCTCCACAACTATACCTGCACATAGTCAGGTTCAGGACCTGTAGCAGATGTACTCCTACCCCTACAGCAATAGTGACAGCAGTGTGTGAATACCAAGGAATGTGCACATGAGTAGACCTTGCAATCATGCAGATTAGGGGGACATGTGTAGGGCAGACTGAAAATACACTGGCAAATGCAGATGGCCCATGCTGGTATAGCCCTGCCAGGAGTAATGACTGCTGTAGTAACAAACTGTCATGATAAGGGTGTGTACACATATGCCCACATGATGTGTATGCATCGCGGTCAGCATCTGCACACCTAACACATTCTGTAGACACTGCATGTGAAAGTACAGGACATATGTCACATATCGGGCTCATGTACTGTTAAGATATGCGGTGATGTGGTCCCATGGCAGATCAAGGATGTGTGCGTCATATCATTAAGGGTGTGTACACCCCCCATAGCCATGGTATGCTCTGATGGTTGCCAGTGTAAGAGTATTGGATTGGTCATACATGGTCCGCTGATGCTGAGAGCTGTAAATCAGACATCAGGCATTCACAAATGACATCTGTCCACATATCATCCCAGGTATGTGTTGCTAAAAAACATAGGGGGCATGAGCATTAAAGCTGGCATAACCAACACAGAAGTACACATTCAGCAATGGGCTGTACACCTGTGAGGTGTGGTGCACAGTACATGGCAGGGAGCAGAACAGGTGCACAGCAGTACTGTGTACATGGGTGCACTGGTATCCAGGGGAAGGGGCATCACCTAGTGACATAGCACATGCATCACACACATATATATTGTTGCTAACATGGATTGACAGTAGCTGCCCTGCATGCTGTTGTGTACCATATGTTATGCATGTTGACAGATGGGTAACAGGAGGACTGTGTGTACTATCATTGTGCAACCTCACCTGTGTGTGTGTGTGTGTGTGTGTGTGTGTGTGTGTGTGTGTGTGTGTGTGTGTGTGTGTGTGTGTGTGTGTGTGTGTGTGTGTATGTGTCCTGGTGGGTAGTTAGCTTGTCTGTAGGGTGACTCTGGTGAAGTGGAGGGAGGTTGATGCAAGTAGGATGCGTGTGTGCATGTGTGCATGTTTGCGTGACTGGCCTGTGTGATTGTGAGGTATTCATACAGCAGTACCTCCCTTTGGAATTGTGCAGTACATGGACATGGACTGCCACATGACACACCAGGAATACTTGTCATGTATGTAATCACAGGACAGCTGATAGTATAACAAGGTCTGTAGCATGGAACAGGCATTGAAAGGGAAGGTAGACACCAGGTACACCCTTAATATCGCATTCAGCAGAGAGGTCACCAACAACCCATGTATACAGCACTACAGATGCATTGGAGAAGTACTAGTCAACACCAGGGACTGTATCCATATATTACAGTTGTCACGTGATAGGCTGATTGAGCAGCATATCTGGCATGTACTGAGCATTACATACACATGACACACCAGTCCGTGATTTTATGGAGTGAACATATTAGCCGACACATATATTGGCCATGCTCATGATGTCCGGACATACACAGGGTGAACATCAAATGACAGCAGTGAGGCCATCTAAAACCACTACACACAAGTCAAGCAGGTAATGTAGTAACAGGTCTTGTGTTGTAATCACTTGTGTAGGCATTTAGAGGACTGCGATATTAATGAGTGGTATCAATGTGTGTATGTTACCAAGTGTGATGCAGGATGGGGTACACATGGACATATATGTGGGACTGTCTGTAAAGTCACGGACAGGTAGGTATTACAGGTGTGTGTGTGTGTGTGTGTGTGTGTGTGTGTGTGTGTGTGTGTGTGTGTGTGTGTGTGTGTGTGTGTGTGTGTGTGTGTGTACTGTTAGGCAATGCTGTACAGGTTTTAAAGTGCGCTTATTGTTTTCCCCCACAGGTGGCGAGGTGGGTCAGGGTCCCTCCTGCATGCAATCTGATGTTGGTGTCCATACAGACACCAAAGATGATGATAGTACTGTTGAGGCACAGGTGGGGTTGTCAGGGGCCGAAACTGCACCATCATTTGACATCCCACTTTTAGCCACCCCAACCTTGCACACAGTTTCAGTGCCTATACATACCCCATCACCAGTGGCCATAGTGGAGGGACAGCTGGTGTTTGGTGGCAGTGCACAGGAAAGTGTGGCAACCATGCCTACTGTGTCTGGTCATAGCAGGCATAGCTGGATTTCCAGCTGAGCACCACATAGGCAGATGTCCCAGTGTGCTCATGGTAGGGCCACTGGACATCATGCCTCTGGTTGAGGTGACATAGTTGGTACCAGTAGGCGCATGTTTCAGGCTGTCATGGTGGTGCAGGCAAGTATGGACATTACGCCAGACAGGGCCTGAGGCTGCAGAGGGCTGCTCCAACATCTGCAAGAGACAACTTCCATGAACTGTCTGGTGCCATCCGTGCTTATGCCGAGCTCATGGATAGAAGGTCTGGTGAGATGATGGCCCTCATCAACCGTGGTACGTTCATACTTGAACATGTGGTGGGGGTGTGGTTATGGCCGTGTGGATGTAGGCCAGCAACACCAACAGCTGTCAGTCAACTTGGACGTGCAAGAACACCAAGGGGCTCCCATAGTGGCAGTACCAGCCCAAACAGTGCAGGAGGGACGTTGTCCACACCACACCACAGCAGGCCACATGCACGTGGTCCTGGGCAGTCCCAGGAGGGACCTCGTACCAGCGGACATTTGTCATCAACAGGTGAGAGTAGCACATCAAGACCTGTACCTGGACGTGCCCATGGAACCCCTGGCAGGCACAGTTCATGTGTCCATGGCTGGAGGCAGTGAACTGCACACCCTGCCGGGTATGGTCTGCAGCTGTCCATAAACACCAGTGTAGGGCAGCCACATGGCAGAACTGTGTGCATGCATACCCACACACTATACAAACACACCTAGGGCAACCCCATACCTACACACACACCACATCACCATGCCCAGCTCACCTCAGTACACCCCTCACCCACACACATGGTGTCAAATGTATGGCCCACCCTCTGCCTCTGGCAAACCAACAACACACCCTGTGCATATGATGATACCTGCGCCACATCTCTGTCATCCATGCCATCAATGCAGGAACAGGCTAATATGGTTCTGATGCACATGGTGACTGTACTACAGTGTACCACAGTATTGCAGCGTAACATGTTGTGAGGAATAAAGTGTAATGCATATATGTCTGGTAGTGTAGCCGTCCAGCAATGATGCATTATAGCTGTTATTAACACTGGTTGATTGTGGTGTCTATAATGTTATCCATTTGTGTTGTAGGTGTACATGTGTCAGCACAAAGATGCCCTGTGCATATGATGATACCTGTGCCTCATCCCTGTCATCCATACCATCAATGCAGGGACAGGCTAATATGGTTCTGATGCACACAGTGACTGTACTACAGTGTACCACAGTACTGTAGTGTAACATGTTGTAAGGAGTAAAGTGCAATGCATATATGTCAGGCAGTGTAGTCATCCAGCAATGATGCATTATAGCTGTTAGTAACACTGGTTGATTGTGGTCTCTATAATGTTATCCATTTGTGTTGTAGGTGTACATGTGTCAGCATGAAGATGGTCTGCTGTCATATTCCACAATGGGGTATGGCACTGTGGTAACACCATAGCTGTGACATATCCGGGGTACAGTTGAACACATGTCACAGATTAGTATAACAGTTATTGCCTGTGGCACATGGACAGGTGACCTGCTGGGGAGTATATACCCTGCAACCTGATGTAGACCCATCCACATACACACACACTGTTACTTGACAACACTGGGACTAGACCCTTACCTAGGTATGTAGTGATACTGAAGTGTGTGGCTTACATTGCACACAACACACAGCATTTAGGGTGAGGTGTGTCCCAGGTTACATGTTACATGCAGAACATCTCCAGACATGTACAGTATGCTAATGGGGGATGTGATGGGTGTATATGTTCAATACATAATGTGACATACCTTCATATACATATTAACAGACACATAACAGGCAGATACACATCCGAGAGACCAGGACCTATTGCTGCTAACTAACTTGACCATGTGTCCAATGTGTTACAGGTAGGCTGCACACAGCACATGCATAACTGGCCTGGAATGTGGTATCAGTTACCTGTATGGTTGATGGTGACAGTGGTAACCATAACGTGGTACATGGGACATATACCGGGTGCACCTTGGTGTAATGACATTGTACACAGCACCCACATCACCCAGTGGATATTGTACTCCCTGACACCCATGATGACAGTCTGATATACCCATCATCACACATTGGCCACGACTGCGATACAACCCATTGTAGATCCCAACAGTGGTACTACAGGGATATGCATCTGATGCACATGCCACACGCATAGCAGGGAGTTGCATTGTCATGTCTCACCGATGGGCAGCGACAACACTATCTGTACTACCGTGTGGAAATAGATATTATAATAGGTGTATGTGGCCTTGGAATGCTGTGCCCAACAGATAAACGGACAGGCACACATACACACACTTGCCAGAACACAATGGGTATCTCATGCCTATCAACCCATTTGTACAACACTGTTGTGATGGTACTGCAAGGCTCGTGTAGCTGGTATGGAGAGGAGCTTAACAGGGTACATGTAATATCCCATACAGCAGCAGCCACAACTGGCTAAGGAAATGGGTGTTGTGGTGGTTGTGAAGACCGTCATGGAATTCCCACATACAGGTGTGCTAACACACAGTCACTGCTATACTTAGTCATGCACATGTACACATGTGTCAGTACTGGGGTGCATCTCTGCAAGTGGTCATAGCTGTGTACCTAGCTATTGTCCAAGGAGAGATGGGTTGTGTAGGGGTTGTGTGTACAGTGGTATCCTGCCATCTGCCATGTGGCAGCAGGCAAGCCATTGACAGACACTACTGTGGTGACTCTCAGGGTGGAAGTGACAAGCATCAGCCATTCTACCAGGTGCCTCCAGCACATGGCCACTGAGGTGATCAAGTTGACATGCATGCAACATGCATTATAATACATGGTTACTGTCTGTGATGGAGACCTGTACCCAAGCATGTTCAGTTGACTGTGGTAGTGTAGTGGAGGTACCTGTGGCATGTGGTGCATACAGGGTGTTATATCCAATATGTGCCAGTTCTTACACAGCTGGGTAGACATGTCAGTGTGAATCAAGGTTAGAATGCCTATACATATCGCAGCGGGATACCTGCCATTTGCACATCTCTACAGGGACTGACAATCATCTGCTTGGCAAGTAGCTATGCCATAGGATGAATGTGTTGACAGATAGATGTTTGACAACAATATGCATGTCATAACTACATGTCAGGGGCCCTCATTATCATTTGCTGTACAGACGGTAGTCTACAGTTACAGTCCACATGTTGAATCATTACCCAGTAGGGGTTATATACTGTGACACAGCTCACACACCAGGGATACAACATGGAGGCCTCAGAGTCCAGCTATGCCTGCAGGTGTGGCTGTTGTCAGTACTACATTTAGCACTCTACTCTTTCATGGGTAGGCACTGACAACAGTAGTACCACCATTATACACTACATGCCAGTGTGCCAGCACATACCTTGGACTACTACCCCTGCATGAAACAAAGTCACAAGGATAACAGTGCTGTACAGGCCTCATATACATCTGTGTCCCAGACATGACACTCACACCCCTTGCTACTGTAATGACAGCACACAGGCACATGTCTTATACATTGCATTACATACACTTATTACAGATGTCATTACTCTGCTATGTTATCAGACTGGGTGGTCTGAACTGGTTAACAGGGCTAAGCCATGCTTAGCAGGTATCAACATTGCTGCAATATAACAGCTAAGCTGATTTGCACACTGGTAAGCGAAGCCTACACAGTGTAAGTACCCGTACGTTTCCCTGTAGCTTAGCACCGCTTAGCTTTGTGCAAACCCACGCAAACTTGTTTCAAGCTGCTCAAAACTGCCATAACCATTCTGTATCCCTTGTTCTGCCCAGCAACAAAATGAACAATTCTTGCAGGTCCTGAACCCAGGACCCTGTACACTAAAGTCACAACGCTTAACCACTACGCCATGGCCACTGTGAAGACAGCTGTTGTTTTTCCAATATATCTGTCAATACACATATTGATTAGTATTGAACTATTGCCTTTACTACCACAATTGTGTAGTGCTTGTTATTAATATGACTGTTGCATCACATATGTTGTTTTAACATAATGTACACATAGCAGATACATACGGTGAGATACATCTGGGAGAATATACACAACCGTGAGGCTTACACATGAAAGGAATATGGATATATACATATAATAGGTTGATATATGTGCACATGTACATACACATGTATATTCATGCATATGTCTGTATACACATCTGCATAGTGCAACATATATATGGCCGTGTGTACATCTCTCCGTATGTACATATATGTATATATATATATATATATATATATATGTACCTATATATGTATATATATATATATATATATATATATAAATATATATATGTACATATATGTATATATATATATATATATATATATATGTACCTATATATGTATGCACATCCTATGTGTGCAGATATGCTTATATATCTGTAGATATCTATGACTATATGTGCATACATATCTATTCTGATATACGTATTACTGTCAATATATATGTAGATATCCATAAGTATATCTGCATAGATATTTCTATCTGTATATCTGTAGACATATATTGCTGTGTATATGTATATATCTGAGTGTTTATATATATATATATATATATATATATATATATATATATATATATATATATATATGTGTGTGTGTGTGTGTGTATATATATATATACATATCCATCCATGTATGTCGATATGTATATGTGTATATATCCACATAGATATATGGATAATTATATATACATATATGTCCATCATATGTCCTGAACATGGAGTGAGGCCCTACCTCAGCCCCAATAGTCCCAACCTCTTAGTGCAAGGGGATGTCAGGTATGTAGTGCAGGTATATATGTAGACTATTGCTACTGTGATAGGGGTTGTCTTCACAGACATGTTGTGTGTGGAAGGTCACATTTGCTTTTAAAATGTGCACCATTGGCTACTGACAGACATCCTAAGGACATCATAATACAGTACCACTGCTAGCACAGTAATGATCCTGTGGCCTACAGCAGAGATATGGCCAATAAATGTGGACAGTCTGACACACTCTGGTCAGTCCAGAGGTATACACAGAACCCCTTAGTGCAAGACATGTAGACCAAGCCTTTCAATGTGGATGTTAGTCATGTAGATGGGTATAACATGTAATTACTGGTATACATTTGCCCCCATAGGTTATGCATACACACACTCCTGTCTGTCCTGACACATAACTGCTGGTACAGAGGCGCCATGGCCACATACTACCCACTAGTCAGTGACATGCATCTGTACAGCATCCCACTGCTTTGTCTGACATACATGACTGTTATGGTGGCCTGGCAGCAGTATATCTGGCAAGTATCTGGACATAGCATTACACTAGGTAAGTACGCTAAGCTGCTAGGCATGTAACAAAGCACTGTGCAGGCTACAGGCAGACTGCCACAACACTGGCCTACATTTCTTATGGGGGAATACACATCTACTTGCATGTATAGCAGGCTCTACAGGCATGTCACAGCACAGAGTAACAGACACCTGTGTGAAAGTGCATAACCACAACCAATGTGAACACAACCACAGCCACACATGGTAGCTAGCATAAAATTACAGTATATGGACTATTTCATGAACACCATCCTCATATGTGCCTGTCACACACTAACCCTAAATAAACTGAGCCACTACACAGTGTGGTCCAATGCCTGTCTGTGGTATGGGACATGTGTGTGTTTGGCCCTACAAACATGTAAGCCAATAGGGTAACATACAGTGGAGCAGCATGTAACATCAGATAGAACAGGACCAAGAACAATGACATCTACCACAGTCTGTACACAGACCAAGGTATATATGCACAATACACACACTGTCGACAATCATCATAAGTACACAGAGCTCAGTACTGTGCACGCAACCACAGTATGCCCAGTTTATGTCCTCAAAGAGAGCCCCTACTATACATAACATGTGTCACAGTCTGATATCCCACTGGCTTATCAGATATGATGTCAATAGATTCCAAGATGGCTGCCGACTAGACTAGTCCCTATTCTTTGAGCTCCTCACAGATTTGTAACATCTCTAATTTTTTACAACTTTGTAATAATATTTTTCCTCAGTTTTTTTCATAAAAAGATTCTACAAATCTTTTTACATACATCTGGAATATTTTTATCTTCGGAAATCTTACCTTGGGATATATTTTACCTCAGAACAGTTTGTGGTGTTATCTGATTTGGTCACCTGCTGCTTCAGAATCTTCCTGGAACCTGTCACTCTGTCATCAGCATCTTATCTCTGGGCATGGCTACTAAATCTGACTCCATGGAGACCCAGCCTACGAAGGCCAAATTTTCTTCAGTGCTCTCACCTGAAAAAGACATCAGTTCAAAAAGATTGAGAACATCTAAACATTCTCCTGAAACTTCCAAAGTAAGTAACAAAGACTTGAATGACTCAAATTTTTATTTAGATGAACTAAAGCTAGCATTAAAACCTATACAAAATGCTATTCAAAATTTCTCAGAGCAATTTGCTGACTTTAGTAATACTTTAAAGCAAATAAATGACAGAATAGATATTATTGAAAATAGAAACTCAGCTTTAGAGATAAAAATTGACTCATTGGAAAGTGATCTAAAGTCTAAAGATAAAGCTATTTCTGAAATGCAAACTAAACTGATAGACTTAGAAGCCAGGAGTCATAGAAACAACATTATTATTAGTGGCTTGCCAGAATCTTATGATAATAAAAATCTGCTGTCTATGACTAAGAATATCTTTGAAGCATTGTTAAACTGTGAAGCATCCTCAAAAATATAATTGTAGAGAGAGCACACAGAGCATTACGTGCAAGTCAAGATACTTCTTCACCAAGGATTATTTATACCAAGTTATTAAACTTCCAAGACACTTTTCAAATTTTGCAAGCAGCTAAAAGTAAAAACAGTTTTGTGGAAATCTCACAAATTGTCATTCTCACAGGATTTTCCTTCTCAAATAAAACTAAATAGACAAAACTTTCTCCCTATTGTGCAGACTTGATAAAAGAGGGATAAGATTTCGTATGTCTTATCCAAATACCTTGTCCTTTACATTTAATGAAAAAAGGTTTATGTGTTCTGATCCTAAGGGAGCAAAGGATGTTTTTTTTAAAGCATTTAAAAAGCTTCCGGAATCAGTCTCCTAATATTTCACTTATCTGTTGGCTACAAATGTGATGTTTTTTTTTCTGTAAATGATATGTTCCTGTAGACAATATGTGTCATCTATTTTTCAATTTATTCTTGCCAAGGGTGTACACAGTGTTTATATATACACATTATATTATTTTCTTTTCTTTTGAAAACAGGGGAAAAAAAAAAAGAAAAGAGATTCTGATTTTATTGTGAACAAATATATTCCTTCAGAAATATAGAGTCAGTTTTTGTATTTAAATAAGTCTTGTGGTTCCTTTTATGCTTTGCGAGGTAGCATACATGTTTTTTTTTTAGTTTTAATAAGTACAATGCCTTATCTCAGTTATAAGCGTTTTGGAGGGAGATTGTGTGACTCTTGAGGTTGTACAGAGCGAAAATCTTCTGTTTTCCTCATCAGCTGTTGTTTCACTATGCCACGCACCTTCTATGAAGCTACGGAGTTCAGCGGTGACATCATCACTCGCAGAGGACACTCGTTACTTTCGTTTCAAAGCAGGCTGTTGAATGAAACATTTGCTTGCTCATATGCATTAAATTAAGTGTTTTTTCCTGTTTTTTTTTGTTCTGTTTGGCATCTGGACTTACACAGCAGATCTATTCTTCAGTTAAGAAGGCACGCTTCGCTCTAGTCAACCGCTGTTAACAGGATACTTTCTCTTTTTAGCGTGGTTTTGTTTTTATGGAAGAAATGATGGAAATTGCCTGCATAGGTCTAGAAATAGCTCTGTTTCAACTATTTTCAAGGTACAATTTTTATTTAATGCATATAATAGTTTATTTTCAAGTCAATATGAACTGTTTTTTTTATATCTGGTAAAATAATTTGTTTTTTCAAGTAAAATGTGCATAGTATGAAGTAACATAAGGGTATTTTAGGTAAATTGATTTTCACATTTGAATACTTAGATAAAACGCTTAACAAATATATTTTGGGTTATGTGTTGTAATAGAAACATGATATAGATGCATATATATGTACAGTATAATAATTTTGTTTTCCTATTCAGACTTAAATGTTTTATTTAAATAATTTTATGTGTGCATACAGGAGAATTGTAGAGTACATTTCTTGCTAGTTTAAAAATTAACTTGTTATACCTATGTCAGTATGTAAAATATATTGTATATAGACACATTTCCCCAAATGTTTAACTTGTTACATTCCAGCACAAACAAAAAGCCATGGAAATGTATGCTGAATCTGTTTTGAAAACTTAACCACTGTAGAAGATGCATGCATGGGTGGTATTTGTAGAATGTTTTCAGTGACAAACCATACATGTTTGATTAAAAGGCAGGTAAAATGCAATTGGCAAAGTACATGTAACATGCAACAAGATAAGTAGAAACTAATGTGTAAGACTCTAGTAATTTTTCTTTACATTTTTTGGTTTCACCAGTAGATGTTTACTAGTAAAGTGTGTTTGCTTATGATGTTAAAATATGGATACAAACACATTCATAATGTGGTTAGTAGCCCAGCAGCTCTAAACTTTTAATTTGCTGGTTATGGAGGGAGATTCCTTGCTTTTTACCTGTTTAATTTTTGGTAACTGCTCTTTTAAATTTAAGAAATATCTCTCAACTATACAACTCATAGTGTTACAGTTTTTTTTTTTTTATCTTTTTTTTGTCTGACTCATTTATTTTTTTGGGATTGATAGCTGAAATGTGTTTTTTAAGGTACAGGCACGTCTGTTTCTAGAACCATTTCATATGTTTATGCTGTGAGTTAGATTTTACTGTCATAGTTATTCACAATATCACTATAGTGAAGCATGATGTATCTTACTGTATGATTATCTGCTTAAATTTATTCATCTCGTTTTGTTATATAATATAGTTATTTCTTATATAAACAAAACATTATTTATGCTTGATACAATCAATACTAGTTTTCCCAGAAGGTATTATATGTATGGGGTAATGTCAAATCTATCTTCCTTATACTTTTCATATACGGTAATTTATATAAATTTGTTTCATTTTAATATTTAGATTGTGATGTTGAGGAAATTCTTTAAATTACTGTTTATTTCACTTAAAATTGGAGCTCGTATACTAAATACGTGAGTAGGGATTGAGTATGTTGGACATCTTGAATTTAGTTAGTTATGTAAATATGTTTGATATTATAATAATGTTTTCTTGTTTAGTTAGGCTTATATATAAAGTTTACTATGCTAATTTGATGCAATTGATATTGATAGTGTTAACCAAAATCACTTACTTGATTCACTTATATTTTTCTTCTCTAGCAGGGGGTGGGTGGTTAGGCACCGGGGTACTTGGGAAGGAATATTATAAGATCTTTAAATTAATCTTTTTGGGAGACATCAAGATACATTATAATAAGTATAAGGAACTGAGGTTTATAGTTATCAATACATTTTGTCAAACCTTAGATATATGTTATATATTTATTTTTATTTAATTATATGACCTTAAACATTGACTCATGGAATGTGAGAGGACTACAAAATAAAAATAAGAGATCTCTACTATTTCATCTTCTATTTAAATCACAGGCTAATATTTGCTTCTTACAAGAGACACACCTAAATAGAGAAGACTTTGACAAAGAAAAAAACAAGAAATGGATTAAAATGGTAGTAACAGCTGGTAATAGTACAAAATCAAGTGGGGTGGCCATTATAATTAAAAACAACTTTCAGGGAACTATTACTGATGTGAAATATGACGTGAATGGCAGATGGTGTTACATTATCACCTGTTTCCATAACATTGATAAACCAATTATATTTTTTAATCTTTACGGCCCTTGTGAAC
This sequence comes from Protopterus annectens, assembly GCF_019279795.1. NCBI lineage: Eukaryota > Metazoa > Chordata > Ceratodontiformes > Protopteridae > Protopterus > Protopterus annectens. The sequence continues at coordinate 841,977,829 of NC_056734.1, read as the reverse complement.
AACAACATATTTTCTTTATACAAATTTATAATATTCTCTCCTCTTTTAAAGATCATTATTTTATTTTAGGGGGGGGACTGGAATGCTATCATTAATCCTGACACTGACCGTACTAGTAGATCCTCCTTGTATAATTTTCAAGCATCCATTGCTCTGGAAGAAATAATAATGGACCTCAACCTCACAGACCCTATTTCTCTCATAACACAGTATGACAGAAAAGACTTTTTCACATACTACTCAAAATGTTATAAGTCTTGGTCAAGATTAGATTTTTTTCTTATTTCCAACTTCCTTACTCATAGGAAAATTAGCTACTCTCACGAACCCAGATTTTTTTCTGACCACTCTAGAATATCTCTTGGAATTAGTTTGGCTTAAAATACACTAGATACATCTCTATACAATAGTTGGACACTGAATAATAATTTACTTTCAAATGAAGATACACATAAATTAATAACTGAAACATTGAAAGAAACATATTTTAATTTAGTCAAATCAGATATTCCTTTAGATATACAATGGGCTGCATGTAAGGCAACCCTTAGAGGTATATTAATTAACAAAGCATCATATCTTAAAAAACAATATAGAAATAAAGAATTACAATTAAAAACAAAAATTCAGATTTTGGAAAATCAATACAGAATGTGTCCTAATTCCTCTGCATATGATCTATTATTAAGTTCCCAAAAAGAATTACTGCTTTTACATCAACATAATCTTACCATATCAGAGCAAAGGCTCTTAGCTACATACTCTGAATGGGCACAGGTTCCTTCTAAAGTGCTAGCCAGAATAATTAAAGGTAACCAATCCCTTCCTAGAATTTCGTCAATAAAACATAACAACAAGTTTTATAATACTGATTTGGAAATTATGCAGCTCTTTACATCATTGTTCTCAGAGATATATTCAAAGGAAAACAAATCTAGGAGTAAACAACATATAGTGAACTTTGCGTCCTCTATTAAATTTCCTAGGTTAAATGATCAACAAAAGAATACACTCTCTGCCCCGTTGACTATTAAAGAAATATCGGAAGCCATTAGCAGACTTAAGACTAGTAAATCTCCGGGACCAGCTGGCTTCACACCTGAATTTTTTAAAACTTACTCATCTGAGCTTTCACCCCTTCTTTTTGAAATCTTTAATTACATAATGATTTATGGTATATCCAACCTGTATTGGAACACCTCAAAAACCATTCTAATTTTGAAAAGGGACAAAGAAAAAACTGATCCTAATAATTATAGACCTATTTCTCTGATTAACATTGATATCAAAATCTTAGCTTCTTTACTGGCTTTTAGATTAAAATTGTCTTACCATTCTTGATCTCTTCAGAGCAGGCGGGCTTTATGTCACATAGACATTCATGGGATAATACCTTGACAATCGATTCTCTTATACACTTTACTAAAAAAGACTCAAACCCAATGTATGCTCTGATCCTTGACGCCGCTAAGGCCTTTGATAGGGTCAATTGGGATTTTCTTTTTCACATTATGTCTTGCTTTAATATACCATCTTCTTATATAGACTTTATTAAAATTTTATATAAAAATTCCTATACCTTTCTTTATATTAATAAGAAAGTATCCAAAAGTATAAAGATCATTAATGGCACAAAGCAAGGATGCCCGTTATCTCCTTTTTTATTCAATCTATATGTAGAGCCTTTATTATTATATATAACACAAAATACCTTCCATAAGATTCCTAGAATTCTTAATACTAAAGTTTGTTTGTCGGCTTTTGCAGATGATCTTGTAATATACTTTCAAACACCTTGCTCAGACCTATCAAAATTACTTGGTTCTATTGAAAGATTCTCGGAGGCCTCAGGATATCCGATTAACACTCAAAAAACACATATTCTCCCCATAAACCCACTTGCTCACAAATCATATTTGTTTCCAGATTCCGCTTTCCAGATAGTTCAGAATTTTAAATATTTGGGGATTCTTATAAATCATAATGGTCTCTCCACATTTCAAAATAATCTAGCTAAAGTATGGTCGTCTATTATACTTGATTTAAATAGATGGAAACTACTTAATTTATCACTTCTATCAAAAGCAGCAATAATAAAAATGAATATTCTCCCCAGACTGCTATTTCAATTTAATGCTGTGGATCAGTTGATTCCAAAATCTTTTTTTTCAAAAATTAATAAAGTCCTGGCTAGTTTTTTATGGTTTCCCAATTCAGTGAGAATTTCTTACATTAAGTTAATTTCTCCTAAAAATAAGGGTGGACTTGGTCTTCCGAATTTTCATCTTTATTACTTGATTATCTCGGCCAATAAACTATTATCTATTTTGAATATAAATACTGAGAAGTATAATCAATACCCTATTTGGACAAAATTATGGTATCAACACATTTTAACTAAAAATATTAATCCATTAGCTCTTCCTTTTCTTTCTTTAGATGTCATGAATAAGTTAAAAATTCCTAACTCTTTAAAACAAAAAATTTTTGCTTTTCAAGAACTGTTAAAACTTGTCAATTTAGAAAACACATTTCAATTAATGCAACCTCTTCATCTAAATCCTAATATTAACTTAGATAATATTTCTTTTAATCTTTCAAACTTTCCTTTGATCAAAGATCTCACTGTTTGGGATCTGTTACAATACAAAAATGAAACTCTCACTAATATCATAAAATTCTTAAGGTTAATGTTAATTATTTAACCATCCTACGTCAAATGAGAGATATTGTCAATGCTAAGTTTCTATACATCAAAGTAGACAACACAGATATCACTAATTATAAAGTGGTTATACAAGTCCTTACGCTTCCAGAGAAAATGTTATCTAAATCTTATAATCTTATAAATCAGATAATTCATAATACAATTTGTCTTTTTTCCAATTATTGGAACAAACACAATTCTCATATATCTATAAATCAGAAACTCTCAGCTATTAAAAATACACTAGAATACTCGCCTTTCAAAAAACTCTTTTACACCCAACTAATGATTAATAATAATGCATATATCACTCCTTCTAAACTTAACAAATTTGACGCTAATAAATCGGCCTCATGTTCTTGTTGTTCTCATCCTAATGCAGATCTTCTACATATTTTTGGTCTTGCTATCACTCCACATAAACTTTGGACTTCCCTAAAAGTCCGTCTACAGAAAATGGGTTATCATAAATCCACCCTATCCTGGGAGACTGCATTACTACACATACCAAATATCTATCTCTCCAAATTGGATTCACAAGTACTAATATACATATGTTCACTTATAAAACTCTATATCACCCAAAATTAGCTAGATCGTACTAAACTGAATTGGAATAATTTTAAAGTTCTAGCCTGTACTTATATCAGTGCACAGAAAACGATAGTGAAAAGTCCTAAGAAGTCGGCACAAATCAACAAAACTATAGAAAAGGTGCTACATATTATTAATAGTGTATAGTTGGCTACTCTCCTTTTGGGATTCTTAGACCTCAGTCTCCTCTATATCTACATGCTTGCTTTATTTTAGATCTATACCTACTTTGAATTATTCTTTGGTTAACATTAGTATATGTTGTAGATAGTTATTGTATGTCCTCAGACTGCATTGAGATATAAACATTTATCATACAAAATTGTGTTATCATAATTATCTCCTAACTTTTCATTTTTTTTCTCAATATGTATTTTAATTTTGTTGTTGTTGTATTTTTATTTCAATGTTTTAAAATTCAATAAAAAGTTTTTTGAAAAAAAAAAATGAAAAAAAAAGATATGATGTCAATAAATTATGGTGTACAGGACATATGAACCTCTTACTACATGACATATGTACACAAGTTGACAGAGTTGAGGTTGGAGGCACAAACACAAGGCGAATATTGACACATGGCTGTGATAACCTCATACATTTACTGTTGTAACAGGGTTTGTTGTGACATATGTCCTATGAGGGATATGAAGTCAGTAACTGTCATGTCTGTCACCATGTACTGTCTGCAATCCTCACACTATGCTTCTGCTGTTCACATATCGGTGCTCTGTGGGTAACACAGGAAACAAAAGGCATCACACACTGCCCAGTCTGCAGATGACCCTACAGATGGGGGCTTCCTCAGAAACATAGCACTGACATGACAGGTATTAAAACGTGTAGAACAGCCATATCCACACACACCCTGTTAAACCAAAATTACTCCAAATGCAGAATAGCAGCACTTACATTCTGTAGTCATGTCAGGCACATCCCCCTCCTGTGTGTTGGCCTGTTTCCACAGTGTATGTTGTTAGAGGTAAATCCCCAATCCAGCTGTGATCCTGACTGACTATGTATTGCTATCACATGTCTATGCAGTTATTGGATGTGCCACATAGGTTACATGTTGAAGAGCTCTCCAAACATATATGTGATGGTGAGTGACATCTGCAACAGTGATATGGTAGCTATACAGTAGGTGTAGTACACACGTCTGTCTGCATGAACAGGTGCCAACGTCAACACAGCCACACTCTCTAAGGACCCCAAAAACATTGACACACTTAGCAGGGTCAGGAATACAACTCCTCACTAGTTAGATTGCCACAATACAGTACCGTGCAGGTATCACATGCACCACAGGAGTTATCCTGAGGTTATATGGGCAAAGGGTATGTGGAGGTGTCTGACATCAGACAGCATGCTTCAGTATGCCAATGGGGTTGTAGTGAGTGTGAAGGTGGTCATAGGCATCATACACCACACACACACAGATACTGGGTGCCAGTACTGACATGCATGGGTGCATTGCTTTACAGGTGTGTAGTGATCGACTGTGCTAGACAGCTATACAAGGCTAGATTATGGGTATACCTTGGCATTAGGCCATATGACAATGGTCTGCAGTGTGGCTCAGGGGTGTAGCATCTGGATTGGCCCACACAGGTGGGTATTGTATTCACCATCCAGTCACCTGGGTAACTACTGTGTGTGGCCATTGCTGTGCTTTGCTTGCCATGTATGTGTTCTTTAGTCCATGACATGGATGGTGTGTGGGATGTGCATATGTCCCACATGCATGTACAGTGACATGTGGAACTGTACCTGGGGTGTCTGGCCCATGTTGTGTGCACAGATTGTTATCATCAGATGTGCCAGTCCTGGCCTCATGTGGCGGGAACTGGTAATGGACAGCAGGTTGACCCTGCACCTACACTGATAGCATGATGCAGGTATTCCCTGGTGTCAGTGGCATCTGTCCATACAGAGCATATGTTTAAGGCATGGTATGTCCTTTGTGGGTCACATTTGATGGCACCACAGGTGTTGCAGGTGACCAGTAGGGAACATAGTGAAGGCACACTGTCTGCATGTAGTGGACTGATGGACAGGGTGCCATGCCCTCTGTAGTCCACTGCAATCACACCATGGTTACTATCAGTGGGCAATATGCAGGTTACTACCAACATACTGGTTGTTGCCTAGGTAAAGTGTGTGTATGTGTATGAGACATGGGTTGAGAGTGTTCTCTGGGTAAATCAAAGGTTGCTAACTTTGTTCGACAGGCCTTGATGTCACATGTAGGGGCATGGATTTACACCTCAGCCTCCCAGCTATTTCACATCTGTTATCCCTGCAAGGTGGACATTGTGACATATACTAGGGCCAACATATAAGAAATTTGCAAAACCCGCTCCACAATGAATCCAGTTGTTATACACTCACATCCACCTCCACACAGGATATGAATGACAAACACACACACACACACACACACACACACACACACACACACACACACACACACACACACACACACACACCTCTGCAATGTCTGGGATTAGAACTCCTACCTAACAAGTTTATTACACTACAGCACTACACAGTTATAGGATGCGCCGTTGAGTTTACTGAAGTATTCTTTCCCAAAGGTGTATTTCACAATGAATGACATCAGCAGCCTTGCCAAAGTAGGACATTTGAATTGTAGAGAGTGTGAGTAGCCTAAAAAGCACTGCTCCCTACACAGACAGAGACACCTACACACAAACACTCAGTTTCCATGTCTGGGATTAGATATCCTACCTAACTAGTTTATCACACTACAGCAGTATGCAGTTATAGGAAACACCATGGAGATTACTGGGCTACACAGTTCCCAAAGGTGTATTTCACAGTGAATGACATCAGCAGCCTTGCCAAAGTAGGGCATTTGAATTTTAGTGAGTGTGACTAGCCTAAAAAGCATTGCTCCCTACACAGACAGGGACACACACAAACACACAGTTGCTATGTCTGCGATTAGAACACCTACCTAATTAATTTATCACACTACAGCTGTATGCAGTTATAGGACATGCCACAGAGATTACTGGGCTACATCTTTCCCAAAGGTGTAATTCACAGTGAATGACATCAGCAGCCTTGCCAAAGTAGGGCATTTGAATTGTAGTGAGTGTGACTAGGCTAAAAGCATTACTCTCTACACAGACAGACACACACACAAACACACACACAGTTGCCATGTCTGGGATTAGGACTCCTACTTAACTAGTTTATCACACTACAGCAGTATGCAGTTATTGGCCGTGCCATGGAGATTACTGGGCTATACTTTTCACAAAAGTGTATTTCACAGTGAATGATATCAGCAGCCTTGCCAAAGTAGGGCATCTGAATTGTAGTGAATGTGACTAGCCTAAAAAGCATTGCTTCCTACACAGACAGAGACACACACACACAGTTGCCATGTCTGGGATTAAAACTCCTACCTAACTAGTTTATCACACTACAGCAGTACGCAGTTATAGGACACACCATGGAGATTACTGGGCTACACCTTTCCCAAAGGTGTATTTCAAAGTGAATGACATCAGCAGCCTTGCCACAGTAGGGCATTTGAATTGTAGTGAGTGTGACTAGCCTGAAAAGCATTGCTCTCTACACAGACAGACACACACACACATACACACATACACACAGTTGCCATGTCTGGTATTAGAACTCCTACCTAACTAGTTTATCACACTACAGCAGTACACAGTTATAGGATGCACCACATAGATTAGTAGGCTACACTTTTCCCAAAGGTGTATTTCACAGTGAATGACATCAGCTGCCTTGCCATAGTAGGGCATTTGAATTACAGTGAGTGTGACTAGCCTAAAAAGCACTGCTCCCTACACAGACAGAGACACCCACACACAAACACTCAGTTGCCATGTCTGGGATTAGATATCCTACCTAACTAGTTTATCACACTACAGCAGTACACAGTTATAGGAATTGCCATGGAGGTTACTGGGCTACACAGTTCCCAAAGGTATATTTCACAGTGAATGACATCAGCAGCCTTGCCAAAGTAGGGCATTTGAATTTTAGTGAGTGTGACTAGCCTAAAAAGCATTGCTCCCTACACAGACAGGGACACATACAAACACACAGTTGCCATGTCTGCGATTAGAACACCTACCTAATTAATTTATCACACTACAGCTGTATGCAGTTATAGGACACGCCACAGAGATTACTGGGCTACATCTTTCCCAAAGGTGTAATTCACAGTGAATGACATCAGCAGCCTTGCCAAAGTAGGGCATTTGAATTGTAGTGAGGGTGACTAACCTAAAAAGCATTGCTCCCTACACAGACACACACATACATGTATACACACACACACACACACACACACACACACACACACACACACACACACACACACACACACACACACACATACAGTTGCTATGTCTGGGATTAGAACTCCTACCCAACTAGTTCATCACACTACAGCATTACCCAGTTTTGGGATGCGCCACAGAGATTACTGGGACATGGTTAAGGTGTTTTCCTTATAAACCTAAGGTGCAGGCTTTGAGTCTCACATGGGATAATTGGCTAGGCTTAAAATGGTCATTAAGCAGTTAGCCTAGTACTACTCTATGAACCCATGAGCCTATAAAACTAGTTGGTATAGACAGTGTTATAGTTAATTAATTTGTTTTTCTTTGTTAGAGTAGAAATGGATATACTTGCATTAGTAATATGTTTGTACTACAATAGTTAATTAGCAAGTATTACTAGAATGACTAAAATATGATGTTAAAATGATTTTGTCACCTATAATAATTACTAAAATGATAAATTAAAAAATGAAATATTATAAAACATACCTAAACAATCAAGCAATTTACACAAATTGGTATCCGGAATTATCTAAAAACTTAACAGAACTGCAACCCCTGTGCAGGAAGACCTGATCACCCCACAATTAAAACAGAGTAAAAGACAAAGAACTGGGGGGGGAAAAAAAAGAAAAAAAATTCAGTAATCAACTACAAAAACCCAAACCCTAAGTTAAGAACTGCCCACCCACACAGTGATTGAAACATAGCAACCTGGAAAAGAAAGACCTGAAGAAAAGAATCACAATAAATACAGTAATACATTCAAATACACATTGTTCATGTTTTTTTACCCAGTAAAGATGTCTAACACCAAAAGCAACAACATTATAATAACATTACAAAGTGAAAATGTACTTTTAAGTTGACAGTTAGGCAAACCTGTTAATATGAACACTAAAGGCCACTATCTAACACCATGAAGCTCTTCAGCAGTCATACTTTTAACAGAAACTTTTCATTCTGTTAAACAGAAAGCTGATAAACCTAGATGTCATAGCCAGATAAGCTAGAATATCACAGGGGAGGCTTTTTTCCCTTCCTGTCTTCAAGTTATCTCAAGTAGCTTAACCAGGTATGATAACACTAGAATGAGGAAGATTCCCTTATATAAATTGGATTCTTTATACTTTAACTGATATACCCTGGTGGTTCTAGTATTATATTAACTGACTTGTAAACTATGTTTTGAAAATGAGGTGGCCTATATTCTTCAAGAATAGTCAAATTACATTAGGTAACATAGTGACATGACTTTACATTATATCAGGGTTTACCAGCACATACATATAAACTAGCATTTCTACAACCCTAGATGACACAGTGAGGTGGGCTAGGACTGTGTTAGAGATAGCAAGTGGATCCACTGGTACCCATATTATACACAATTACATAGCTGGGCATAAGTAAGACAGCTGCATGATAATACACCATGTGTATCAGTCTTGTCTAACCAATATGATGATTTTGCAGGAAGGGCTGTAAGTATCAATGCAATACCTGACCTACCAGTTGTTGAAAACACATCAGAGACCAAAGACCCATTTATTTCTTGTTGGTGTGTCATCCTTTTCATACTGGATTTATTATTTGTGATTATTAATGAATTTTTTCTTAACTGGGTAGTCTAGCTGGGACATGTCCATTGGTTAGTACAGACCCAAGGAGATAAACTCCATTCAGCACACAGATTATATAACAACATTTAAAGAGCAGAATGGAAAAGAAATGACACAATTGTTTGTCTAAACAAACAAGGCATAAGAATACCCAAGACTAAAATCTAGCTTACTAAACAAAACAGTGAAACTTACAGATATTTCAATCCGGTTGACCTTCTATTTAAAGATCTAGTGAAATTTGAAACTTTTGAAAATTAAAATTGAAGGTTTAAACACATAACATAAGCAATTGTTTGCTATCTATGTGAAAAAGCAAGTTTTATGAGTATCAAAATTAAACTATAGAAGCAAAACCATATTACCTTATTTCATATGAAGCACAGAAATTGTTACAATTTTTACTGGAAATTTATAGTTATACCAAAACTTTAGATGATCATGAACATTACTTTTTAGTCACTTTAGATGTTGTTAGTTTGTTCACAGTCATACCCAATGAATTGGGTGTGCACAGAGTGCAACAATACTTGAATATGAAATCAGTTTACAGCAGAGAGAAAATAGACCTTTTAGAGTTGCTTTTGGAAACAGTATTGCAGAACAATGTGTTTATTTTTGATGAAGATATTTACTTACAGAAGGATGGTGTGGCTATGGGCACATCTTGTGCCAATAGCTACGCCAACCTTGTGATGGCAGACTGGGAGGAGGGTCTCCTTTTTCCATTAGATACCTTTTGTAGGTATGTGGGTTTCTACAGGAGGTTTGTAGATGACCTCTTCTTGGTATGGAAGGGGGATGTTACTAGCCTCCTAGAGTTTGTTGATGTCATGAATAATTTAACAGGGTTTTTGTGGTTCACTTTGTGTTTTTCATTGACTGAAATATCATTTCTGGATGTCAACATTATCAGGCTTGATAATGGCCTCTTGAATACTGCTGTCCATAGGAAACCATGCCACAGAAACACTCTTTTACACAGACATAGTATGCACCCCAAGTATGTTTTTGATAATGTGGTGAAAGGGCAGATTATGAGGGCATCCAGACTTAATCCATCTGATGAAGGATATTCACAAGAATTATCTAACCTTAGGGCTAGATTTACCAAGAGATGTTACAGAGAAGAGGTCTTTGATCAAGTTGCTGTAGAAGTTAATGACTTAAGACAGACAAGAGCGCAACCGTATTTTTCAGAAGATGGTAATGAAGCTGAGTCTCTCTCAATCTCTGAACCCTGTGAAATCAGGGTACCCATTTATTTTACGAAAGATGCAGAATATATTAAGAGGTCATTGACGAAACATTGGGATACACTTCTACTTGATAGTGATATCAGTTAAGTAGTGGGCCCCAGACCCAAAGTCACTTTTAAAAACAAACCAAATTTAAAACGTATTTTATGCCATTCTACTATGAAAATGAATAGGGTTAATTTTGATTTATATGATTACAATACTATACCGTGCAGTAAGTGCAATCAGTGTCAATATATGGACACCAGTATGAAGTTCTTACATCCTATTACTAAACGTGAATTTATGTTTCATACAGGGACTAACTGTTTAAGTACGAATGTGGTATATTTAGCTAGGTGCACAGCATGCACCGTGTTCTACATTGGTAAAACTAATAGGCAACTAAGAGAACGTGTTAGGGAACATATTTATCACATTCATATAGGATCAGAGCATAATGCCCTAGCAAAACATTGTAAAGCTCTAGGAATGTCCCATTCCTTTAAGTTTTGTGTTATTCAGGATATATTTCCAAGCAATAGAGGGGGTGATATTGATAATTTCACCCAGGAATGTGAGTTAAAATGGATTATTAGATGTAGGGCAGATAAACCTCCTGGGCTGAATGATAAAATCCAGCTAAGACCTATTTTACATATGAGAAGAGTTTTCAAGCCCAAAATATGAAATGCTTTAATACTGTTGTTACTGTTTTATAACTTTATAAACTAATGTTATGCACTTGCACTTTGAGGACAAACTGGGATTGTCATAAAATATGAAATGCATTAATACAGTTGTTATTGTTTTATAAGTTTATAAAAGCAGTACTAAGCAACTAATGTTATGCACTTGCACTTTGGGGTTAAAATGGGATTGTCATTAATTTTATAAGGTTTCATAGATTTGCTTTTTAAAGTTTTTAAGACTATTTTATTAATTATGACGTGTGTGCAAAATAAGCCTATCAGCTGCTATTACATGCTATTTAAATCAGCTTTTGATGATGTTAATTAAAGTCTGAAGAAGCCTTCGGGTGAAAGCGCTTACTATTATATAGCAATAAACAGCTTTTATACTTCATTACTTTGTATTGATTTGTGAGACTATTTGGTGCCTTTCGTTACTGGAGACTGGATACTGGATACTAATGCCATTTGGTTCCTGTGCATGCGTTGGAGTTTAGATTTGGTTTATTTTATTTTTTGTGCAGCAGGAGCCTTTTTCCATTTGTTGGGCATACTTTTACTGTTTTGACTTGTAAACTATGTTTTGAAAATGAGGTGGCCTATATTCTTCAAGAATAGTCAAATTACATTAGGTAACATAGTGACATGACTTTACATTATATCAGGGTTTACCAGCACATACATATAAACTAGCATTTCTACAACCCTAGATGACACAGTGAGGTGGGCTAGGACTGTGTTAGAGATAGCAAGTGGATCCACTGGTACCCATATTATACACAATTACATAGCTGGGCATAAGTAAGACAGCTGCATGATAATACACCATGTGTATCAGTCTTGTCTAACCAATATGATGATTTTGCAGGAAGGGCAGTAAGTATCAATGCAATACCTGACCTGCCAGTTGTTGAAAACACATCAGAGACCAAAGACCCATTTCTTTCTTGTTGGTGTGTCATCCTTTCCATACTGGATTTATTATTTGTGATTATTAATTATTTTTTTCTTAACTGGGTAGTCTAGCTGGGACATGTCCATTGGTTAGTACAGACCCAAGGAGATAAACTCCATTCAGCACACAGATTATATAACAACATTTAAAGAGCAGAATTGAAAAGAAATGGCACAGTTGTTTATGTAAACAAACAAGGCATAAGAATACCCAAGACTAAAATCTAGCTTACTAAACAAAACAGTGAAACTTACAGATATTTCAATCCGGTTGACCTTCTATTTAAAGATCTAGTGAAACTTGAAACTTTTCAAAATTAAAATTGAAGCTTTAAACACGTAACATAAGCCATTGTTTGCTATCTATGTGAAAAAGCAAGTTTTATGAGTATCAAAATTAAACTATAGAAGCAAAACCGTATCACCTTATTTCATATGAAGCACAGAAATTGTTCATTATTGTATGCAGGATAATGATTTTGTAGTCTCCTACATATGTGTTTCATATACTGCATTGCTTCAGTTACAGTAGTGAAAGCTGCCACTAGATGGCATTTGTATGCTTCAGAAGGTAAGGCTTGGTTGTGATGCAATTGAGCCTTACAGCATGTACAAACCACATGCATCCTGTTCATGTTTGTGGAAATGCTTTTGTTACTGCTTTGATAGACAATGCACCACATATTAAAGCTTTTAATCCAGTGAATGTGCTTGATCTGTTCAAGATATAATGGAAATAGTAAACAGCCCCAGTAAAAGCCAAGTTTATTGTTATATGTAGTATGCAGGCATACCATTTTGCAGAACTGTGACATCCCCACCATACACACAGATAGAGCTTTGCTCAGATTAGCTGCAGCTGCTGGCAGTCAAAAAACAATAAAACCATTCCAGTCTTCCTACAGGAGCTACCAACTATTCTCTAGCATAGATATTGCATCTCTGGCTCAATTCAAAACTGTGGATAACATCTTTATGGCTTAGCATATAATGTAATTTAATTTCAAGAACATTTTTCAAAGTCAGATGGACTAACCTCTTCCCTTCCAATATATGCTATTAAAATATACATTTACTTCAGTTACAGTAATACATGTACAGTTCTTTTTCTTCCAGCAGGTACACTGTTGATATATTTTAAAACAAGCAAACCTCACAACTACATTTTCTGCACAAGCATCTGTACAAATCAGTTTGATAAATAAATGACATATAATTATTTACAAAATTCCAGCTAGCTGTGCTGGCATATGTTACACATCCACTGTCCCACTTCTCCTGACATGGCTGGCAGTACCTCCTATCATCACACACATACCCTTTGAGGACGCAATCTAGTTTTTCAAGTGCTCCTTGAGAAACATCAAGTGAGAGGAATGAGCCTATCTGGCAATACATTATTCCATTCCCTGTCTTGAGAGCCCATCTCCATTGGCATTGCTAAACCCACTATGGTGCTGCACTGTCATATGCCTGAAACCCTAAGCTCCAACTTAGTAACTTGCTATTTTTCCTTACTGGCTGGCTCAATGTAGCCATAGATCCCGCTCAGACTCCTCCTGCCTCCTACTGCAAATGCTAGCACAAGGGCCTTTCTATCATGGTAAGGCTTCATCATGTTAACATGGTACAATTTGTGCCTCTGCCTCTTGCCTAGCAGTTCTACTATGTAGTTAATATCACTGACCTTCCTTACCACTTTGAAGGGTCCCTCTCAAGCTGCTTGCAGCTTACTGTGTCTGACAGGAATGAAAACCATCACCTGCTGCCCCACAGCATATTCTATGGCTTAAGCATTCTTATCATACCAGGCATTTTTCTGTTCTTGAGGTCATGCCAGATTCTCCTGGGCCAAGCCCATGAGCTCCTTAATCCTTGTCCTGAGGTTTAGGACATATACCACAACAGATTCCTTGTGGGAGTCACACTCACTCTACCACTCATCATAAAGCACATCTAAAGGTCCCCTCACCCTATCCCCATACAGCAACTCAAAGGATGAAAACCTGTGGATTCCTGGGGCACCTCCCTCCAAGAAAACAGCAGATGGGACAAATATTTGTCTCACTCTCTCTTAAACTGGCCTGCAAATGTCCTTACCGTGGTCTTTAGTGTAGAGTTTATCCTCTCCACAAGGCCATTAGTCTGGGGATGGTAGGGGTGGTCTTTAGGTGCTTCACCCCACAGTGCCTCCACAGACAAGCCAGCAGGTCTGACATGAAATTGGCACCTCTATTAGTCAGTATTTCTCTTGGGAAACCTACCCTGCTGAAAATCTCTAGCAAACCATTTGCCTCAGGGTATCTAGTAGCATGATCTACTACCACCAGGATATACTTCTTCCCTGTGGGGTACTCAGAGGCCCCACAATATCCACAGCTACCCTCTGAAATGACTCCTCAATCACAGGCAAAGGGATCAAAGGGGTTTTGACCTTGTCTCCTGCCTTGCCTAGTTTTTCGCACTGCTCACAGGTCCTGAACTACCCTGTTACATCCCTTGCAATCCCGGGCCAATAAAAATTCTGCATAATACATCTCTTGGTATGCTTAATGTCCACGTGACCTGCAAAAGGAATATCATGGGCTATGCCTAGAAATGCCAGATGGTAGGCTCTAGGCACTACCAACTGCTGTATTACCTCACCCTCTAGCCCTCCCTCAGGGGTTCACTTTCTATAAGTAACCCTTTGTTCCAGTATACAGGCTCTCCTTTTTCTTGAGAATCAGGTGCTTTCTTAGCTACCTCCCTCAAGCCTTGTAATGTAGGGACTGAGAGATGAGCCTGTCTAATCTCTACTTTTGTGGCTCCTCCCAGTTCCCTTCCACAGGAAGTCTGGTATCCTCTAAGCAGTGCCTCACTATCAGCCTATGTACTACCAGACACCTCTGCTCTTGCAGTCACTCTGTCCAAGGGAACATCAGTACCTACCAGCAGCTGTGGCTCACCTTCAGGCTCACTTTTACAGGGTAGTTCCCTCCCTGAAGTAGACACCTTGCAAGCCCTGGCTTCAGGTGTGAGGTCTGTCTGGGTCTCCCCCAGGCTACTAGATCCACATGCCTGTCTCCAAGCCTGACTGCAGCATGCATACAAGGTACCACATTATCAAAATCGTTCCCTATCAAGACATTTGCAGGGATATCCTCAAACACACCTACTTGCTTGCTTCCTTTTCCACCCTCTCAGTCAAGGTGAACCTTGGCCAAAGGTGTTTGGAATGGGGTCCCTCCTAAAGCTCTGACTGGATTGGACTGCCCAAGCAAGTACTGCTCCTCTTTAACTACTGCAGCCTTCACAATGGTTATGTCAGAGGCTGTGTCTCTCTTAGCAGTGGCCTGTTTTCCATCCACTAAGATCAGATATAACCTCTGGTGATAGTTTAGTACCCCTGTTGTCTCCAGTCAACTTCACTGGCATACTGTTATTCCCACTTGCTGACTCCTCCATCTTTTGTTCCCCACCTTGTTTCCATGGACATCTATATTATACATAGCCACAGTAGTTACATTTAAGACATTTAACCCCTGATCCTGGCCCTGTGCCTGAACTAGTGGCTTCCCCTGTTACCGGTGGACTCTGTTGGGGTGCTTTAGACTGCCCACCATGGGTTCCCTTATATCCATGTGCAGCACTGGGTTTCCCCTTCCTGTGCAGTGATGTCCTGCTTGCTAAGTAGGGATCCCCTTTCTTCCCCAGCTCATCTGCATTGTTACATTCTCTGTCTGCAAACCAGATTCTCACCAAAAGGTCTGATAGCCCTTCAAAAGTGATGATCTGTCACCAACTTATGAAAATAAGTGTGTAACTCAGCAATATAATCACAAACACTTTCACTGCCTTGTGTCTATGGTAATGAAACTTTTTTTCTGTAAGCTTCAGGTGTTAACTTACAACATTTAAGTAAACAATGTTTTACTTTATCATAGTTTAAACAATCAATATCAGACAATTAAAAAACAGCAGTTACAGCTTTACCATGTTGCAAGGGGGTCAGGAACCATACCCAGAGTCCTTGGTCAACATTACACTGTTTACATACCCTTTCTAATATATGAATAAACTATCAAAATTATCACTCTCTGTAAATTGTGAAAGAAAATTACTGACGTTTATTCCTTCTGGGGTTCAGTTATTCTTTTCCCCATTACTTCAATGACCCTGGCAAAGGGTCAGCATCTCCTTCTCTTGTTGATGCTGCTTCTCATTCTCTTCAGCCTCCAAGCACCACAGTCTCCTTGCTGATTCAAATTCCCAATGTTTGGCCCCCAGTTCAAGTCTCTCTAACTCCAGATGGATTTTTAAGTCCTCTGAGGAAAAGGTGAACTGTCCTGTTTCTGAGGGCTGCAAATTCCCATCACTAGATTGGTTATCCCCCTATTTGCTGGTCTGAGCTGCAACTAAGGATAAAATAATTTCCTCTTTAGTCAGGTTGGCATGCACCAGTTCTTTGGCTTTGCACACCTTGGCTAACTGGTTCTTTGTCAGCTTACCATAATCCGGTTGACATATTTGCCTGCTCTCCCTGAGTAAACTAAACTAACAAAAAATAAATAAATAAAACTGTTGTGATACAAAACTCTGAATGTCTACCTTGTGGCTGCTGAGAGAATGCACACCTTTAGTGACAACTGCTTACAGGCTACAGAAGTTCAATATCCACACCACTGCTCACCAATATGCTTTATCCCCACTCAGGGCAGTAATTAAGAAGCCTCATTCCTCACCACTGGCACTGGAGAGGGATTTTCACTTGGAATACAGATGCATACACTCAGTATTTCCAGATGCAGACCATTCTGCATCAAGCACAATTTCCCTTAACAGCACACAGAGAACCCAGTCAGCCTGGGGTCTGAATTTTTTATATCTGTCTCTCCCCATACACCCAATAAGGCTCTCCACTGGCACAGATGTGTTCAGCACCCTCTCTATGAAACCAGTGCTTTGTGTCCCTGCTCCCTGTAGCTGACACACATACTATTTAAGATTTAGTTTTCACACACACACACACACACACACACACACACACACACACACACACACACACACACACACACACACACACACACACACACACACACACACACACAAACACACACACTCACACATACTCATACACACCTGGGAAAGGCTGGCACAGATTTACTAGCTATGCCACCTTCTGTCTAGACTATAAGGTAGTTTCACTGCCACCAGTCAGTTACTATGTTGTGTCTTTCGGCTTTTCCCGGTTAGGGGTCACCACAGCGGAACTCCGGTCCACTAATGATTGGCAGTAGATTTTTACACGCCAAGTTGCCAGCCCTGACGCACAACCTTCAATGAAGATATGCCCATTCACGCATGTCTCCACACAGAAGACGCTCTAGCTGAGAATCGAACAGGACGTCTTACTGTGAGGTGACAAAGCTACCGCAGCACCACCACCATACCCAGTCAGTTACTATAAGGCTCTTAAAAGGGTATCCAATTATAATGAGTGAAGTAAATATTAATACAAAAGGTAATGTTGACCAAACAGCAAGGCTTTCAAGAGTGGCCAGAGTTATCACCAAATAAATATGCGCAAATACTCTCATAGCTTAAATATTTTCTAAAAAGGATCAGCCACAATGAAGTTTAAATATATTTAGTAATAAATAATAAAAGAACATGAAAATACTAAATATATATTTACAGTAAACACCAGAGTTTCAGTCATAGGAAATACTGAAAATAACACAGCTGGAAAGAGTCACACAGTTACAGAAAAACAGTATTTAAGTAATTTCACTATATTTTCCTAACTGATCTAGAGAATTGCTGTCCCTATATACCGAATAGAGCAAGGTAAGATAATGTGGGTGAGTGATCCATGTTGTCAGATCCAAGACAGAATACAGAATGTCCCTGAGACTTCAGTTTCCTCTAATATTAAAATATTATTTCTGTACAGTATGGCATCACACACATCTGGTCATCTGACTCTGTTTCCCGCACTATCCACTATCTCTAGAAACTGCCAGGGTTTTAGCACCTATGTGTTACCATACACACAGACAGAGCCTTACTCAGATTAGTTGCAGCTTCTAGAAGTCATAAAAACAATAAAACCATTCCACTCTTCCTACAGTAGCTACCAATTATTCTCCAGCACAGACATTCCATCTCTGGCTCCATTCAAATCTGTGGGATAACATCTTTATGGTTTAACCCATAAAGTAATTTAATTTCAAGAGTATTTTTCAAAGTCAGGTGGATTAACCTCTTCTCTTCCAGGATATGCTGTTAAAACATATACATTTAATTCAGTTACAATAATACATGTACATTTCTTTTCCTTCCAGCAGGATGTACTGTAAATACATTTTAACACAAGCAAACCTCACAAATACATTTTAGCACATACATCTGTACAAATCAGTTTGATATAAAATGACATACAATTATTTACAAAATTCCAGTTAGCTGTGCTGGCATATGTTACACATCCACTGCCCTAGTTCTCCTGGCATGGCTGGCAGTACCTCCTATTAGCACAAGAACAAAAGATTCTGAGGTAACTCAAATCAAAAGAGCAGTTTAGTGTAGGAATCTAAGGCTTCAGAAAGGACCTATTTTTATTAGGGGGTGCTAGATTTTGTTCATCAGTTATATTGCCACTCATATAACAGCAAGTTTCCCTATACAAGTATGTGGGTATCCTCTTTTATTCAGTAGTCAACAGCATAGCTCTGATAGGAGGGGACATGCATTACAGGGGTCTGAGAAATGAGCTTCAGTTGGGTTTACGTCAGCTGCCACCCCTTCCAGAAATATTTTACAGAGCCTGAGAGATATTAGGAAGGTTAGAGATAACATACTAAATAGGACAGGTTCATAGGTTCATAGGTTGGTACTAGGCTATCAGCCCTAGGGCCTATACAAGCCTAGCCATAACAATTCCCTGGCTATTTCTTCCCACACTATTTACTTCCCTGGACCCCTGTCTAGCAGGGTGACTGACGTGATCCCCGGGGTGAATTTCATTTCTCCCATCCAATCGTCAAGATTCCTTTTGAAGAGGACCAAAGAGACACTCTGCTTGACATGTATATAGGTCTATAGTGTAGTAATTATAAAAAGACTATTATAAGAACTTGAGATCACCTTAGTTGATAGTCATCATTTCATATTCCATTGTCCCTGGACTTACTTCGTACAAATGAGCAAAGGTTCCTGAATGAAAAGCTGCCATATATAGGATGTTAGGATATATTTCATACACTATAATAATAATTCAGATGCTGTTGCAACTTGACAGTGTGGTTTGGAAGCTGCACAGTTACAGAAAGGAAGGCACTATAAAGAATGGTGAGGGTTGCAGAGATGATAACAGGTTTCAGTATTCCATCAATGCATCTTTATTCTGCAAGAAGCATCCGAAAGGCCACCAAAATAATACAGGACAACACGCATCCTGCTACTGTTTAATCATCTGGCATCGGGCAGGAGATATCACAGCATCCGCTGCAGGACTAAAAGATTCAGTAACAGTTTCTACCATACAGTGATTAGACTTCTGAACTCGGGCACTAGTCCCAGGGGTCTGAACACATAATAAGTCAATTTTTATTTATCTGTGCAATATATACTTACATATATTCCAAGTAAGTGCAGTATTTATTTATTATATCCATAGTCAGTATTATTTAACTCACTCAAATGCAATATTAGGCATTTCAATCTGTAGTTTGTTTTGTTTTACTTTAAATAGAGTAGTTAATTTAACTCAGGGGAGGGTATTCTTTTCGTATATGAGTGTTGTAAATGTCTCAGTGCTTTCTTGCTCGTATTGGGAGTAGTAGTGTATTTGTTAGTTATGTTTATTCCTCTACTTGTATGTGTGGTTTCACTTTCCTTTGTAATTTCAAGAATTGAGCTGATGCAAGAAATTTCATTTTGGCTATGTGTGTAGTTCTAAATGACAATAAAGTTTACTTTGACTGATTAATCATAAGAACTGTCATACATTCTACATGAAGACTGTCAGACAGCGTGCTTTTCTGTGTTTTTGGCTTTTGCAATGCCTATTCCCCAGCTTTAAAGACGTATAAAGCTGGGTGGAGCAATTTATAAATACCATATATAAGCTACATGTGGTTGACCAACATCATGGCAAAAAGCTTCAAGGTTTGTGTGTCAGAAATTCAGTATGTAGTTTTAAAGTCTACATTTATTGGGAGTTGTGCAATACAGTTTTACTATTGTTGGAGATGACAATACTTTCCTCAAAACTTTAGGATTTTAAGCAAGAGTATTATGATCAAGGCAGTAGTCTGCAGGCAATATTAGAATGTCTAATGTCTGCCAACAGATATTATTCTAAATAACTGGTGACAGAAGAGATCAGCTTTTGCCACACATTTATTGCAAAATGATAAATTCTGAAAGTCCACATATGAGAATCATAACAATTTGCTTACGTAAACAAAATACAGTAACAAAAAGGGGAGCAACATTGGTGCAGCAGTTACTTTGCTACCTGATTAATATGCCTTCTGTATGGAATCTGTCTGTCCTCTCTGTGACTATGTGGGGTTTTATTTGGTGTTTCAGGATATACCCACATCCCAAACTCATGCTATGTTTAAACAGATCATCCTGAAAATTGCTTGTGTGTGTATGTGTGTGTGTATGTGTGTGTGTGTGTGTGTGTGTGTGTGTGTGTGTGTGTGTGTGCATGTGTGTGTGTGTGTGTGTGTGTGTGTGTGTGTGTGTGTGTGTGTGCATGTGTATATGTGTTTGTATGCACGTGTTTGAGTGTGCATGTGTGCATGTGATAGTTTGTATGTGTGTGAGTGTGCGTGTGTGCATGTGTGTGTGTGTGTGTGTGTGTGTGTGTGTGTGTGTGTGTGTGTGTGTGTGTGTGTGTGTGTGTGTGTGTGTGTGTGTGTGTGTGTGTGTGTGTGTGTGTGTGTGTGTGTGTTTGAGTGTGTGTGTACATATGTGTGCTGTAAATTACTATACTAGTCAACATTAATTTGTCTACCCTGTACCCTCTGAGTGTCAGACATGACTCTGGCCACCCTCAGCCCTGATTTAGGCAAAGTGTGTACAGGAGAAACAATGATTGAGTTATTATAAGCAACCAATTTCAGCACGAAAAGATATAGTACTAGGAATGCTGGCTTCATGACAGTAATGCGATGCAACTGTGATTGACATAAAAACTGTGAACCCAAAAATTTGATCACTCCAATTACAGAGAGTCTTGAAATGTCTTTTAGCACTTTATATGAATTTTTGCTGCACATAGACATGGGGGTTATGCCCGCTACAGCCCTGCCAGATATATATATATATATATATATATATATATATATATATATATATATATATATATATATATATAAACTAGATTGCTGTTCCGCAGAGTTAGAAGAATTTACCATGATACTGCAGACTTGATCTAAGTATACTGATCACAGAGACCGCACTTCTGTGATCGCACTTTAGGGTGTCTGCTCTAGTGCTTTGAATTTCTGATTGACACCTGATATAATAACACAACAGATTATTAAACATACATCACTTAATTGCACCACATATGTTTTACAGGATCCAGACCAAAGTCAACAATTTGATACAATCTTTTTTTAGTTTAATCCTAGTTATTTTCAGATGACAATTTCTCTATATTTCAAAGAGAGAGGGAGAGAGAATACTCTACTGACCATTAAAACACAGCTTCCACACTGATCAAATCTAACAGACTGCTTAGTATTCTTTTGAAAACTTTTCAAAATGGAGAAGTTAACTGGATTAATGTATGCTCTTTTGACAACAGGTTTGCTACATCCCCATCAGCTGTTCAGCACCCTTGCCGCAGTGCCCAGTACTATCCCACTGATGGGACAACCTTTGATGGAATGGGAGAGTGACTGTTGACTAGTAATACTCTACCTAACTGAGGCCATCACTTGTGGGGAAAGTCAGAAGCTGCTTGCTGTCTTGCATCAGGATTTCTTCTGTTAGCCCCAACAGCCATTGATGGACTAGGCTGACTTTACAGAAGGCATGTGCAGTGACATTGCAAGGAACTCAACCCCAGCTAAGCAGTGGCACATCCCTCAAGTTATGTGCTCCAACATGCACCTAAGCAAGTTGAAATGTTCCAGTATAACCACCAGATCTGTCATGCTTCAGATACCCCTCCCAAGACTGTGCCTCATCACTTCTTTCCTCCTTCTTCTATCTCCAACAGGTGCCCAAGTCACTGGACAAAATCAGGTCACCTGGTTCATAGTCAGGACTTTATCCCTCTATACCAATTGAGCTGGCTAACAGCCTCTATAGTTATATATTTCTCAGCAGCAACTGAAAGATATTTTGATGGTCTAGATAAATTGGATTAAGTAACCCTGACTGACTGATCGGTGGTGGGGAGAAACAAAAAGAAAGTGCCCACAGTAATGATTTTCATTTTGTTTCCAACAATAATAATGTCATCACTCCTCCTCAGACACACAAGCAGCACGCACACACACACACACACACACACACACACACACACACACACACACACACACACACACACACACACACACAGAGCACAGCCAATACTGTATCCAAGTAGTGATGCCACAACTCAGCACTGTTTTGCATGTATGGTAAGTAAAGCAATTACCAGTTATAAGTAGAGCCTTGTGGGATATACTGCTGTCAGATTTCTGTTTTTGAGAACCTTGTTCTTTATTTCCTCAATGATCCAGTATACAATGTTCATTAAACCATTTAAACAGATCTGTGAAAATGTGTCCTGACCATGGCACAGAGGGATAAAGTCTTGAATCTGCCGCAGATTATCTGAGTTCCTGCAGCAACCATGGCACTGAAAGAACTTGGTATGGGAGGATGCCAGATTGACCATCCCTAGGGGAGGAAGGCAGCACAGCTTGATGCACTGGTAACATCTGCAGAAATGTAGGTGTATTACCTGCAGCAAGTGAGGCTAGCATACCCACACTGCATTGCAGTTTTCACTGAGCTGGGATGTGCATGCATGCAACATTATGAAACAAGCAAGCTACCAAGGAAGTGGGCATGGGACAGTCTGCAAGATACCTATCTCTTTTCTCCACCAGAGAACGAATGGATTAGAGGCCTGTTCTCCCACTGGAGAAAGTAATGGGTTAATTGGGTACAGTAAGAGGGAAGACAGATCCTGTAGACCCCCATAAAAATGGTAGAGATCTTTTATTTTAGTTTAGTATTCAAAGAAGGATTCCGGAATATCAGCAGGAGGCAAGAATGTCAGCACCTACTACCACAACATTTGAGAAAGGTAGTGAAGTTGGGCTTAAATTTTGGTTAATAGAAAGTGATAATTGAGAGTGTTCATTATAACTTTCTCAAACTCAACTGAAATATAATCAGAATGTAAATCTACCTAAGGGGCACATGCTGAGTCAGCAATGCCTCAAACGGTATTTCTTATGAGTTTTGGGTTTTGCAGCCCAAGTGGAGTATACCTTGATATGTTTTCCCCACAGTAAGATCTGCCAACACATGCTGGCATGGGTGCAAATAAAAGTAATTCTCTATTAATAGCCATGCAGAGTCCTCAAAATGTTTAAGATGCCATAGAATCTTTGCAGTCTTCAGACTCTTACCTGTCTGCACAGGATTGTCAATATCTTTAATGCTACACCATTCAATGTTACAGTTTCAGTGTAAGGAAAGGCATATTCTGTACCTGGGCAATGGTTTTCTCATTTGCAACATTTAATGGGATGTAGAGATTGCCATGTTGGTGGACTTGAATATGTCACAAATCATTGCAGTTTAAAATATTTGGTTTAGAAGAGCAGATCTACAACACAGGCAATGAATACAATGAAGTATGTGATGCATGTGGTGGGAGTGTCCTTCAGGGAGGTAGAGCTTTTGGCAGGCATATAAATAAAAATTACTGGACAGAAAAGATTGCACAATGCAAAGTCCACCTGAATGGATTATCAGCTTTCCAGTATGAAGAGTTATTTCTAAACTCCAACCTGAAAAGATCTTTCAAATTATCTTTTCAGATATTTGCATTGAAATATGAGCTCAACTCCTCACAGAGAAATTAATCATTAAAGGAGCAAATACGTATATGCATTGATGTGTGTTGCTCTGCATTAGTTATGTACAGGGAGATAGCACTGTGTTCTTGCTGTTCTGTTTCATATTTCTGCCATAATGAAACACTGCTATCGAGGCTATATGTATCACACTAGCAATGTTTGCATACTAAGGATGTTGTTTACCTGTATCATGCACTTCAATTCAAAGCTCTTTTACCATTATGTTCATGCATCAGGCATGAATCTTCACTTCCTGAATTTTCCTTTAGACTAGTGTAATTCCATCGACAATGTCAGTTCTTCCCATTCAAAAACACTAATGATTTGTGATTGGTCCAAATTGTGAGCATGACATTTATTCAACAAATGTAAAATTAATGTCATGCTCACAATTTGGACCAATCACAAATCATTAGTGTTTTTGAATGGGAAGAACTGACATATAGAGCTCTGCAGCTATATATCAGTGCTTTGCCATCAAATCTTGTCAAAGGAAAGTCTTGGTCATGAGTACAAGCTGTGGGATGACTTTTGGAGCTATTTCCTTAACTCTTTAGATTATTAGTAATTCCAGATTTTTTTAGGTGGAATAATAGGCCGGCCATGAGGCTCTTGGAGAGTGTTGTTGCACTATACCTTCCACTTGTGGGGATCTTGTTGTACAACCTCAGGAGAAGCAGTGTCAGATCATTTTTTGGAATAATATGGCTACATTATTTTTTGACAAAACTGCTTCCCGTTTTACCTTACAGATGAATTTGGCAGCATCCACTTCATGGATTGCAGATGCATCGTGGTGTAGTGTTTACTTTTTTTAACTATTCATTAAACATAAATGTAATTATTTTGCCTTTACAGGCAGCGCTCTTCCTCGCTATCTTCGACCAACATTTCTTGCCATCAAGTTATTTTTCAGCATAACACAGGCAGCCTTCTGATATAAGGTTTTTTTTTTTTTACTTTCTGCTGTTGCTGTCGACTTTCAAAAAATGTTGAGTTTCCTAATTTTCAAGTCCACACACTTAATGATGTTATTTTAATGTATATCCATTGTCAAGAAGAATTCCTTCAATCTTCCTGGAGTGATTTAATATGAAGCCTCATCTTGGCGTACAGCCTGTGTTAATATTCTGTGTCACATGACAGTGATCATTTCTACATGTAAATGACTGTTAATCAATCACCACTTGTATATGTATTTAATCTTTTGAAGTGCATTTGTTGTGTTCATGGCGGCAGCATTCTTTTTCATATTTCTGCCATACTGAACACTGCTATCAAGGCTATTATGTTTCACATTAGCAATATTAACATACTACAGATTCTTATTACCTGTATCCATGTACTACAATTCTGAGCATTTTACCATTCCTTAAGGGAACCAGAGACACATATTTAGAACAAATGAAAAGTCACACCACATCAGAGATATATATATATATATATATATATATATATATATATATATATATATATATATAGATTTAGAAGAGATGAAAAGTCACACTACAAAGAGAAGTTTCCAATACTGAATCCCACTGCTATATAGAAAACAGTTAAATTTGTAGTTATACTAATTTAAAGCTTAAGAATTCCATCAACATGTGCTGATTAATATGTTAGCATGTTAACATATCATTATCCACATTGTGTTAAACCGTTTTCCATATTTTATGCAAAGACCAAAACACTGGCATACAGCACTCTCTCAGCATACTTTCCAAGGAGCTGTGACATTTGGCTCCTCTCACTTTAGCTGGTAACATATGCCAAGTTTTAGATACAGACACATATAAGTTCTGTCAACAGCTCCTTTGTTTTCTCTTGTAATATTAAAGAGCTGATGAAAATGCAGTTATTAGCTCTCTTTGTAGCTCATATTCTGTCTGCAGCATTGGAACCATATCCTCTTTCTTAGTGATATTCCAGCTGGTAGCCCTGTATAAAATTTCTGGTTGGGCCCATTGCAACCAAGTCTGAATCTGGCTGCTAAAGAGAAGCCAAACTTCTGTTTGTGTTGTATCTGTTTTTTTATGCTTACTGCAGGTGTGTGTGCAAAAAATACAGTAAGCATGTTGTGAGCCTGTTTTTTAATGCACAAGTAGGATGCCTGTCTCCTCCTAAATTCTACTAACAGAACATTGATCTCACACACACACCATACCAGGTGCTCCTAAGCCAGGCATTCATTCCATCCCTCATTTCACTCAGCTAACTTTCAAACACCAGAGGTATTTCCTGACAATGGCATATTGCAGGACAAAATTAAATTAAGAATCTTTTATATGTGTCTGTTGTCACTTTTCTTCTAATTAATGAAAATTCAAATTTGCAAATGTATTCACATTTTAAACTGGCACAATAGTGCAGATGTTCATGTTGCTGCCCTGCATAGCAAGGTTCTCTTATTTGGTGTTCATCTGGAGTATACAGTCTGCTTGTCTTCCTTGTGCCCCTGTGTCCATGTGGGTTTTCATTGGAAGCTATGGTTTCCTTCTGTACCCTGAAGAAAAAAAAAAAAAAAAATATATATATATATATATATATATATATATATATATATATATATATATATATATATATATATACTGATAGCAGAAATTGCCGCACCTTCAAATTACTCATAACTGCTTGTGTGTGTGTGTGTGTGTGTGTGTGTGTGTGTGTGTGTGTGTGTGTGTGTGTGTGTGTGTGTGTGTGTGTGTGCGCGTGTGTGTGTGTGTGCGTGTGTGTGTGTGTGTGTGTGTGTATGTGTCTGTGCGTGCGTCTGTCCTGTGATATACTGGCATCCCATTCAGGACTGGTTCCATACTGATTGCCTCTGGGATAGATGCCAGTTCCCCCTCAGTCCTGAACAGGATAAAGTGGATATCAGGAAATGCATGAATGAACAATTGTACTTAGCAGGTAATCATATACGATTTATTCATCTCACAAGTAAGGAAATCTACACTTTCAGAACAACAATACAAATATTAAACTGCTAAAATATGTAAAATATATTTGTATAATGTTCTGAAATTAATGAATAAATCTTACTTGCACTAAGTTTCTGACCTCTGCACTCCAAGTGGGGACTGCAACCCCAAACTATAGATTATTACAATAACTTTTAGGGTGGAACTTTTTTTAAACAAGATGGATTGTTTGGTTGTTTAGCAAAACAGGTAGCATAGCCTGAAGTGAAAGAGAGTGCAGACCATGCATCAGAGAGATGCAGTGTTATATCAAAAATAATCTATTAATATTAATATTCTTCTTTTCCAATACAGTTTTCCTTCCTCCTAAAAGTAGTTTGGCCTTTTTAGTGTATCGCATAACTTCTTGAATTAAAGTTTTAATTTTAAAACTTTAGCAGCTTTTTTTCAGATAAGCATCTAAAGAACATTAGTGTAACGGTTCAGGAAATAAAGTAACCTTCATTTCTTTTTATGCTGTTCAGATTCAGTCTATGCAATTTAGATATGTCTAATTCTAACCACAGAACATATTACTACTGGGTGAATACCTTTACTTTGAAATTATGATAAAACAGACAAACCCAGTGATATTTCTTCACTCTGTCAGACTCTCCACACCTAAATGTTTTTGTAGCTTTTCTTGAAAAACAAATACAAGTAATATACAGTACTGGTAAATTACCTCCACACCATCTGCTTTTATTTCATTTACAGTATCTCCAGCTAGTCAGATGTGTTTAGTGAGGGTGACATAAATTACAGGTCATCATCTATTAGTTACTCCACGAATATTCTTCATTTTTGAACTTGCATCATATAAATCATGTTTGAAAGCATCTCTATCGCCACAGAATCTGGTTTGGTAAATTCTGCTTTTGATAAACTTGTTTTTTATTCCTATTATTTCTGAAAGTTTAAACATTTGACAGAAGGTTGACCATTGTTAAGTTCTTAAGAAGGCCAATAAATGCCACAAAGCTATTTTCTTCCTTCTGAAACAGTCAGAAATATACCAGACAGAAGCCAATAATACTTTGTGTACAATGATGTTGTATACATCATCTGTTAAAAAAATAAAAAAATGGAAAGCCAGCCTACTGCTACAAAGACAGATATTCACCAGAGTTTACCTGTCTAACACTCAAGGCATATTCATATCTACTGGTTTATTCTCTTATATTTGTTTTTCATTTGTCATTGCATTTCTTTTAATTCTTCAAAACTTTCCAAACACTGCAAAGCCACTGCAAAGACATAAAAACTGACTTGCGAAATATATTTCTATTTCCAGTCCCAGCAGTTACAAACTACACTGAAGGGTGAACATTATTAGACTACCTGTGACATCAACTGTGCTCTGTGTGTTGGCAGTTTATCTCAGTACTTTCCCAGGTCATGTCTGAAGTAAAACATCATGCATCAAGCTAGTACACTTAACCAAATACATAAAAACTTCTAAATGCAACCCCACAAGACGGTATTGCAAAACAAATCTTGAAGCCCAGTTTCTTCGGACCCACAGTGAGAGCAGACATTATTCAGGGTGCTATTTTGAAGGTGTTGAAGTGACAGTTTATGTAATGTGTTTTCTGTTAGGATCCCAGTGCAGTTACTCTTATTTGATCTGACAAACTTGTATCTGGTATCCACACTTTTCACTTACTGAGCCATTTCTTTCTGTTAAACTCAAGTAAGAAAGAACGTTCTTGTAAAACTTTTAGCAGCTGTCTAAAACAGTGGGGGATACAGTTCGCCACATTCACATGCCAGTTGTTTACTATGACTCATACAGGAAAAATATTACCTAAATATACACACTGACAAACATTTATCAGTACAGTTATGTATTAACTGGTAAGCATTATATGTATTTCAGAAAAGAAGACTTTACTGAACAACTAAAATGAGCTGCCTCCAAAGGCAAGTCTAACTGAACAGTGTGTCTGCTTCACACTTTGCGTAGTTTAATCTTTCTCCCTGCTAGACTTAAACTTCAGTAGACTACAGATATGCTAGGCTTTATATTTCCTGTAGAATGGTTCCAGTATTTTGTGTTGGAGTGTTAGGCCCTTTTGTCAACATTTCTTCCCACAGGCAATGTCTGACGAATTAGGAGATGATGGTCATAGCAACCACGAGGATGTCACGTGTAACACACTGTTGGAATTCTTTGTTGGATTCTAAATCTACAGTGGTTTCAGGATAAGCTTCCATTGGAAGCATTGCACCAGCTGTCAATGGCATGCTGGAATCACTTTGGCTGGTTTGACTGGTCTTTTTTATCTCCCTTTAAGAAGATCCTGTGTAGCAATTCTGACCACAGATGCATTCATCCTCAGTGGAGGGAAAGGGGGTGAGCCACATTGCATGGGTCTCATGGTCCAGTAGGGGAAAAGTTTCAAGTGCAGATTGAAGTTATATCCTTAAAGGCTGTGCAAGGTTTCCTTTCCTGAGACCACATTTCCAGTGAGAGTCAGACAGTATGGAGGTAGTTTGACACATCAGCAAGCAGTACCCCATGTTCAGAGAAACCACAGGCATTTGAAATTCAGACTTTTAGGACAGCACCTTCATATCTGTAGTCCACATTTGGTTTGGTGGTGGGGGATTCCACTCATTTGTTTTATATTGATGTTTCATGAGTGGTCCTTGAGTTCCCTGCATAACCAGGAAGGTTTACAGTAACTGGAGTTGCCCAGTTTTATACTTTGCCTCCCTTACCAACATATAATGTTTAGCATTTTTCTTTGATTCCTGTCTCTTGACTTAGGGTCAGCTATGTGTGTTTATTTACACTTAGAAATTTTATTCCAAAGGTAAAACTGTACAAAAAGAAAGTCTCGCAGAAATCCCCCTTTAGCTTCCACTTCCATCAGAGCTGCTTTTACTCATCTCACACAGAGTCATCTGGCTCTGCATGCTACCAGACCAACATTATTGTTGCTGCAGTTCAATGGTTGCTAGGTGATGAGACTTTTCTGATAGTAGATTTTGATCTGGGCAGCTGCCTTTTAAATCCTTTTTCTTTCTCAGTTGCAGTGGTACTTGGGTCTCCACCATCCACGCAAGGTGCTGCTCATGCTGGCCTTGTCTGTTCCATGAAAGCCTGCCTGAAAGCCTTTTGTTTGTGTGCTGTCATTTTTCTTCTGAAACCTCCTGTCTGGATTCCTTTCCCATCATGGATATTTCAAGTTGCAGAAGCTTCTCTCTCTTTCTTACACACACACACACACACACACATACACACACACACACACACACACACACACACACACACACACACACACACACACACACACACACACACACACACACACACACACACACACACACACAGTTTAGAGCCAGCTGACTTGGTGGTTACTTCCATTAGAAGCACAAGGTATAAGTTGTTTCCCTTGATGAAGTGTACTTTCATGTAGAAGAGGGTTTCATTTTTTTATTCAAGTCATCCCTCATGGCCAGAGTTGCTGCACTTTATAATTTGAACCAGGCAGTTCACTTGACAGTTTTTCTCTTAGAATTTTTAATCAAGGCTGTAGTTTTGTGCAGTAACTGCATGGTCTTTCCCAAAACCTTTACAGAGCACTACATTGGGGATATTTCCTTGATGTGAAAGTTATTTTTGGAAGCTACAGTAATCCAGGGCATGTCTCCCAAGAACACTTGTGCAGAATGTTTGAGTTGAGCACTATCCTGTCAGTTATCCTTCCACATCACTGTTGCAGTATTCCTTTCACTGTTGCAGTATTCCTGAGTGGATTCCTTACCAAGGACAGCCCAGCATCCATCCAACAAAACAAAACCTTAGGTTTATTAGTACGCTGAATATCACAAGCATGCTCCCAACACGTGGCTTAGGGCATAAATGTGACATAGGGACGTACAAACCTGAGATAATCTTTGCTGCCAGTCTGAACGCCATCTTTGATTGTCTGTCTGAACGCTCCTCTTCTTTGCAATTTACCAAGCCATCTCAAGTAGGGGCGGCACAGTGGTGCAGCGGTTAACGTTGTCGCCTCACAGCAAGAGGTTCTCTGGTTCGATTCTCGGCTGGGGTGCCTTCTGTGTGGAGTTTGCATGTTCTCCCTGTGTTCGCGTGGGTTTCCTCCGGGTACTCCAGTTTCCTCCCACATTCCAAAGACATGCATCTGGAGCATTTCTCCCCGGGCCTCCGCTGAAAACAGGCTCTGTGGAACCTAGTCGGACTTTCCCGGTCAACAAATGTTAAATAAATAAAAAAAAATAAATAAAGTAGGCAACTTGTGCCTGGCCTACAGAGCTGTTAGACCCTGCCCTAATGGAAAAGCACATTCACAAGTCAAATAGGACAAGATTCACTGACTCGAGGGATCTTGACCTAGCCTGCGACATTAACAGGACATGCTGGAGAGAGAGCTATGCCTCCCAGAGATTGACACTCCTCTGGAACAAACTCCCTGCTGTATCGCCTCCCCCAGAAGTCTCTCTCAAGGCTGGTGAGAGCTCGTAGGATCATCCGGTCATTCTCTTAGATTCCTCTGCTGCAACCACATCAGAGCATGGCATGAATCCAACTCCTCTCATATCCTCTGAGGCTCTGCAGTTGCCCGTTATGGATGTTGAGAGGGAACTTTGGCTGAGAAAATCTAAAGGTATTACTGCTCAATGCTAGAAGTCTAAACAAAAAACTCCACTCCCTAGAAGCTATCTCTCTATCCTAGAGAATGCTGACATCTGTGCGATCACTGAGACATGGTTTGTAGCCGCGGGGAGCACACCAACAGTGCAAGGTTATAATGCCTTCCACACATTTAGGCCAGTTACTTCACAGTTAGGGACTGAAGGTGGCGGTTTCTCTTATTTACATCAGAATTCAAGGCTCGTCAAACAGGACAATGCACTTGAGCTTGTGAGCTGTAGGGTCCCCCTCTGTGACTCAGGAAACCCATACCATGTTATTGTGTCTTTCGGCTTTTCCCGGTCAGGGGTCGCCACAGTGGAACTCAGGTCCACTAATGATTGGCAGTAGATTTTTACGTGCTGACTTGCCAGGCCTGATGCACAACCTTCAACGAAGGAACGCCCATTCACGCATGTCACCACACAGAAGACGCTCTAACTGAGAATCGAACGGGACAACGTCTTACTGTGAGGCGACAACGCTACCGTAGCACCACTATTAGAAACACTAACCATCCAACCCAATACCACTATTAACTGGGAATCCTATACGACACCAAACGTACATGCACAGAGATTCCTGGCTTTTGTAAACACACTCCCTAGACCAGATAGTCAATACACCAACCAGGGGTGCAAGCATCCTGGATCTGGTCCTCACTAATATGGGAGACTGCTGCACACTCCCTACTGTAATGCCTTCCCTGGAAAGGCCACACATTAAAATAGTCTCATTTGAAGTAAAAATAAAACCTAGACCCCCAGCTAAACCTGGAATAGTCAGGAACTTTTTTCTATAGCTAGCCTTCTGCTATTAGGTGAGAACCTGGCAAAATTTCAAGCCCACATAAACACTGAGAACACTGCTGCCTATGCAGAACTGTTCACAGAAACCTTGTGCAAGCATATTATTAGCTGCATAGAGGCAGCTGTATCCACCAGGAAGAACTAACTCAAAAAACAAGCCACCCTGGTTGAATTGCAAAATCAATAGGCTGTGTAACAGAAGAAAGAAAATCATGGCAAAAATTAGGAGGTGCAGTACCCAGCAGGATAAAAGCACTCTTGTCAAACTAAACAACTTAGAGGATAAATAGTCTACCAAAGTCAAATTTGAGCTAGGTTTGGCCTTTCAGGCCAAGGACAACCACAAAGCATTTTTTAGCTATGTCTGCAACCTCAAAAACTGTACACAGTTGTGTGCAGAGCTCATTGTAAATGGAGCCTCCTATACTGAGCCAGAAGATGTTAGCAAACCTCCTGGCTGATGAATTCAAGTCCAACTTTACCCCCCTCTCCCCCTCAACCTTCCCTCCCTCAGGAAATATCAAATATAACTCTCCCTACTATCACTAGGGAACATGTCCTTAATGCTCTCTCTAAAGCCAAGAACACTGCATCACTGGGCCATGACAATATCCCAAGATGCCTTCTAAATAGCATGGAACATGACCTGTGATGCCTGTGCACTGGCCCAGCAGTCAGGGAGCCTCAATCCTCACCACTAACACCAGTGAGGGGCATTCACATTGGGAAGGATAACAAATACACAAACAGTAAAGTACAATTTCCCTTAAGAGCACACAGAGATCAGTCAGTATGTGGCTGGTTTCTCCCTTTCTCTCCAGATCCCCAGTAAGACACCCCACTGGCACAGGGGTCCTTAGCCAGGGTCCTAAGCCAAGTTGTCCTAGCACTCTCTCTGTCCAACCAGTGCTTCGTGTCCCTGCCCAAGTAGCTGACACACACACTTTGAGATATTATTTATATACAACCACACAGGCACTCCTGGGGAAGGCTGGCACAGGTTCACTAGCTGTGCCCTTTCTGTCCAGGCTAGAAGTAGTAATTACTGCCATCAGGACCCTTACTTATCAGCTACTAATAAGGCCCTTATCAAATGGTGTCCAATTATTACTGTGCAATATTATTATCCAAATGGTAAGTGTAACTGAACAGCAAGGCTTATTGGAGTGGCTTAGTACAGTATCACTATATACATGCAATGTACTCTAGAGCTTAAATTATCTCTACATAAAACAGCCACAGTTGAAAAGTTTAAAAATATTTAAGAATAAATAAGAACACAAGACAATACTACTTACTACACAGTGCTAGTCAAGAGTTCAGAGATCAGAGGAAAATGCTTAAAATACAGTAGAATAGTTCTGACATCAATACAGAAAAACAGCTAGACTAGACTTATTTCCTATGTATATCTAAGAGCAAACACAGTTCTAAAATAAATGTACATATACAACAAAGCAGTACTGGTGGTGGTGTCAGTTCTGCAAACAAAAGCCAAAAAGCTCTGAGTCTCTCTGTCCTTAAACTGATAACACAGTGCTACTGAGTCATTTCGGTTTACATCATTTTTTCATCTGCTTCCCAGGCTAACAGAAACTCAGAGTTTATTGGAAAGACCGAGAGAAAAGTTAAGCACTGTATTTATGAGCATTGTTATGCAATCAATAGAAAAGATACGAATAATGCACTGGCTAGACACATTCTTGAATTTCCAGAGCATGAATTTAGATTTACCATCCTCCAACAAAGACAAGTTGACCCAAGAGGTGGGCTGTGGCAAGTATATTTAGAAATAGATTAAATTAAGTGGCAGATTAGAACAGGAGCTCATGTCTATCCTGGCATTAATGAATATGTTTCTATAAAATGTGTTCTGAAGTGCCTAGCACTTAATAGATGAAAGGAGTCAGTTTACAGTTACAAAATGTTTTGTTAGGTTAATAACTGGCTATAAATATTTTGTTTTAAAATTAATTATAAATATATAGTCCTAAAAGGATATGAGACTTGCTTATTAAAGTATATTTATATAATTATATAATATATTTTTATAAATGTAATATGCATCCCCTGAACAAGAATTTTAACTTTCAATTTTGATCTTATTTAGATCATGCTTTCTACTTTGTTGCCTTTAAAATGAATGTGAAATTAATCTTTTTACTAATAAAATGAATTATATATTTTGATTTTAATATAATACAAAATAATATATAGTAATATTTTATAAATGAATTTGACATGGGGTTTAACACTGCAAGGTTTTAACTTGTTTTAACCTGTATAGCATTCTATAAACAGGAATTAGTTCATTTTATGTGATGTTCCTTTAAGGACAAGCAGTTTAATCATGGTCCGTATGATTGTTAATTAAATGCATTTGAATTATATATATAAACTGTGTTAATTGATTGTGTGGTTGTCTGAAGAAGGTGAGACACTGATCCCACTGAAAGCGCTAATAAAACTG
Organism: Protopterus annectens; assembly: GCF_019279795.1. Classification (NCBI taxonomy): domain Eukaryota; kingdom Metazoa; phylum Chordata; order Ceratodontiformes; family Protopteridae; genus Protopterus; species Protopterus annectens. The sequence continues at coordinate 841,942,694 of NC_056734.1, read as the reverse complement.
GTTTCTTTGTTTTTATATGCCGTTTTGTTTCTGACATTGCTTACAGTGTTACTTGCTTTTGGTTTTTAGAAACTCAAGAGTTTAGCAGCCCTTTTGATCTTGCACCTGGTCAGGAAGCTACAGCAATAAAAGACATTATACATGCAAATTCTAGCAATTAACACTGGTCTCAAAACAATGGAAGAATTCCTTCATCCAGACATCTCAGCTCTGAGTTTTTAGATCAAATAATTATACAATGCTTGACTTATCAGCTTTCCTCCAGCAGAGTGCAATGTGGTTACGTTCAACATTTAACACCATTTTCTTCCATTTAAGAGAACAAGCATGTGGCTTATATTAAGCTTTACAAATGACAGAATTATCTACAAAATTCTATCTGGTCAGGCTGGCAGCCTTCACATATCTTCACATGACCTATCAGGGTCTCTGGAATTACTATTTAACTGTAGCCTCCAAACAGACTTTGTGCCTCATGAGGGGAGAAAGGCAACAGTCACCCCTCTACACAAAGGTAGGCCATCTACAAACCCTGGAAACTACAGATCCAGAAAGGCAGATCATGCTTATTCAACCTGATGGACTTCTTTGAGAAGGTCACCAAAGCAATGGATGAGGGCAGAATCGTTCACACTGCCAACCTTGACCTGGCCAAGTCATTTGACACAATACCCCACTCTGGCATTGTTGACAAACTCAAGAGGTTGGGTGCAAACCCATATGTCATCTGGTGGATAGCCACAGACAGGACCCAGGAAGTTATAATTGGGGAGTCCACCTGTACAAAGAGGCCAGTCATAAGTGGAGTCCCTCAGGGATCAGTCCCAGACCACTCCTTTTTGACATTCACTTCTCAGATGTCAAGGCCAATGTCAGTGGTCTGTGGCTGACTAAATTTGCAGATGATTGCAAATTAGGAGCTGTCATTAAATCTCACACTGACACAAATGTTCTCCAGGAGGGGCTGACACAGACAAACAACTGGTTTCAGAGTCATGGACTAAAACTAAATGCAAAGAAATGCATAATAGTTTCCCCTTGGGAAGTCATCCATCCCTGGTAACTATTATATTGGCAACACACCCCTTAGAGTTGACCCAGTAGTCAGAGACTTGGGGACACGCACAGTAATCTAGCCTTTGATTATCACGTGTCTACAGGGGTGAGGAAATAATTCTGTTGTGCAACTTATAAGCAAAGGTATGGCACTCAAGTCCAAGGAAGTTATTGTTCCACTGTATTCGGCATTCATCAGACCTATCATTGAGTACAATCCCCCTTTTGGTATGTACAACCAGGCATACCTAACAAGTGTAATGTCCACAGAGGTTCCTCACTAAAAGAATACAGGGCGCAAGTAAAATGATCTATGCAGACCACCTCAAGGCCCTATCCCTGTTTTCTGTTTCCTACAGGCTTTTGAGGGGGGAGATCTATGCTTGGAATACAGGGCATTGTCAGACTCCACTCTGATGGACCTCCTACATATCCACAAAATAAACTGCACCAGGATTACCCATTCTAAAGACTTAAACTTTGCCTGTGATATACACCGGACCTGCTGAAGGGATAGGTATGTATCCCAGAGACTAGCCCATCTATGGGACAGGCTCCCCATCTATGTGAAGCAGAGTTATTCCCTAACCCACTTCAAGTACAATTTGGACAATTGGATGGGAAACCGAAAATTCATCCCTGTTTGGCACTCATATCTCTAATGGACACAGGTAACCTGTAAATGATTCATCTCCCAAGCCCATACTTACACTCATCAAGGGTATCTGAACTTTTCAGAGATTTGGGATGCATGGCTGGGCTTAAACCGACCTTGTGGTCATTAGCCTAGTAAACACCTATGAACCTATTAACCTATAAGCAGTTGTATCATAAAAGAAACATATCAAGTGGCTCATTAGGGGAGAAATAAAAGTAGCAAACATGGATTTCAAATATGGCTTTGCTGCTGTGTCTTCAGTTTCATTGTTTGGTATAAGGAGTCTCTGAACTGAAGAGCATCTTACAGATATTCTATATCATAAACAGACATTCAGGAATACTGTAAACTGATATAATTACAGACAGTTTTTGTTCAATAGAGGAATAATATTTTGAAGGGATTATGTGTGATACTGTTGTTTCTGCTTTTTTTTATTAAAATGACACTTGAAAAAGTTTTCCTTTGTGTAAGAGTACACAATTAAGTGATGAATGGTTTATTTCTACTGTAATTAATAGCAGGTACACTATCTAAAATAAGAAATAAATAGTCCCCGGGTTTCAGTAAGCTTCCGTGAAGGAATAGCTTATTCCTGCACAGAAACGACCATTTAAGAGCAGCACAGCAGCGCTCCATGCATAGTTATGAAGTTACGCTGCCTCTGCTCCTAAACGGACAAGGAGCATGAACGAGTGCATGGGTGTGTCTGAGAGCAGAGCTCTCACAATATACACGCCCCTGCACTCAAGAATTGCCGTTTGGCAATTACAATGAGCGAGAACGCTCATAGGGGGTTGTCGGTTTGCCAGCTTGTCAAATGCCCAAAGTGGGACATTTATGGTACAAACGTCAGATATGGCAGGCCAAAACATACCCACGGGCAGTACAAAGGACAGAACTTCACATCTTTGCCTAAATAAAAGCTTATACTTGTAGCATTTTAGTTGCTTATTCTGTTTCTTATAACATGTAGGTGTTTCAGATACAGAATAACATTTTTTATGAAACTATTACATAAAATATAGGAAATAATTCGTGTTGCAGGACAAAACACACCTACAGCCATTGCAAAGGTCAAAGCCCCATTTCCCAGGAAAACCCTATACTGATAGCAACTGACACACGTTAAGATGTCTGTCAAATGTGCAGATGCATGCAGAAATCCACATCAATAACTGAAACCTGTCCCTTCCTAGAGAAAATAGCACTAGAAATTTTTTTTATCAAACAGATTAAATTTAACCATAGCTGCACAGGTTTGCCCATTGCTTAGCTACGAATACTATAGCTTAAATAGAACAACAAGGTAAATAGCAAGATACATCCAGTAGAAGCAGTACTGCAATAGTGTAGTGGTCAGAGCATTTGCTTTGGTAGCAATCATTCCCGGTTTGATCCTCACTGTAGTAAATTCCATTTTCCATGTGAGAGTAATTTATGAGCATTTTGTTTGCTGTATAACCTACTAAATAACATATATTTGTGAACTGGCGTACTGCATTAAGTGCAGATGTGAGGTGTCATTGTAATAATGTGGTAAAATCCATAGACAAACACAAGTGCCCCATACAGTACACGTACACATGAATCAGGGATACTAAACAAAGTCATAATGTGTAATGAATGATAAATCCATGCCATACAGCAAATAGTGTAAACAATGTATAAAGTGCCCAAATCTACCACTTTCTGAAGACCCATGTTTCATTTCTTTCTAAATGAGTACAGGGGTAAGTGGGAGTAAGCACTTTTAAGCAGCAGTAAGTGTGTTTAAGCTTGTTTGCGCGAGGGTAAGCAATGCCTACACAGGTTAAGCAATTTAGAGGCTAAATGAGTGTAAGAATTATTTAACCAGAAGTTAGCACTGGTTACCGTCACGCAAACCCACTTACAACTGCTTAAAAGTGCCTTAATCACTCTTTATCCAACAGCCCTTGCTCTGCCCAGCAACAAAATAAACAGCCCTTGTAGGTCTTAAACCCAGGACCCTGTACACTATAGTCACAGCAGTTAACCAATAAGCTATCACAGCTGTACATAAAATTGAAGTATACCTAAACAGATCCTCACTATAGCAAAATCACAGTTTATATGTGAAAGGAATCTATAAACAGTTTTATGTTGCATAACCTACTAAATAACATATATATGTGAACTGGAGTACTGCATTAAGTCCAGATGTGAAGTGTCATTGTAATAAAGTTATGAATCCCCCAATAAACACAAGTACCCCATACAGTGTACCTACACATGAATCACAGATACAAAATAAATATATAACATGTAATGAATGATAAATCAATGCCAAACAGCAAATAGTGTGCACATTTAAAAATAAGCAGCGCTAAGCATTGCACACCTCTGCTTATGAGGTGTAAGCAATGCGTAGCCCACCTAAATCGATTTGCCCATTGTTATGCCCCTTTAAGCAATGCCAACCTTATGTAAGCAAGTTTGTCCATAGCTTAGCATTTTCAAAACCATCCAGTCATGGCAAAGTATGGGAAATTGGCCATATTTAAACCCCACAGGCAGAAATACATCTCATAACTGATTGCAGCTTCCTCCTGTAGGCACAATGGCTGGTGTCAGGGAAGGATTGCGCTTCCGAGCGTAGCGCTGGGGCATCCAGGAGTCCAAGGTCATGGCAGGACTCCTGGTAAAAGACCATGAAGAGAGACTGCTGCAGGGCCAGTACCAGGGTTCCCAATATAAAGCGGAAGCCTGGGACCGTATCACCCATGACCTCACCAGTGCCACTGGCATCCCTTGAATGGGTGAGCAGGTCAGGCATCACTATGCCGACCTGAAACTGAAGAAGAAGGAGCTCCTGGATAAGTGGATCCAAGAAGTTAGGCAGGGTGATGTCCCAGCAGTGTGTAAGTACTCATTCTACTAACTGTTTAATAATTGCCAGCTCATGTATATTATGGATAGGTACAGCTATATATTCCTCTTATGTCTCTGGCAGAAGAGCGGGCTGTGAATCAGGAAGCCCATGTGTGTAGGCTGCAGAGGCTGTGTCGTGAGGCAGGTTAGTAATAATCTTGCATGTACTGTCATAAGAAATAAATCTAAAAGTAGTAGAAAGTTAATTGCCAGTATAAAACCTGTATTGTGTATGGGTATGGGATGTACTGAATAAACCAGACAATATGGCAGGAAGAGTCCCATATAGGTTGTATGTAAATAAAAGGGTAACAACCTGGCAATAAAGGTCTAACCCCTGGACTGCTTGTGTTTAGTCTGGTATCATATGGTAATGTAGTGTTGCACTCTCTTAATAGTACTGTTGTATTAAGCACTGTTACCCACACTGTGCTACATAAATAAAATGTGTAGGAATGTCTGTATACGACTGTTATATTGTACAACTGAGGGAGACTTAGACAGAAAACAATGAAAAGATACACAATAAAATCCAAATAGCACACTCAACTGAGATGTGAACTGTTGTATTTTTAGCACACACAGCCATGGTTCAAATCCTGGGAGTGGTAGTAAGCTGTATGCAGAATCATACCCCTCAACTGTACAGATTTTGTCAGAAAGTTCAGATAACTGGCTTAAATTTCCTGCCTGTCACCCTGTCCCCCTGGCATATCAGTGGGATGATCTCAGAAGTTTATGCAGCAAATAATGACATACAACTGATTGTCAGACATCATAACCATCAGAAATATATCTATATGAACAAACCTGTAACTCTAGCAACTCAACAAAATGTTATGAGACTAATATGCGAAGTATGTCCCATCTCTACCCCCATGTTGTGAAGCTATGACCAGGGTGTGTGCAGTAACAAAGTGAGATGTATGTGCATAATACTAACATGGAATCAGGTAATATGTGTGGCAACATTCAGGTGGTGTTAACAAACATTCCCTCCACAGGTCTGTCAGATAAGAAAATTGTGCCTGGAAATAAAAGATTGAAATCCTGGACTGGTACTGTTTAGTCTGGCATTGTATGGCATTGTTAGTGTTGCAGTTTCTCTGAATAATAATGTATTACTCATCACTGTCACCCACACTGAAATACATAATAAAACTGTCTAGGAATCCCTGTATAAGAGTGTTGCAATTACAAGGTCAGATTTTAAAACCACGGGAGACTTATAGACAGAAATCAGTGAAGAGATACACAGCAATATCTAAATAGTACACTCAACTGTGATGTACACTGTTGCATTTTTAGAAGACGCAGCCATGGTTCAAACCTGGGAGTGGTAGCAAGCTGTATACAGAATCATACCCCCCAACTGTACAGATTTGTTCAGAATGTCCAGATAATTGGCCCATATCCGCTGCCTGTTACCCTGTCCCCCTGGCAAATCAGTGTGATGATCTCTGACATTTAGGCAACTTTTAATGACATATAACTGACTGTCAGACCTGTAAATATTCAGAAAAAATATATGAAAACAAACCTGTCATTGTAGCAACTCACCAAAGGTTTATGAGGGCAATTGTCAATATACGTCCCAGTTCCATCTACATGTTGTCAAGCCTTGACCAGAGTGTGTGCAATAAGAGATTGAGAGGTGTGTGCATAACATCAACCTGGAATCTGGGAATATGCGTAGAAACAGTCAGGTAGCGTTAGACAATTACCTCCACAGGTATACCAGGTAAGAGGTGTATACTGCAGGTAAAACACAGTTCACGTATATAGTTGTCTACAAACATACCACATTCCAAACTAAGGCCATAAGGTACTGTACTAATACCTGTAAGGTACAGGTTACAGCAGTGACTAAGAAAGTAGTGAGAACTACAGGGATATACAAGTTGTTAATTGACATCTCTCTCCTCCCCCACCATATCTGCAACAATAATCTAAATACACAACTCAATGGGTATATGTACAATTAAATCTACTGTTGGGACATATGTCCTATTGTTTGATAAATACTGAAATGTGTTTCTATGCATATGCCATGTTGAAATACTCCCACATTGGTGGCATGCTGCCATCAATATAACCTGCATGCTGTTGTAATGGCCACTGTGGTTCCATATATGCATGTGTTCTGTTTGCTATGAAGCTGGTCCATATCTGATGTTTTGGGTAAATGGGAATATCTATGCATGCTGTTATACCTAATCCTGGAATGTATTGACTATTACTAACCCATATGTTTTAAAATGTTTGTTTATTGTTTTAAAATTGCAACACCATAGCACATTTGGGAAGGCCGGTCCCAGCGGACCCATCTCTCCCACCTCATCTGGCCGTGGCACCGGGCATCAGCACGTGTGGGGCCCACCTCGGGACCTCCTTGTCCACTGGTCCTGCACCACCTTCAGGTGGAACCACCTCAGGGGATGGGGCTCACCCCCCCGATAGAGGGCTCAGACAGGAAACTGTCACCCGTCGTCACATCTGGGGTCTGGTGCGTAGTGAGCTCCACAGGGAGTTTGGAGATCAGCTATGCCTGCTTGAGGGATGCATGGTAATGTAGTGTTGCACTCTCTTAATAGTACTGTTGTATTAAGCACTGTTACCCACACTGTGCTACATAAATAAATGTGGAATGTCTGTATACGACTGTTATATTGTACAACCGAGGGAGACTTAGACAGAAAACAATGTAAAGATACACAATAAAATCCAAATAGCACACTCAACTGTGATGTGAACTGTTGTATTTTTAGCACACACAGCCATGGTTCAAATCCTGGGAGTGGTAGTAAGCTGTATGCAGAATCATACCCCTCAACTGTACAGATTTTGTCAGAAAGTTCAGATAACTGGCTTAAATTTCCTGCCTGTCACCCTGTCCCCCTGGCATATCAGTGGGATGATCTCAGAAGTTTATGCAGCAAATAATGACATACAACTGATTGTCAGACATCATAACCATCAGAAATATATCTATATGAACAAACCTGTAACTCTAGCAACTCAACAAAATGTTATGAGACTAATATGCGAAGTATGTCCCATCTCTACCCCCATGTTGTGAAGCTATGACCAGGGTGTGTGCAGTAACAAAGTGAGATGTATGTGCATAATACTAACGTGGAATCAGGTAATATGTGTGGCAACATTCAGGTAGTGTTAACAAACATTCCCTCCACAGGTCTGTCAGATAAGAAAACTGTGCCTGGAAATAAAAGATTGAAATCCTGGACTGGTACTGTTTAGTCTGGCATTGTATGGCATTGTTAGTGTTGCAGTTTTTCTGAATAATAATTTATTACTCATCACTGTCACCCACACTGAAATACATAATAAAGCTGTCTAGGAATCCCTGTATAAGAATGTTGCAATTACAAGGTCAGATTGTAAAACCACAGGAGACTTATAGACAGAACTCAGTGAAGAGATACACAGCAATATCTCAATAGTACACTCAACTGTGATATACACTGTTGCATTTTTAGCAGACGCAGCCATGGTTCAAACCTGGGAGTGGTAGCAAGCTGTATGCAGAATCACACCCCTCAACTGTACAGATTTGTTCAGAATGTCCAGATAATTGGCACATATCCGCTGCCTGTTACCCTGTCCCCCTGGCAAATCAGTGTGATGATCTCTGATATTTAGGCAGCTTTTAATGACATATAACTGACTGTCAGACCTGTAAATATTCAGAAAATGTATATGAAAACAAACCTGTCATTGTATCAACTCACCAAAGGTTTATGAGGGCAATTGTCAATATATGTCCCAGTTCCACCTGCATGTTGTCAATCCTTGACCAGAGTGTGTGCAATAAGAGATTGAGAGGTAAGTGCATAACATCAACCTGGAATCTGGGAATATGCATAGAAACAGTCAGGTAGTGTTAAACAATTACCTCCACAGGTATACCAGGTAAGAGGTGTATACTGCAGGTAAAACACAGTTCACATATATAGTTGTCTACAAACATACCACTTTCCAAACTAAGGCCATAAGGTACTGTACTAATACCTGTAAGGTACAGATTACAGCAGTGACTAAGAAAGTAGTGAGAACTACAGGGCTATACAAGTTGTTAATTGACATCTCTCTCCTCCCCCACCATATCTGCAACAATAATCTAAATATACAACTCAACAGGTATATGTACAATTAAATCTACTGTTGGGACATATGTCCTATTGTTTGATAAATATTGAAATGTGTTTCTATGCATATGCCATGTTGAAATACTCCCACATTGGTGGCATGCTGCCATCAATATAACCTGCATGCTGTTGTAATGGCCACTGTGGTTCCATATATGCATGTGTTCTGTTTGCTATGAAGCTGTTCCATATCTGATGTTTTGGGTAAATGGGAATATCTATGCATGCTGTTATACCTAATCCTGGAATGTATTGACTATTACTAACCCACATATGTTTTAAAATGTTTGTTTATTGTTTTAAAATTGCAACACCATAGCACATTTGGGAAGGCCAGTCCCAGCGGACCCACCTTTCCCATCCTCATCTGGCCATGGCACCGGGCACCAGCACGTGTGGGGCCCACCTCGGGACCTCCTTGTCCACTGGTCCTGCACCACCTTCAGGTGGAACCGCCTCAGGGGATGGGGCTCACCCCCCCGAGAGTGGGCACGGACAGGAAACTGTCACCCGTCGTCACATCCGGGGTCTGGTGCATAGCGAGCTCCACAGGGAGTTTGGAGATCAGCTATGCCAGCTTGAGGGATGCGTGGTGCATTTAGAGGGTCAGCCTGCCCCTCCTACCCAGCCCCCAGCACAGCCACCTTTGGGGCTGTGAAGGTGCAGCGGTGACTGCCCATGGGTGGGGACCTCAGTTCCACTGTTTCCATTTGGGGGCGTGTAGGCTTCCGACTTCCAAACACCCCCTCCCCATTCAAGGTGTGACCCATGGGCAATCACAACAGCATCTTCACGGCCCTGAAGGTGCCTGGGCTGGGGGCTGAGCAGGATGAGCATTTGGACCCTGTGATTGTGTACTGAGGGCCTCACGGTTCTGTAGCACATCCCTCAAGTCTCTGTGGAGCTCCTTATGCACCAGACCCTGGACTTGACTTCAGGTGACAGGATCCTGTCTATGTGTGTTCTGGGGGGGTGAACACCATCCCCTGAGGTTGTTTCACCTGAAGGTTGTGCGGGACCAGTGGATGATGAGGTCCCAGGGTGGGGCCCAGATGTGATGTGGCCTGGTAACATGGCCAGATGAGGTGGGAGAGGTCGTTCTGCTGGCAACTGTCTTCCCAAACATGCTATTGTGTCACTGTTATAGAAAATATGTGGGTAGTAATAGTCCACACATTCCAGGATTATATCTAACAGCATGCATAGATATCCTCATTAACAAAAACAACAGATGTGCAGCAGTCACATAGCAAATAGAACACATGCATATATGGAACCATAGTGGCCCTTACAATGACATGCAGGTGACATTGTTCGTAACAGGCCACCAATGATAGTGTTTCAACATGGAACATGACTACAAACATATTGCACAAATTGTTGCAGAATACGATATATGTACCAACAGTAGGTCCGCTGTAGACATACCCATTGAGTTGTGTGAGCAGATTGTTGATGCAGATATAGTGGGGGAAGACAGAGATGTGTATTAACAACTATTATATACTTGCAGTATGTGGTCCTCAGACCTGTTTCTCTCTTTATGTCTTTCATGCACAATGTTTCAGGAGAGACTTCCGATTTACACACCCCAGGAGAATGAAGTCATCATCACATACCTGGAGCAGCACTACCACACCCTGTTTGGGCATACAGCCCATAATATGCAGAAGAGGACCGCCCTGTGGAACGATCTTGTCCACAGGGTAAACGATTTTGGCCTGCATAACCACAGTTATGAGCAGGTCCGACATCGCTGCAGTGATCTACTCTGTCATGCCCATCGGCATGCTGCTGCGATTATGGGAGATCAGCTTGCAACAGGGGGGGTCATGGCATCCAGCCCCCCGACACATGCTGAGGAGCTCCTCACCAGCCTCGGGATACCTGCCCACCCACAAACACAAAACCTGGCAGACAGCATAGTGGAGGTGGGTGCTACCCACACAGTGGCTGAGGAGTGTGCAGGTAAGGCCACATGGCACATCAGTAGACACTGTTGCCTATCCATCTGCATCTGTAAAGTTTAAGCATGCATATGTGAGATGAAATATATATAGTCTGTTGCTGCATTGTAGTTAAAATTGATGTGCATAATCTGTAGTGTTGTGGGTTTGTACTGTTGATGCACTGTAATGCTGCTCTCACCCTGTACCCATGCCACAGGTGTGGCTTCTGACATCACATCTCTCACACAACTATGTAGGTCCCTCTGGTATACCTCCAGGGCAACAGCCTGTAGCTGGTGAGTATGGTGTTTGTTCGTTTGCCAATACACCGGTCATTTTATGGCCATGGTATATTCCATGCACACATTTAACACACATACCCATAATGCATGCTGTACATGTTCACGTATTGTTGCTGTTAACTGCACTGCATCACAGTGGTCACCTATCTGAAGGGTATGTAAGAGTCCTGAGATATACCTAACAGCCTGTCATTGCAAGATGTGTGCAAAGAGATGAACATAATGGTGGGACAAATGGCCTACAGTAGGGACATGTCTGAAACATCACCCTTATACAGTGATACAACAGTGTATATACCACTATTACAATGGCAACTGTTACAGATCTACACTACAGCATATCACAATACTGCATTCCACAACTCTTACAACCTGCAATGTGGTCCTAACATGAGCAATGAATGTGTAATATGGAATCCTATGTTAGGACAGCAAATATGGGGAATACATAACTTCAGAAACACTTGAAGCATATGTGTGCATACTCTCCAGATAACATATTGTGGAAGCAGCTTTTGAGGTACTGACAGCATGCATTCTTCAGGAGTATGGACCTTCCAGCAAGTACAGGTCCTCAATGTCACACCAAAAAAATGGTCTGCTGTCCAAGACGTTTGGCCATCAAATGTGCCCACTTACCTGCAACAGAAGAAGCCATGGCTTGCACACATCTTACAAGGCATGGAATGGATCCCATACCCAACAGATAGCACCCAGGAGTTGGACATGTAGCCTTGCCTCACCATTGCATATACCATGGCAAACAGTGCAGACAGTCATGTATGTGGCGAGGATGTATGGGACAGGATTAATGTAGAAAATAAACAGATAGCCATCCAAGACAGATGACGACACATGTTGCAAACTGGTCATGCAGTCTGCCTAGTAACATGCCACAATACTGAGGGAGTTGCAGGAATATCTAGCAAGTACTGGTTGTGCAGTACCTCTGTCGCCAATTGCCTGGACTCTGCATAAGTGTGGCCCATGGGTTAGAGTAATCAGATGGGACAGTTGTGCCACAGGAAACATCAGCCAGGCCTCTCTACAGGTAGCGTATGCATAACAGCAAAAGTCCCCCAAAGTCATGCACTGTAATGTGTACTGGTGTACCAAGACCATGTTGGAAACCTACAGACAGTATCAATTAAGATACATGTGCTGCACAACCAACACCTCATCCCACCTCAGGCCCACCATCCCTATCTGTACCTTGCTGGTGCAACTGTACACCTGTATGTTTGCCATTCATTAGCAGGGACTATGCTGGAACACATGGTGTTCAGAGTTTGGGACACTGCAAAATGACTCACATGTTTAGGCCATAGTTGTCAAGTATCTGCAAAAAGGCTGAGAATGGGGAAGGGGTGTCATTCTGAAACACAACAGTGCACTGAAACAGAGATCCAAAGCTCACTAAGAATGGCTGTATCTGCACACAGTCAAGGTCATGAATTGTGGCAGACATAACCCTGACTCCACAGCAATAGTGATGGCGCTGTCTGACCTCCAAGGGGTGTGCACATGAATTGACCTTGCAATCATGCAGAGTTGGGGGACATTTGTAGGGCAGAGTGACCAAATACTGGCAAATGCAGATGGCCCATGCTAGTATACCCCTTCCAGGAATAGTGACTGCTATAGTACACATAACAGTTGGTGATGCAAACCATCATGATAAGGGTGTGCACACATATGCACCGACACATTGTATGCATCTTAATCAGCATCTACATAGTTAACACATTTGTTTGATACTGCATTTGATTGCACAGGTCATATGTCACATATCAGGTTTATGTAATGTTAACATATGCAGTAATGTGGCCCCATGGCATATCAGGGAAGAGGGTGCCATATCAATAAGGGTGTGTACACTCCTCATAGCCACGGTAAAGTTTGAAGATTATCAGTGTAATTGTATTTTATTAGCCATACATGCACCGCTGATGATGTGATCTGTAAATCAGACATCAGGCATTCACAAATGACATCTGTCCACATATCATCCCAAGTATGTGTCGGACAAACACATAGGGGCTATGAGTAGCAGAGCAAACATAACTGACACACACATATACACATTCAGCAATGGTGTGTACACCTGTGAGGTATGGTGCACAGTACATGCCAGGGTGTTGAACAGGTGCACAGCAATACTGTGAACATGGGAGCAGTGTGTTCCAGAGGAAGGGGCATCACCTACTAACACAACTCATGTATAACAGAGATGTATAATGTTGGTAACAGGGATTGATTATAGCTGCACTGCATGCTGTTGAGTGCCATATGTCATGCATGTTGACAGATGGGTAATGAGAGGTCTGTGTGTAATATCTTTGTGCAACATCACCTCTGTGTGTGTGTGTGGGGGGGGTTAATTTGTCTGTAAGTGCTATCTGGTGGAGTGAAGGGGGATTGATGTATGTAGAATGCGTGTGTGTATGTGTGTGTTTGTGTGTGTGTCCATGTATGCACATGTGTGGGTGTGGGGTTGTTCATACCTCTCAACTTCCCTTAGAAATCATGCAGTACATGGACATGGACAGACACATTAGACACCAGGAATACTTTTATGAAATGTAATCTCAGGACAGCAGATAGTATAATAAATTCTGCAGCATGAAAGATGCATTGAGAGGGAAATGTAGACACCAGGGATACTTTTCTAATTGCAATCAGCAGAATGTTGAAAGAAAACCCACATATGCAGCACTAAAGATGCAATGGGGAATTATTAGACAACACCAGAGAGTGTTTCCAAATATTACTGTAGTCCACATAAAAAGTTACTAGAGCAACAGATCTTGCATCCACTGAACACTAGTTAAGTATGACACTCCAGTGCATGACATTATTACCTGACTGTAGTAGCCCATAACATATGGGGGCATGCTCAAGACATCTGGAAAAAAACAGGGTGAACACTTGATGACATCAGAGAGTCTTTGAAAAAAGGACTCCAGTCAAGTTAAAGAGTTAATGGAGTAACAGGTCATGTTTTGTGATCACTTTTCTGAGCAATTAGAAGAATGATACGTTAATGATTGGTATTATTGACTGTAATTATTCAAGAATTATGCAGGATGAGGAAAATAAGAGAAAAAACTAGGGACATTCTGTAAACTCGGGGACAGGTAAGTAGTATGGTAGAATGTCAGGATGTGTGTGTGTGTGTGTGTGTGTGTGTGTGTGTGTGTGTGTGTGTGCGTGTGCGTGTGTGTGTGTGTGTGTGTGTGTGTGTGTGTGTGTGTGTGTGTGTGTACTGTTAAGCAATGATGTACAGGTCTTAAAGTGCATTTCTTGTTTTCCTCTCACAGGTGGCGAGGTGGGTCATGGTCCCTCCTGCAGGCAATCTGATGTTGGTGCTCATATAGACACTAAAAATGATGATAGATATGTTAAGGCACAGGTGGGGTTGTCAGGGGCTGAAGCTGCACCATCGTTTGACATCTCACTGTTATCCACCCCATCCCCACAAACAGTCACATTTCCTATACATACCCCATCACCAGTGGCCATAGCTGAGGGATAGTTGGTGGTTAGTGGCATGGGACATGACAGTGTGGTATCTATGGCACATGTGTCTGGACACAGCAGCCATAGCCAGATGTCCGGTGGGGTACCACATAGGCAGATGTACAGGGGTGCTCATTGGAAGGCTGCTGGTCATCATGTGCCTGGCAGAAATGCCACATCTGGTACCACCAGATGCATGTTTCATGCTGTCATGGAGGCGCAGGCACATTTGGAATGGTACACCAGACAGGCTCTGAGGCTGCAGACGACTACTCATTCAACTGTTACTGACAACATCTGTGATTTTGCAGGTGCCCTCTGTTATTTTTCAGAGGTCATGGATAGACGGTTGGGTGAGATGGTGGGAATCCTTGACTGAGGAATGTCCATGTTCAAGGATATGGTGGGAGTGGTGCGACAGCCATGTGGATGTAGGTCAGCAACACCAACAGCTGGAGGTCAACGTGGACATGCCAGAACATAGAGCCACTCCTATAGTGGCAGTACCAGCCCCAGCACTGCAGGGGGGCGCTATCCACACCACACCACAAACAGGCTACATGCACATGGCCCTGGCCCATTCCTAGAGGGGACCCAGATCTAGTGGCCATATGTCATCATCAGGGGGAGAGCACCATATTGTGGCTTGTACTTGGTGGTGCCCGTGGAACTCCTGGCATGCACAGTTCTCATGTCCGTGGCCGGAGATGGTGAATTGCACACCCTGCCAGGTACGGTCTGCAGCTGTCCAACAAACCTCTGTATAAGGTAACCACATGTCAGAACTGTGTGCATGCATACACACACACAATACCAACACAGCTAGGGCAACCCATACCTACACACACCACATCACAACAGCCAAATTAATAATTAAACCCCCTCACTCACACACATGGTTTTAAATGTATGGCTCAGCCTAGGTCTCTGGCAAACCAAAAACACACCATGTGCATATGATGATACCTGTGCCACATCCCTGTCATCCATAACATTGATGCAGGGACAAGCTAATATGATTCTGATCCACAGGGTGACTGTACTACAGGGTACCAATGTAATGCTGTGTAACATGTTGTCAGCAGTAAGGTTTAATGCTTACATGTCAGGAAGGGTAGTTGTCCAGCCATGATGCATTATAGCTGTTATTAACACTGAGTGATTGTGGTCTCCATAACGTATTCCATTTGTGTTGTAGGTGTCCATGTGTCAGCAGGGTGATGGTCTGCTGTTGTATCCTACAAGGGGTATGGCACTGTGGTGACACCTTGTCTGTGCCATATCCTGGGTACAGGTGAGCACATTTCACAGGTCTGTATAACAGTTACTGCATGTGCCACATGGCCAATAGGTCTGGGGTGGTGTATACAGGTGAGTGCATGGTGGCTGATGTCAGCAGCCCTTTTACAGTGGACAATGCTAAGTGTACTGGGTGGTACACACCACATGTTTGTGTATAACACACACAGGGGCTTTGGTGTTGATGCAATACACAAAGAACACTGTACACATGGATGTATGTACCTGTGCAAGGAACCCATTTTAGCTTATGTAATTCCACCAAGACAGAATAGGCACAACAACACATTGGGAAATAAGCAGTCTGCTAGTTTAATGTCATTGACAATGGTACTGGCAGGGTATATGTCCCCTTCCACAATGTAGTGCAATCCTCAACTCGATAAACATAGGTGTGCTGGTGTGGGTGGCACAGCCCTACCCTTTGGAGTGTGAGAGGTGCTGTAGAACCACAGATAGTGTGATAGACAACCACTTAACCTGTTAACATGCACTGTACAGTATTACGGCCAGCTAAGCGGGGGAATACACTCAACAGTAACTGCAATGATGGTGGCTGTGTCCACAAGAGCCACACCCAGCTATATATACCAACCCCA
The DNA here is from genome assembly GCF_019279795.1 of Protopterus annectens. NCBI lineage: Eukaryota > Metazoa > Chordata > Ceratodontiformes > Protopteridae > Protopterus > Protopterus annectens. Next base: position 841,926,251 of record NC_056734.1, on the reverse strand, counting down.
GTATTGCCATACACCTATACAGTGGGAAAGAGGACCTTTACACATCTACTACTAGTTGTGATGGAATGTATTTCCACAGAATGATACCTGTGAAATGTTAGCATTTGCCAGGCAGTTCTTGGACAGATGACCTCCTGGGACATGTATATTCTGCAAATGGAAGTAGATTCCTTCACATACACACACAATCTTACTTGGAAACACTGGGATTAGAACCCCTACCTAGGTATGTAGTGCTACTGATGTGTGTGGCCTTAATTGCACACACCACACAGCTTGTAGGATGAGTTGTGTTCCAGGTTACATGTTACGTGAAGAACATCCCCAGGCCTGTACAGTATGGTAATGGTGGATGTACTGGTTGTTTATGGACAATACATAGTGACACATACTGCCATATAGACATTGACAAACACATAACAGTCATACACACATCTGAGAGACATGGGCTTATCAGTGCTAATTACTTTGTCAGTGTGTCCATTCTGTTACAGATAAGTTGCACACAGCACATGCATAACTGGGCTGGATAGTGTTATCAGTTACCTGTATGGTTGACGGGGACAGTGGTCCCCATACAGTGGAACATGGGACATGTACGGGAGGCGCCATGATGCAAAGACAATATACCCAGCACCCACACCCCACAGTGGATATTGTATGCACTGAAACCCATGATAACACTCTGACATACCCACCATCACACATTGACCAGGAGTGCAATACAACCCCTTGTCTATTCCAAGAGTGCTACTACAGGGATATGCATCTAATGCACATGCTACAGGGTTAGCAGGGTGATGCATTGTCATGGCTCTCCTATGGTCAGCAACATCACTATCCCTAATACTGTGTGGCAAAGTGTATTGTATTAGGAGAATGTGGCCTCAGAATGCTGTATCCTACAAATATACACACATGCACACATACTCACACTTGCCAGAACTCAGAGGGTATCCCATACCTATCAACCCATTTGTACAACAGTGTTGTGCTGGTACTGCAAGCCCCAGGTAGCCCTTAGGGTGAAGAGTGTAACAAGGTACATGTAATGTCTGGTACAGCAGAAGCCACATCTAACTATGGCAGTGAGGGTGTGGTGGAAGTGAAGGGCCTCAGGGTATTCAGTAATGCACATGTACACATTTGTCAGTACTGGAGTCCATCGATACAGGTGTTCATAAGTGTGTACCAGGCTATTGTCCATGGAGAGATGGGAAGTGTAGGGGATGTGTGTACAGTGGTATCATGCCACCTGCCATGTGCCAACAGGCCATCTATCAACAGATACCACAGGGGTGATCCTCAGGGTGAGAGTTACATGCAACATTCAATCATCTGGTTGCCTCTTGCAGAGGGCCAGTGAGGTGCTCCCGTTGACATGTATGCAACAGGTATTACATTACATGGTCAGTGTCTGTCTTGGAGACCTGTACCAAAGCATGTTCTGTTGACTTTGGTAGTGTAGTTGAGGTAT